>NW_028230436.1:0-309921 GCF_043228905.1 Azolla caroliniana | reverse complement strand
TCAGAACCGATTGTGATTACAATAAGTATAACAGGCTATTACAAGAAAGTAGCTATAATGAAGCTGGTCCTTTTGTCATTTTACAAAGCACTGTGGCTGTGTGTGAGATAATATAACAATGCAGAAAAATTTATAGTGTGCTCATTAAAATATCTATTGTGATAAATCATAGCCTTTTTTGTGATTTGTCTTTAATCCTAGTGTCTGCACCTAACTCAAGATTTTTTGTTGATTCTTGACCAAACTCAGAAACGATTGTGATACCAATCAGTATTACAGGTTATTATGTGGAATCCAATCTTTTTGTCATTTTAAAAATTGCTATGGCTGTGTGTAAGAAATAGTATACCAGTGCAAAAAAATTGAGTGTTTATTGAAATATCTAATATGATTATTGAGAGCTTTTTTTGTGTTTTTTCTTTAATCCTAGTGTCTGTAAGAAATAAAACACTGCAGAGGAAAATTATTTCTTGAACGTGTTTGTCCAATGGTAAAGATCACTGTTTTGAAAGATGAACTAATTTATTTTGGGGAACAGTTAATTATATCATGTTTTAACAAAAACGTGTAACATATCCAAACCAAAATTCTTAATATATTTTCTTCATATTTGTCGAAGCTAAATATCTTGCATATTGTAAAGAGCAGAAATGCAAAAATTAGCACGTCGTCTTTGATGCTAATTGATGAGTTCCTTAAACTATTTTTTGATTGTGTGAAGCATCAGGGTTGGATTTGCTGATTGCCAACATAGATACCTTTCCTTTTGCCCTTTTGTGGATCTATCCAACTGTAAACATAATGGCATCTTCTTATTCCCCACTCAAAGAAGCAGCAACCAACTTATTACATGATCTGGAGGATTTGCTTGTCTTATATTGGACACAAAATGAGAGTAGTACTTCGCCGCAGACACAAGATTGTTATTCACTTCATTCTCATGGTCAGCTGGCTGATAATATTCACAGGATTCTCTTGCATATATGGTTTAATGTAAGGAGCTGATATGAAGAACAGTACTTTATTCTTAAATATTAGGGAAGCTTTCATAGATTTTAAGGCTCTTATGTAATTAGTCTGCAAGCTCAAGAAGAATTTGTAATCTTTGGGTTCCAATATCCGGTAGCTCTCATTTTGAAAGTTTTCTAGGTAGGTGTCATTTAGATTTTCTGATATCTACCAATTGGCACCTTCTTTATATGAATGCAAGGTTGGAACTAATCCTCTGTTGTACGTTTAGATTGAAATATTAATGTAGTGGTCATTAGGTGTCAATCTGGATTATATGCAGTGTCTCATGATACTAGACTCTCAGCAACAAATGCATATATAATCTCAAAGAAAACATTGTGAACGGGCAGGAGGTACTGAAGTGCTTTAGAAATTTTGAATTAGGAAGAATAGTTTTGAATGTAGTGGCAACTTAGTGGCAATCTGGATTGTCTCCAGTGTCTCGTGATGCCAGATACTCAGCAACAAATGTGTATGTAATCTCAAAGAGAACATTGTGAATGTGCTGGAGGATCTGAAGTGCTGTGGAAATGCAAATTTAGAAGAATATTCTGATCATGTTATATGTCTGCGACATACGTGAGATATTTTATTTGCATTAGAATTGCTAACAAAGCTTAAATGTAAATATGTAATAATTGTAGCAATCTTTTATGTTATTGCGACTCACTTGTCCTGTGATCTGTTAGATTTACTCAGAAAATGTATCCGTACCCAACAGAATCACTTATTTACTGAACTAACTGTCTGAAAGAAAACCGACTGATAAACTCTGTAATCTGATAAATATGCACCTAGAAGCTGTCAGAAGACATTTGGAAGATATTAATTAAAGTAGGAAATAGCAAGAAATCTTATCAGGATTTGCTCGTTCAATTCAGGTTAGGTGAATTTAAAAAAGCATTCTAAGTCTATTTACTAATAATGTGTTTCACTATTTTGCAGGATAAGCCTTGGGAAACATGGATTTCTTTAAAGGATGATTTAGGTTGGATTGATGTTAATAACAGGCAAAGCAAGTCTTGGCTGCATTCTCTTTCACGTTTCTTTGGGGAAATCTTTCAGAATTACTCGAATGCCCAAAAGTCCAAACGGAAATCTGGTCTACACATACTAACTACTTTAATAAATCCTTTTCCTATTTTGTTTCAGCTCATTTTGAAATCAAGATACATATTCTTTTTTCCTAGTTTACCATATGTTCTATATAACATCTAGTAAACACTTCAGAATAATGATTTCCATATCTGTTGTAGCATTTCACAAATATGCAAGTAAGATATTCTAGTAATAACATTCGCAGAAGGTTTTTAGCAAATGCATAAAGTCGTATGGTATTTACTTATGTTAGTTATAGGAGCACACAAATATGTGCACCTATAGTTTCTCCTTCCAAATAAGTATTCTGGAAGTTCTTGAGACACAAATTGACCAGTCTCAAATGTTGCGAGCGTAAAAGAATATCAATATCACTGCATGCTTTGTTCTTGCAGGTGTAATCTCATGGATATGCATGATGATGTCAGTTGTTCTAATACATCCTGTATTGACTATTGTGGCAAGTGAAGTTTTTGCTGAAATAGTAAAAACTGATCGCACAGAGGGTGTATCTTTATTGCCAGTTCTTCTTTTTTATTTGAGGGCATGGAAACGAAATCAGAGGAAACTCAATGCTTCCAACTTGGTATTCTCAATTTTTTAACTACTGTGACAAAATTGTTTGCTTTATGTACAAGGTTCTAGTTTTTAATACCGAATTTTGGACAAACATAATATTGCTATTAGTATCATGTATCGTAGAGAGTTTCTTTTACAATATCGTTAGTTGTGATAAATCTTTCCTGCTAGATTTTATGTTACTGTTGGTGTTTGGGCATCATTAAGGTGGACCTCATTTTGAATTTGATAGATAATGTATTCTGGAATGAATTGATAAAAAAAAATGCACTTCTAATTTCAAAATTAAGAGAACTGGAATAATAATAGTTAGAGTTTCTTTTAGCCCACATAGGCCATGGAATGAGCATGTGGGAGATGCAGTAGGTCAGAAGAACATGTAAAGAAGAGAAGGAAAGGGTAGAATTAAAGAACATGTTAATTTTTCTAAAGGGGTCAGCGTGGGCTATGAGACCCATAAATGTTATATTGATGAACGTGGTATCTCATCAAAGCTCCATGAGATGAACTATAAACCACAACGTAATCTAGAAAGTACATGCAAAAGCTATCCTACTGGTAAGGGAAAGAAGAGATACAGATTCAGAAAAGAGTCAGATTTCCGTAGCAGCAGCAGAAGAAAATATTGGAATCTAAGGAAAAATTGTAAATTTGGAGCCTATTTCCTTTTGACATGTCAAAATGGACGTCCCCCACCCTTGGACACATCTCCAGCCTTTGTGATATTTGACTCATATATCTGCACATGACCCTTCCCTATGCATTCCACTTTCTATATTTCACTTATTTTCATATCAGTTTACTGCTACTGAACCATTGCATGTTAATATCTACTGAAAACAAGTATACATGTACATATATCCTTAGAGGATCAATTTGAAAGAAGCCACATGCTAAGAATTGGCAAAACATTTGAAATGATGGTATTCTGCTGTTCATATATATTTCAAATCCATGTTTTGTGCTTGCAACTCACCTGACTTGCATTTTTTGAGGAGAAATAAGAACTGTTCAAAATCTTGCCCATCAACATATTGGTTTTATAAAATAAATATCTACATGGGTAGGTTTTTCTGGCAATAGTCATGATCTTTAAAAGTTCAAGAGATATTATGTGTAACTTTCTCACATTAGATGTTGAGGTAGATAAGTAGCATATATTTTAATTTTGAGTGCAAGTTTTCTGTTTTATCCTCTCTTATTTTACATGTAGACCTTGTGGACTTCATATAATGATGATCTATGTTTGATGCTTGCCCATTTTAATGTTTTTATTGGTGACACGGGGTTTTGTTTTCGATATGGAGCTCGTAAATCCATTGCTGACTGTGCTTATTTGGCTATGTGTTGAAATCCCAGTTTGGTCTCCTAAAGGTGCTTCCAATCCTTGCTGTGGATCCAATGTCGGCATCGATTGTTGTTGGTACATTGCAATCATTGTTGTCCTCAGAATGTAGTGGGTATGTTATGATTCAACCAATTCTAGGAAGCTTGGCTTTCTTTATAGTCTTTAAATTGTTGTAGATTCTTGTCCATTGGGGCTTGTATCTCCTCTGTAAGCTATTTTCTCAAATCTAAAAATTCACATTTGTTTGGTTTTTTGTCTCATATGTAATGACTTTTTATGTGATTTGGGTGCTTTTGATTATGTAATGATGGCATCTTTGTGTCCTCTGGGCTATGGTACATGCCGTGGACCGTCTGTGTCTTTTGGTCTGCGGGGCTTAGCCAGGACCACGAATAGTGATTAGTTTCAAGAAGATTCCATTTGATTTACTTACTTGGTTTTGCTTTAGCATCTGTACAGACTAATGTTGCCATAGAGTTTGAACTAAGATTGTACAATGTTAAATAAGGTAACTTAGAATCGATATTTTTTATTTCTGGTTGTTTCCTCAGTTGTCAAGTCCCTGTAATCTTATTGCTGCAGAGTTCTTCAATCTACAGCAATTCGTCTGCTTTGTAAGACTTGGGAAATGTCTGATAAAGTGTTTCCTCAAATACAGGTTCTCTTTTTATTTATATAGTTTTATAGAGGGGTTTGCGTGTCCCTACCTTGCACCACATGAAACTGTCTTAAGCCAATGCACTCTTTGTTTGCTTAATGCCAGACTGCACTTGGTCATTCTTATTTCTCAGAAGATACTACAGACAGTCAGATACATCTCAGTAGAGCAGCTTCAATATGTGATATTTGCAAAAAGGATGGTGATTCTGGTGTGGAGTTAATTCTTTCTGTGCAGGTCTGTACAATAATAAACAGAAGTCCATTCTTGAACTCCTAAAGGGCTCACTAATTTCCTCCAATTATTGGTTCAGGCTTGTATAGAAAGTGAACAAATACCGATTAAGGCGCTTGGCCTTCAAAGCTTGTCGTGGCTTTGCCATCATGATGTTATCGGTAACATATTCAGAGTTATTTGAATTTTATGAGTCAAGTGGTTGAATTTGATTGTATAGGTGACTGCAGGATTTAGGTGATATTTATAACTTGTTTCTGAATTTCTTACAGCATAAATGATTGTCCAGTGCGGGTATGTTTTTTGTTGATGTAATTCCACAAAAATGCCTTGACACAACCAGGTTGATCAATGAGACTAAAAGTCACATACATGTGAATCTTATAGAAGTTCTAGTTTTATAAGCACATTATTTTAACGCAATATTTTATATGACATTTTGAATTAAACTAGTGTTTGAACTCTACAGGCTTTTCAATACATTGGTACTTGTGTGTTTTCCTAATTGAAAAACTAGGAAAACTAGGAAAACATGCATACTTCTCTCTCTCTCTATATATATATATATCTATATATCTATATATAATATATAAAGTTGACTTAATTCGTACGTTGCTCTAAATATTTTGTGATAAATATCACTGTTGTATAAATACAAATTTTCCAAGGGGGAGGTAGCAGGAGTAGGGGTCAGGTATACAATAAATGTTCCACAAACACCCATTACTGGATTCTCTATCAAGTTGACTGAATCCAAAAATGTCTTGATGAGAAACTAATAACATTTAAACATATCTATTTGACGGATTTGTATTTTGAAAATGAAATTGTGTATATTTTGTGAAATCCTCACGTTTTTTTCCTTTTTCTGTGTCTTTGAAAGAAAGGAAAACAATAGCTGGAAATAATGGAAGTTGTAAAGCTGCATAACATATGCTGTTTGTATTACAGAATCTGTGTGGGTTATCTCAGCTAAATTAAATTAAGAATTTTATTCAGTGAGATATTATTTGTTAAATTTTTATTTGGTCGCAGACTTTTATACAGCATGGGATTTCTTATCTGACTTGTTCCCTGAGCTTCCTTCTGATCCCCTCTTGGCAGAAAGGTGATGAACAAACTTATCGAGCTTGTAGTTTTTTCCATACACAGATTTCTGTATGCAGTTCTTTGGTTGCTGTTATAGAAGTATAAAACATGACATACTGCATTGTGATGTGAGAACCAAGTTTCTATCTTGTGTGCTAATGCTCAAACATAGCATAAATCATTGTTTTCTAAAAAGTGGAAAGTTCATTGGAAATATCACTGAGGTATCCTAACTGAATAAAATTCAAAAAATGGTGGATCAGCATTGTTATATCTTTCTCAAGAATATTGATATCAATAAAATTGCTTGTAGTAGGAAAGTATCCTACCAAAAAGGATATGATCCAATAATCCAAGTTCTTAGTGAACTTCCAACATGGTACTCTACCAGGGTTTCAATAACCAAGGAGATCACTCCACAGCAGCCAAATGATCTGTAGGGTGAAACCTCTTTGGCAAACTTGTTAACGTGAATATTACCCAATGAAGTCTTGCCAAGCGATATGTTTAAGGAAGAACCTATTGAAAACTTTCAAAAGCCTGGAACTCGTTGAATATGATTGCAGAACATATATATTTACTCGTAAAATACGAGCTGGCTATCTAGCATAATCATTGTGCCAATCTGTTGCTGTAGTTGTTTAGATCTTAGTGTTTTCATTAATACATGAACCAAATTCCACTCTGCAGTGATGATAATGATTAACATATAGATTTGCTTAATGCATTATGAAGCAATCGTTCCAGTTTTGTTCCCAGCTGTACATCGTGTTTGTGCAAGATGTTTTTATGGTCAGATTGAGAAATTGACAGCAGGTTATTGTGCGTGAAGTATTTTGTGGTTCTTCCAGAATGGAGCTCTTGATGCTGCTGCTTATTCAGAAATATCTCAAACCATTCTTCAACTTCTATGGAAAGCCACACAAATACAAGATGTTGGTGGCACAGCAGTCCGAGCAAGTGCCTTGAAATCACTATGTCAGTATGAGGTATGTGGTGTTTCTGAATTTATTGTTGGAACGTTATTAATACATGTTGGATTTATGAATCAAGATCTTTTTAACAGTAAGTTGTGGAAAATATAATGTCGAAGTTAGTAAGTCATCTAACTAGCCTTTTATTCTCTGTTTCTGGAAAAGGTAGTTCATTTTGTTTGTACACTCAAATTTGATAGCAAAAGTTGAGAAACAAGTAAATGTAGCAAAGAATGTAAGATATGCAGTGAAGAACAATTTGATAGCAAAAGTTGAGAAACAAGTATATGTAGCAAAGAATGTAAGATATGCAGTGAAGAACATGATATGTTAAAAGGCTGTTACGTTTTACATCTGCGACATTTTTAGTAACAAAAAGGTGTACGTGTTGTACAATGGTATATTGCTTTAAATGGAAAATGGCTGGATACTCTTGTTTAACTTGATTGGCTTTTATTGGAACAATACCAATTTATAGAACAATGTCTTACATGGATTGATATAGGTGGATCTCTTGGATGCAAGCCTAGGAGATCACAGAGCTAGTTATGTGAAGATTCTTCTTTCTGAGAAAGAACCTGAAGTTATAAGAGCTAGCCAGAGTCTAATTATAAAGTTTTTGCATCATGAGAATAAGTAAGGGGCAATCGTATTTAAAGTTAATGTTTGTTTGTAATATAGATATATTTTAATCTCTTCCTGCCATTCAGGTTTAGATATAGAGACCAAAACAAGAGGAAACATGTGGATAATAAGACTGAAAAAATAATATATGCTATTCCACGGGTTTTGTTTACCGCAGGTAATTTGATTATTTTGCTGGGAAAATTTAGTTCTTGATCTCATTTGCTGGGAAATTTATTTACTTTCCTCCATTACTGGAACACCTACTTTATGGTGAACTTACATTTGTATTGCACTTTGTGCTTTTGTTCTCTGCATTTTTTCCTGGGTGACAAAACAGATGATCATCAAGGTTTGCTCATACAGTCTCCTCCTGCGTATCTGCTTTTAAAGTTTGATCAGTCACTGAGACCATTAGATTTCCAGTCTAAGATGAAGCTGCAGGTAGGATTACTGCATAACTTATTTGATTGCTACAATCGCATAGTTCATGCATTCTGATTAAGTTTATGTGGTTCTTAATAAAATGACGATTTCAGGCTTGGGAGAATGAATTCGAAAGAGAGTTTTGTGAGATTGCTGATCAATTAAACTGCCAATCAAACCTAATATATGCATTCCTGTATCTTGATTTATGGATTCCTTTCATAAAATACCACATCAACAGGAGAAGAGGCTTGAATACAATGTCTGATATAGCATCCAATGTTCGGGAAACACCATTCCATCTTATGAAGGTAATGGCTTTGGTTGACTATGCATATTTGAGTAAATATGCTCATTGATTCTAGAGGTTCAGTGGCCATGAATTGGTTTTAGACAGGTGCCATAAAGCTCTATCTATACTTTTAGAGTTATGATCTAGTGTGTTCATTTTTCAATGCTTTCTTCTACTGGGGGTAGCTTCAAGGTTCAGAATGTTACGCACTCGCATTAAGTTCAACATCAGATCGTCTTAATCAATATAGGCTCTATAGGTTGGTGGCCATCCTTTTCTGGAGGAGTCCATTGGTGACAATTAGTGACAATTAGTGTAAAACTAGAAACAATAGTGTGAACCTTTAGTGCACTAAATGTGAAAATATTAATTAACTTGGAAATAAACTATTACATAGATTAATTGAGAGCTTGAGTCATACATGATGCCATTGTAACCACTTCGGTATAGAATATCAAAATCCCATGAGGGACATATGGAAAACAAACCTCAATTTTAGTTTTTGTTTTATTTACACATTTGTAAACATGTTTTGGTCTAATGGGTTGTTTTGGCCTTTTGTAGATGTTAATGTAAACTTCTTTCTTTTCATTATCTAGTTCATGAAGCATGGCAGTGAAATTTATTTTAAATTTCCAATCTGAACGACTTAGCACACTAAAGATGAGATACATTTAACCTGTGCATATCACATGTTGGTAATAGATTTCAGATTTATATCTTGGAATCTTATATTTGAACTGATTTTCATGTTTCTACACAAGATTCTCTGTAGAATATCAGAGCAGGCCATCCCTCGTGTTGCGGAAAATGCTGTCCTTGCCCTTGGCATACTATACCAGGTAAATGAATAATAAATACCATCAAAATCTTCAGAGTAGGATTTAAATTTTTCCACAGCATAAGACATACTAATCCACTGTTCCATCGCTATTAACAGATATCACATACAATACCTGACAGCCTAGTTGTTCCCGTTGTGTCGTATTTAAAAGGTCACCTCATGCAGCAAAGTCATGAATATCTGCAATGGACATCAGCAATTTCTTTAGGAATTATTACTCGAAATTGTAGCGGGTCTGAGTGGAGACTAAAGATGGAGATATCTAACTGTCTTCTACAAGTACAATCTAAATTACTGTTTAGTATTTATGTGGGTTCTATTTTTTAAATTTTAAAGTTGAATCAGGGGATAGACGTCATCTGAAGAGCTTTGACCTCCCTGGATAGGAAAATTCTGGTTTGCGTTACAGAGAATTATGAAGTATTGATTAAAATCAGGTTGTTTTGAGTTTTTCATGGAAGACACAGACAACTGCTGGAGGTTTTTTTTAAGTTGGAATCTACCCATTGTGCCTTTTTCCCTTTGGTATTTGATCGTGCCTTGATGAAGTACTCTGTCCCCTCCATCTTTGGTTAGACTATTTATTTATTGGGAAACTCTGTTAACTTATGTTAGAGCACCAGAAACTCCCTCTAGCAAAAACCTATCCCTGATGTTTTAGCACTATCTTGGTTCCTTTTTCTCGAACTGAAACAGACATGCACATGCCGTCTTTCTGTCTGGACTCATAGTCATCAGCCCTCATTGTCTTTCGCATAATTCTTGATGCTTGAGCCAGTCTTCAAGTGTTTTTTTATCGTCGACTATTATTTCATCTGGACTTTTTCATGTTTTCAGTTGTAATGAGATCATGTTTGTGGATGCAGTGCCTTTCAAGTAGTGACCGAGATCTAGTAAGAGGTGCGTGTGGCATTGGGATTGGATTTGTTGACCAAAACATAATGAGCCGGGACCTACATGAATCTGGCACACTGGATTCAGATGGACCTGTCAAGGAAAAAGAGTTCATGATACATTATCAAATTGTGAAGAACATCTTGAATTTGTTTTCAGTCTGGTTCCCAAATTTGTTTCTGAAGTGGGAAAAACTAGTTTTACCTGTTGGTGTGGAATGTTCGGGCTATGAAGAAGGTCTTTATTTTCCAGAAATTAAAAGCTTTTCCTCTGAAGATAATGAATGCATATGGACAGTGAGTGGACTATGTATTGCCCTTGCATGCACAACCATATCTTGGGAGAGAATTGGAGATTTAAACTCTGTCAGCCATATCGTTGAAGTTATGATTGATGGGATTCATGCCATAATAAGGGAAGATGATCAAGAATGTTCTCGTTTATTTGCTGTAGGAGCTTTCCTCTCATTACCGACATTTGTTGAGCCATGTCTCCGATTAGAAATTTCAACAGAAAAGGTGGAGGGAGGGTTTGCGGATGTAAAGCACTTTATGAAAGTTTGCTTACAAAATAATAATATTCCAGATGAGCTGAAAATGGCAGCATGTATTGGATCAGGGAATTTCATTGCAACGCTACTGCAGGATGGAACCTTCAAGCTATGCTTAGAAGACATTAATTTAGTTATTGCAGCTATGAAACGGATATCAGTAGAGGACTGTGGGTTGGCAACCTTGGGGGCATTCATAGGTTTATCAAATATTCTTCATGGCGGTGGTGGACATGTGTCTCCCATGCGACATCATAGAATGGACATATTAAAACATCTATCAGAGGCAATGGTTGGTTTGTTGAACTTCTATTCCTTTTTGTGCTATCATTATGGTACTGTACTATGCTCACATTGATATTTTTATAGAGGAAAAAATAGAGACATCCATTAGAACCTGGAACAGCAGTATTCTTCATATATATATATATATATAACAAGAAACATTACAGTACCTGGAATCCTCTAAACAACTAACATCATGATAGCAATATTCTTCAGATACATATCAAAGCGCAATAAATGAAGTAATATCTAAAAACTTGAATCAATTAGAGTTGTTAATATATTGTCTACAGACTGCAAATCTAATAAGGTGTAAATTTCCAGGAGTAAATAAATATAATTTCTCGATTTAACATTTCTTGTCCAGGATGATGCAGAATCGACAGTGTGCATTCCCCTTCTGTATTCCAACAGTTGCAAAGTGATTGTCCAGGAGTTACTTCAGCATCTTCTTAATGTTTTTCTCCAAGAAGTAAAACCCTCACTCAAATCAGGTGCTGGTTGGGCCTTGGCACTTATCAGAAAGATATCCATGGAAAAGAAGGATCTAGAGCATGATGATATTTCTAATACCAATCATATGAACCCATACCCGTTAACGCTTGGGAGTCTTCCGAAGGATAGCACTCTACGCATATTATCTTCTTTACTTCTAGATATCCGAAATACCCATGTCAGTTATATGTTCGTTTTACCCTATGTGACATATTCAATATCAACTGATTAGTAATCCCACATCTATTCTTTAAATCATTCATAGTTTATCTTATGATTTCAAACAGGTAGACACTGCATACCCTTATGCAACTGCAATCTCTATCTTACGCTGTCTGAAAGAGGCACCCCAGTTACCAAACCTAGATTGGGGTACTGTGATGCGTCAGATGTTACAGCACATGAAAGCTTTAGGATCAGTTGACAAAGATCATACTCACATAATGCAAGATGAGCTTTGCAAAGAATGCATCCTCTTTGCTCTTGCACATGCTTGCAAGCTCTCAAACTTACAGATTTTCCTTGATGAAATTTGTGATCTTTCACGGCTCATATCCGTACAGAAGAGTGTGAGTAGTGTGCTCATGTTGCACATTGCTGATTTGAGCGCCATATTTTCTAGGCATCGCCTTGAAAAGTTTTTCAATGATAGTGCATCATTTATATGTAGACACAGGAATATTGATCCAGGTTTAAATGAAGATTCAGAAATTAATTTCTGGAAGGGCTTCAAAGGCCTTCTAACTCGAATATATAAGGAAGGCAGTGAAATCAATCCAGATAGCCTTTTCGTAGCCTCTGAGAAATGCATCGAACTGCTTGATTCTCCTCTAAATACCAGGAATACAAATCTAGCTTCTATGAAATGGACAGAAGCATTAGAATGCATGTCTCTTGCATCAACAGGATGGATAGTTAAAGTAGCACAGGTTAGTGACTCGTGGTTAGTGTATCTTTCTAAAGGGTGCAAAGACTTATATAGTCATAATGTTTGATTCCGTTTACAGTTTGATTGGAAAGAAAGGCCAGTGACAAAAACGGATGAGATTTCTGCTGTTAAAGCTGTTTATATTCTTTCCCAGTTGGTGGCCCGATGTAGATTGACACCTCCAACTCTTTGGAAACCTCTGAGGTGGCTTTGCCAGCAAGAAAGTTCATCTGGTAAGCTGCGTTTTCTGCTATTGTGAACAAAATGTGTTGTTTTGAAGTATGAATAAAGAAATATTTTCATTTTGATTACACAACAGATACTTTTAGGCAGCTTTTGTGGGTCACATTATCCTTGGATAAAATGCCTCAGAAAGAGAGAGAAGGGTTTCTGATTGAGGCTATCGAAACAGCCTGCTCATTCACAGACCCTGAATTGGTTAGTTCTGTTTGGTTTGATAAAAAATCCCCTATAATTTGAAGAGTTGTTACTCCAGTTTCTAAATGGCTATCTTCTTGTGAACCTTTGCAGGGTTTGTTGTTCATAGCGCTGCTTGCAAGTAGTTGGTGCTCATTTGCTCCTGTGATCATCCTAGATTCACAGAAGATACTGGAACTCATGCCATTCACACTGCCCTTACTCTTGTCTGAAGAGAGCTGGAGATTTTCTGCTAAACCTATACTGTGGAAACTGGTGGTATTGCTGGATAAATTTCACAGTGGTTCAAGAAAACCAGGGTCTGGGTTGTATTATATAAAAAGGGCGTGCATAGCCATGAGTAAAGATCTGCCTTTGGTGGATCGTCTGAAACTCTGTGATTGTTTTTGAACTCGAGGGCTGCAATATTTCAGGGTTATGAAACCCATTAGCAAAACGAACTCAATATAAGATAACAAAAGCTTTTGTTACAACTAGCGATAAAGGAGTGAGATTTAGATACATTTATTTTATGACTGCACGTTGAATTCATTAACATTTGAATAGGCCACATTCAATAGGAGGATTAAACATGATGCACAACTTTCCCTCTCCCTCGGAGGGATGACTCCTACAATCTGCTCCTATGAAATGATCCCAATATATATATTCTATGGAATGAAATTTTCATAAGTTGATTGTTTAGAATGCCATATCTCTAGCGCTTGGTTTATGTAATCCCTTTTGGTCCCAAGCAACATGAATTGCTTTGTAGTATACAATAACAATCAGTCCTCTGGTTTGGTTCTCTTTACTTCATTCTGATGGATACATCTCACAGTAGGATTGTTTTCTATGTTCAACCACGTAAAAGCATATATTGCACATGAGAGCTGTTACATTTAATCATGAATCCTCAGATTTGTTATATTCAGACATTACTAGTTCATATGGCTACATTTGACAGTATGATTGATATCTATGTCAACCATGTAAAAAGTGTGGCACACGAGCTGTTGCAGTTAACAATCAATCCTCTGATTTGGTCTCTGTTACTACATTCATATGGCTAAATTTGACAGTATGATTTGTATGTCAACCATGTAAAAGTATGAGAGGTAGTTTCATCTGAAAACATATAAATTTCATCTGCGAAAAATAAGGCATATCCTAGGGTTAAAACACGAGAACCCATGACATGAAATGTAAATCCTGAATTCATATATTGTGAACTCTGATGAGACCCCAAGGCATGCATAAATGTAAGCCCTAAATTCATATATTGTAAGCTCAAATTGAGAACCCATCACGTGCATAAACGTGTTGGGTATTTGAAACGTGAACTTAATGGTTAAGGCATGACATGGATATAGAAAGAACAAACAATACGTGTGATAAGATGTCCTCATATTTGAGCTTCCACATTTTTCTCATCCAGACCTCTCCATGGATATGAATGTTCTTAGATGGAACTTGTAAGCATTAGGGTAGCCTCCCAAATATTTCCGTCGCATATTACAAGTTTGAGGGAGAAACTAAATAAATATGGAAATACATATTGTAAACCTCTCAAAAGGGAGAATCTCTTGGTTGTAATTTCGCTCCAGGGAGGGCTTGAACCTCCGACCTTATGGTTAACAGCCATACGCTCTAACCAACTGAGCTACTGAAGCTTTAACATATTAGTCAAAAAATGAAACTTGATATTATTTATATGACATTGCCCCTAAGCCAATGGGACGCGATGAAGGATATTATTACTTCCTTATTGAGGATGGAATAAAAATAAATATATATAGATTCCTTATCGAACCGTGATATGGATAAGCCTATACCAACTCCCCTCACAAAAGCAAGAAACTCGTTTGCAAATCACTCCATAAATCTGATAGATTTTTCCTTTTTCTATCCGTGCTATAAAGAAAGATTGAAAACTGAGTTGAAGACATCCTAATTTATTTGTAAATCTTTCGTGGCTGAGAACAGGTGAATGTAATCTTGTACTTCACAATTCTTCCTTATTGACGATCGAATAGCCCATAAGATGGGAATCTATTGTTGCCGTCTGGTTTTCCAAAAGTTCTTGCATGTTGTGCTACATACAAGACTCAAGCCTTAAGGGATATTTGGAATCTAGGAACGGTGCACAATTGGACTCGAACACGGATGCCCACTCTCATCCACTCACTTTGGTCTTTGTTTGAATGGGGCATGTCATTGCATGGATAAATTGGTCACCTTGATCTATTGCTGATGACAACAGGCACAACCTAGCTAGCACAATTGGAGTGAAATAAGGATCCACTCACAAGCCTAGCCAAATTAGTCATTCTGATCTGTGTTGATAGCATGCAAGTCTACCTATGTTTGGATTTCTTGTGGGGATGGTCTTATAATTATAACACCAACTCTTTTCTCCATGCCTTCATAGTGCACAAAACTGGAGAAATCTGGAGAAACCTGCATGATTGCCCACTTGATACGGAGTTCAATATTTATGTTCACTGCACTGCATGATAGATGCAATGTGTCCATGGTTAATTAGGGCACCAATAAAGCATTTTCATTTCTTCTGGTTCCTAAAAAGACCAAATGGATGAATCACTTTGATAAAATCGATTCTAGTTTTATTCAAGAAAGGTCGCACTGACAGCGCAGAGAGAGGTCTCTGACTTCACTGAGGAGAGAAGAACACCCGAAGTCTAGGCCTATTTAATCCTTCACATTTAAAGCATGAATTCATTTTATAATCGACTTATTAATCAATACATGAGAATTTAGAAGCTTCAAGTAATTTCTAGAGAGAAGAATCTTATAATAATAAATTGAAAAGTAATGCGATTAAAGGCGAAACTCTATAACAATGGCAAGGCTAACGTTATACTTTTACCTTGTGTCATGACAGCGTTTGCCATTATATTTATAGAAAACAAACAAATTGCTTTTCCGTATAACTACACAGACTATATCAGCTTTATCAAGGATATGGTTTACGTGGTTACATTGAGAAAGGGTTAAACTTTTTTACAAATTTATAATATTCTGGGCAGTTGATTCTGAGATTCACAAAATAGTGCCAGATCGATCTTATGGAAAAGAACTACAAGATTGATATCCTCCCATAAGAAAGCAATTTCTCCTCTCTCACTTACAAGCAAATGACCCGGAACCCATGATGGATCCCTGAAGTTGTGACCTGCAATCCGTCCTTCACCTGTATATCTGTACAAATTTAGGATTTAGGGTTAGATTCATCTATAACTAAATACGAAGAGAGAATTATAAATGGTGTTCATCTACACAAAACTGCTACTTGAATGTTTTTCTTACACTTTGGCTATGTTGAAATGTTCTGGACCTGTGCTTAGCTGAAGATCGACTATTTGTTGTAATTCTACTGGAACCTCCGATGCCTCCATTGAGATATCAACTCTAAAAGTTGGCTGGCCACATGGGACATTTGGGTCACCTATTGACACAATCATTTTTTTCATTTGATGAGACATACGCTCTAGATACCAAATCTTACTTTGTCTTTTATCCACCAAATCTCAAGATAAATTGAGCAATAATATTAAATGTTATTTTGACTATATTATGCTGCATTATACCTAAAACTTTGGTTCCAACAATCCCTTCATCAGTATGTGTGACGTTGATAATTTCAATACCATGTGGACCATAACTCCCACTCCATAATCCAATGATGTTTGCCTCTAACGAGGAGCTTCCAACTGCAAGTTTGTTGTACGAGCATTGTAAAATGTGGCCATGCTCTATGCCAGATCCTTCATTATGCCCAACTATTAAAACAGTAACAATCTCTCTCTCTCTCTCTCTCTCTCTCTCTCTCTCTCTCTCTCTCAACATTCATTGGTAAAGTTCTTGAACATTGAGAGTCTCTGAAGAAGATAATAGAATCTGTCCACCCTTGTCATCAACAGATAAAGGCCATTATCTCCTACCATCGCAGGTGCTTCCCTCGCTTTGGAGACCTCTCCATTCTAGATTGACCTATACTAGAGATCTTTCAAAGACAAAAGTTACAATATATCTAACTTGAGAATCTCACATGTGCTGAAAACTAGATTCCTGTCTGTTTTTATCTTATTTACTTTTATATTACTGAGTAATACTTATTCTATTTTGCTTTGTTGTTCTCAAAGACGAGATAACACGTAAGATGTAATCTCTTATTTGGTTTTATAGGCCATTTTGGCCTCTTAAAAGACGTTAATATATCTTTCTTGCTTTCTCTCTATGTTCTATGCTAGATTACTTGGTCATACAACCTCACCCACCCTTGTCATCAACAGATAAAGGCCATTATCTCCCACCATCACATGCGCTTCCCTCCCTCTCTTTGGAGACTTCTTCATTCTAGATTGACCTATGCTAGAGATCTTTTGAAGACAAAAGTTATAATATATCTAACTTGAGAATCTTACATGTGCCGAAAACCAGATTCTTTCGTCTCTTTTTATTTTATTTACTTTTATATTTTCTTAGAGATATTTATTTTATTTTGATTTGTTGTTCTCAAAGACAAGACAACACATACGATGTAATCTTTTGTTAGGTCTTATCGGCCATTTTGGTCTCTTGAAAGAAGTTAATCCTCTCTATGTGAGTAATTAATCAGTTACAATTGGGAAGGCCCAAGAACATGATGCATTAGTAGGTGAGTACCTCTCTATGCCTAAGACAACTTGCTCACGTTGCTAGAACATCTTTAATAGAGCTATGTGTGAAGGTTTCCCTACCAGCTGGACAGAAACTACCATTCTACCAATCTTCAAAGGCAGAGAGCCACAATACCGAGAAATTATAGAGCAATCATGGTTGGCCATTACTTGCCTAACTATACGGCTCAATCCTAGAGTCAGAATTGAGTGTATGAGCAGAGAGGAATGCCTGCTATTCAGCTCGACAGGGACATTTCTGAAAGGGATTTACAACTTTGGATCCAGTTCCATGAGCCACTAACTATTGTGGATAATTGATACATTTCTCACAGAGTACAAATCTGGGGACCAAGTCTTTACAAGGCATAAAACTGAAAAAAATTGGAGAGACCTTTAGTCTCAATGATTGCCCCACATGATAAGGAGCAAAGCATTGGTGGCCCATGATATAATTTGAGCAAAGATGGAAGTCAATAATACCGAAGCACTATTCCCATCAGTGACAAGATCCAACAGCTTTGGGAGCTCTCTAAACGAGAGAATCATTGTTGGTATGTTGAGACACAAGTGGTTTTTAGTCACATGGCATGTATCTTGGATTGTTCCCATCCAAACATGACTAACACAGAACATAATACAGTGACCTGAATTGATATTATCAACTTACATAACAGAAAACATGGATCAGCCTCAAAACATCTCTTGGTAGAAGATGACCCACTATAAGTCAACACTTTTTACACACATTGGAGGACAGATTCATCATCAAGCCGTCTTATACATACATCTATCCCATGTGCTGCATGGTGTGATAGAGCAGTTGCGCACCTCATCACATTAGATATAGATTGAGGTAGGTAGATATGCAGGCACATCTCTGGAAGAAAGAATTTTGACAAGTGCATCATCAGGAAATGGAATCTGAAGAACACTATGATTGGCACTGTACAGTTTTTTATGACATAAGAGGGAGAAAACATTGCCTCTTTAACCAAGGCTTTGGCGCACTACGCAAGGTAATGGAATATGAGGACAAATGGTGCTTGGGGCTGTTCTTGTTAGAACTCAAGAGATGCACAGAGAAGTTGTTATTAAAGTACAACAATACACCCACACAAGCTCAATAACAAAGAGCAATCACAAGTTTCTTTAGCCCCATCACTACTACTCATGCTACCAGTCAATCCAGAGATACACAAGTGGGGATGCAGCCTCTGGATTATAATCTCGCTACCTTTGTCATCAGCAAATAAAGGCCATTATGTCACACCATTACAAATGCTTCCCTCACTTCGGAGATCTCTCCATTCTGGGTTGAAAATATGCTATAGATATGTCAACACAAAGATTACAATATATTTGACTTGAGAATCTCACATGTGTAGACAACAGGATTCTTTCGCAGGATTCTTTAGTCACTTTTATTTTTATTTACTTTTCATTTAGTTACATCTATTTTAGTTAGTTACATTTATCTTGGTTTGTTGTTTTCAAAGATGAGACAACACTTTAATATGCGATCTCTTGTTTGGTCTTATAGGCCATTTTGGCCTCTTCATGGATGTTAACATCTCTCTCTAAAACTAGAGAGTTTTACTGCACAGTGGTAACCCCCCCTCCCTTCTTAGGAAGGAGCCACATACACAATGATAAGCTTATTCGGTCCCATAAGTGAAAATTGGCCTTCCCCGTGTATGATAAAAAATCTAATCTAATCTGCTTTCTTAATTAGCAACTTCAAGCACCACAGCTGATAATCTGTTTGAAAATGCATAAGAAACATTTTCACAACTGATTATGATAGTGGTGCCAAGTATATTGCAAACGGGTTAATAGATGCAGGCTTGAGGAGAACCATGAAAGGTGCCCCATGAACGCAAAAAATGTTCTACAGCAGAGAGCACAATAACCTCCATTCAACTATAGTATGTCGAATATTTTTCATAAAACAGTTTTTATGATCCTCTGCATCTTAATGTTCTCAAGATACAACGATATAAAAAAAGGGGAATGATGAGCATGTTCTCTTTTTGAAAAATCTACACATAACAGAAACCACAGAATTGTATGTGTGTACATGGCTATGTGCTTGTGATCACAGAAGCTGAAAATATACCTTCAAGTGCACGGTTGTTTCTTGCTGTTGATGAAAGTCGTATAAGATACTGCAATGCTCGTTGTGAGAAACTGAGCCCACCTGACTGCAATTCAATGTCAAAACTTCTATTTACATCTTTCTTAGAGTTCGTTTAATATGACTCTCTAACTTGCCTGAACAAAGATCTTAACTTAAGCAGATAGATCATTGTGTGACATCATCATATTCAAAGACAGAAGAGAATGAATAAAAGAACACAGTCATTTACTCTGTAACGTGCTAGAAAAAAAACCTACAAAACAATGGCGCCATATAAAATCATGTAAAATAAGAGAAAATGCACTGCATATTAGTGAAATTAATCTTAAAATAAAAGAACCTTTAACCTAGAAGACTGCGAATGTTAATTAATCATAGATCCACTAAATGAAGAAGGGTCGATAGGTTACCTCTTGTGGTTGATGATGATCTTCTTCAAGCATAAACCTATGTTCTAAAAACCTTTGCAAAAGGTAAAACCTCCTTGGCATAGTAACCTGGTTATCATTACCCACCTGCCCTCCCAACATCCTGAAGTCTGGATAAATTATCCCAGTAGCCTGAGATTGCCTCAAAGTATCATGTGTCCTTTCGGATGGGTGGCGTCTCAATAAATGCATCAAGAAGCTACCATCACCAGGTTCAAGTTCCTCACCTTGAGGTACCTGGATAGAATAAAAAAGAGTGATTAGGGAAACAAACTGATGTCACACGTAGATTAAGGTAATTTGCAGGATATTACATTGACCAAATCAAACTAGTAATTGATCACCTACATTTTAGCTGAATGATTCCTGATATCAGTTGCTTTATGATGCATAACTAATGGTGGATGGAAAAGGAGACTATATAAAGGCCTCTTTTGTCAAATTGACACACAGCCTTCAAACTGAGTGACACACAGCCTCTTTTGTACAACTGACAAATTCCAAGGTGCAAATCAAGACTACATATCCCAAATAGATCGTCAGCCAAGCTTAAAATACCAACTCAAATAATCATACACCTTCTCTAACGCAATATCCAACTACAACTTAGCTAATCCAAACCCATCTGTACATTCAAAACATTGGGAAGAACATCCTTGTCTGCAATTAAATTAATACTTGGCAATGAGCAAAATGGAACCCCTGGAATAGATTCTCCATGACAAATTATTAAGGATCATATAAGTCGATAAGAGAGGTCAGACTCCAATGCGCAAAGGCAGACGGGAAGGAAAGATAGATAAAGAGAGGATCTATAAAGAATGATTGAATGAAAGAAAGAAAGATATTTTAACGTCTTTTAAGAGGCCAAAACGGCCTAGAAAACCAAATAAGAGATTACATCTTAAGTGTTTGAGAACAAATCAAAATAAAATAAATAACAAAGTAAATAACATGAAAAGAAAATTAATGAGGGAATCTGGTTTTTGGCACATGTGAGATCCTCAAGTTAGGTGTATTGTAGCTTTTGTCTTCGAAATATCTCTGGCATAGGTCAATCCAGAATGGAAATGTCTCCGAAGCAAGGGAAGCACCTACGATGGCGGGAGATAATGGCTTTTATCTGTCGATGACAAGGGTGTCAAGGTCGTGGTCCATGGGGCCGAGGCCTACGTGCACTGCAAATTGCCTTTGCCCGATCAATTGTAACCCCTTTGTTATGTCCTAGTCTGAAGCCCATTTGTGTATCCCGGGGTTGACTTGTAGCATTAGGAGTGATGGGGCTAAAGAAAGTTGTGATTGTTCTTTGTGGATGACTTTGTGTGGCTGTATTCTTCAACAATTTTTCCCGATGTCTCTTGAGCTCTAGCAAGAAAAGTCCTAGGCATCGTTGGTCCTCATATTCCATTACCTTGCGTAGTGGGCCAAAGCCTTGTTTAAAGAGGCAATGGTATCTCCCTCTGATTTCATAAAAGATACTACAATGACAAACATAGTGTTCTTCAGATTCCACTCCTTGATGACACAATTGGCAAATTCTCTCTTCTAGAGGTAGTCGTGTATATCTGCCTACCTCAATCTGTAGCTGATGTGATGAAGTTCGCAGCTGCCCTATCACACTACGCAGCGCATAGAATAGATGTATAGGATAAAGAGAGAATCAACAAACTTCTGTGAACTGTATGACTCAGCAATTGCAAGAAGTGAGAAGCACATGTAACAATAAAGAGAGGATCTATAGTAATCTGTCCACCACAATGATGTCTCACAACATTATGCCGAAGAAAGGAAGAAAAATGATATCAACATCTCTGTAGAGCCCAAGGTTTCACTATATTACGTGATATCTCATTCATAAAAAAAGACAAGTTGATTATAAGCTAAAACTAAAATGTAATCTACTATGTCATGGACGAGTTATCATGTCCAAAAGCTTGAACAGGCCTTTGCAGCGTGGAGATTATCTCCACCTCATCAAAAGATTGATAGAGATGATCCTGAAAAAGAACAATGAAATCCTGGATAATATCCTCTTAGCATGAGAACGCAAAGGATGGCAAAGCATACAGAAATTTATTGTCTATCAACGTTACATGTAATCTGATTTACCAGGCCCACTGATAACTCTAAATTCCATATCCGCCTAGTAGAATGACAAAGTGGTCTCATTTACCAAGACCATCTGTTTATAATATCCACTTCTCAATATCCTCTTAGCATGAGAAGCAAGCAAAGAATTGAAAAACATAAAGAAATTTATTGTCTATCGAAGTTCCATGTAATCTGATTTACCAGGCCCACTGATAACTCTAATTTCCATATCAGCCAAGTAGAATGACAAAGTGGTCTCATTTACCAAGAGCACATGGCTATCATCCGAAGATTGCATGATCATATCATTACACAATTCTAATGGCATAGTTCTGCCAGAGGTTCACAGAAGTTTAATATAATTCAATAGAACTCAAACTTTCTTCAGTCAATGAATAAAGTCATGAGACTGCAAGTTGAAGGTATCTTTTTGAGAATACATACCTGACTTTGGGCAAAAGGGTATGGTATACCTTATCATACTTTTCTAAAATTCTAGATTTATGGAATTCAGTTGGTAGAGAGAAACATAAAATCCTTACCATATGATCTGAACTTCTATGTATAACTACACAAGGTTCATCGACATGTTTGCTTTAGATAATGATGTATACAATGCAGTAAGATAAAGTAATGATCATGATAACTAATAGCTTGAAGAAAAAAGTATGTCCACCAAGATCTTGTGAAAATCATAGGAATGTATGTCTGAAAGACAAACGGAAAATTGGAATGGTTAATACAAGCATGCAAAGGTACTTTTTTTAATAAACAGATAAGTCTCCATATTGATGTTTGCATTGCATGTGCATGCCATCTTTAGAAAGATGCATATATATACCATTACAATGCAATGCACCTTTAAATAAACCCACACTTCCAAAAAGTGAAATGAAAATTAGCAGACTATAATGCTCAATCAATTTACCCTTGGAGTGCTACCATCATAGAGTTTGTGCGCTTCTAGAGTGAACTCTGACGCACTTTGTGAGGTCCATAAAAGCTTTCCGGTCAAACAAGCGTCATTGCTGAAAATCTCCACATTGAAAGAGCCATTCCTTTGGCCCACAGCCTCAAAGACTCGTCTTCGCTGCAGCACATCTGTAAAGATAGCAAACAACCATTTTCACTTGCAAACGAAAAGATACTAATCCACAAATCTAACAAGACAATTGAAATTGAGAGCATGCAAAAAATGAAGGTGGAACTGAAGCAAGATAATTCTTTGTTGGGCTTCATGAATCCAATAAGCTCACATGCTTGATAAAATCATTTACATTCATAAGCTTTCAACCAATTTATATCCATACAGAAATGATAGGATATCATATGAATTAATCATATTATTGCCCCCAGGGCATTTGACATCCATTAACACACAAATAGAAATTAAACCAGGTTAATACACCACACAAACTGTATATATATATATATATATATATATATATATATATACATACACAGTTTGTGTTATGTATGTGTTAGGCGCTGTGTTGTATTGCAGTTCCTATATATATTACACAACACATGCTAGACATAATCATCCACCCACACTCATAAACTCATAGACATCAGTTAGCACATGCCTACATGTCAACTTAATACCTCAATTTTTCAAGTTGAAACATGCAAAGAAATATGAGATTGCGCATTGATGTGGTGCATTATAGTTAAGATCAAGGCAAGTTATGCAATTAATACTTGAAATTGCTTAGCTTGAGCATTGATGTAGTGTATTGTATTTAAGATCAAGGCAAGTTAAGCAACTTTAATACCTCAAATTGTCAAGTATGTTACTTAGACGAGTAAAATTGTCCTAATATAAACCTTTAAATTGCAAATGTAAGGAACGTTACCTGTATTAGAAGAAAATACATTGTATGCAACCAATGATAAACTTCCCTGCAGAACAAGATCATTCCCATTTCATCATACTTTGTCCAACATATGTGTAAATAAACACTATATAACAATCTGAACATAAATTTACAAAGCCGACAACCCATTTTTAACTTGTTTGTACGAACACCAAAGGTACCAGCAATTTGAAAGTTCATGTCACTTTCCCAGATTGGGCACTCTTGTCGTTTATATATATCAATTATCATGTGGACACCCTTTGATCCTCAATTTTTAAAATTTATAGGAGTTTCCCTTCTGTATTGATAAACCTTGTAAAGTCAATGGACTTTTTCGAATTGAGTGTAAGAAACAATGGAATTTTTATAAGGACGCGGCGGGATGACATAAAAAAGGGAAAGCAATATACACGTAGCCCATAGCCTATATCACACAGGCTCGTGAAAAAGCCAAAAACAAAACACAGATAAAAGAAGGCATGTATGTATGTATGTATGTATGTATGTATGTATGTATGTATGTATGTGTCTATTGGAGTGTATACCCATGTGACATAGAGCAGGCTCCCACGGGGCTCTTGACCTTTGGCTGTCCACAGGCCAACAAAACGGGAGAATGAGGAGAGGAGCCGGAAGAGGGCGGCAGCCGAATCAACCCTGGATCGCCAACTGGGAAGGTCAATCAAATTCTTGTAGTGTCCGCAGTGTGCCATCCAGAGGCAATCTGAGTGAGCTACCCGACGAAGGAAGCTGCATGATGAGGCCAGTTGTAAGAGGTCTTTAGGATCTAGGAAGGAGAGGAGAGTGAGGAGAGGATCCAGAGGGAGGCTCAAGAGACGACCACTTTCCTCTTCCTCTTCGACTACTTCTTCTTCGTCTCCTCCTCCTCCTCCTCCTGACACCATCGTCGATCGTGGCTTTACAGTTGCAGAGCTAAAGAAAAGATACATACAAATTTGGGTCGGGCCTTTCCAATAGGAAGGATCTCTCGATTGTAAAGAGACGTGTGTGTGTGTGTGTGTGTGTGTGTGTGTGAGAGAGAGAGAGAGAGAGAGTTCATGAAATTATAACGATGATGATTGATAATGACGGCATTAGGCCGCAACTCTTTAATTCTTTTCTTTATATGTTTCAAAATCTATGATTGGATGTTATCATTGTCGCGGGCACTGGCGGGCACCCAAGCAAATGCATGCACAGTTGCAAAGCCCCACAATCGACAAAAGCATATTGCACATTTGTGGCATTGGTGTATATGTTTATTTCAGATCTCAAAAGTGGGGATTGGTTGGGGGGATCAATAGGAGACATATATCACATGTTAATGAAAAAACATTGTTTGCCATCGACAAGTGAACACCCCCACCACCAACACGCTTGTTAGGCGTTGAATGTGTGATCAAGTGTTGGTTGTCTTCCATTGATAAGCTTATTTCTTGTTTGGAATGCCAATCGTAAGAGACAAAACTAAGTAGCATGGTAGACACTGTTATATTACGCCTCGAATGTCCCTACATTTTTTGCTTTGGTGGAAATTAGTACTTCTTCATGTATTAACATTTAAGGATAGGCGGTTGATACCCTTCAAAATACTCCTTAATGGGCAATGGCAAATAAACGCTTGTATTTGAGAGTTAACTAGCCAATTAATGCTTCGCAAAATATGCTATAGATTTCATTTTTGAACGAAAAGGAAAAGCTTTACCTCCCCAAGAGGTTTTCCATTTCTAATTTTAGATTGTACTTGCTTATGCATGAGGCTTGCATCCCTTCAATTCTTCGTAGTTTATGTGAGATATCTCTCACACACACTAAAAATGCTGATTATGAACGCAACATCTCATGGAAGCACTACACCTGAAGGCTGAGTAAATATCATTAACATGAGAGATTAATTGAATAAAGGTGAGCTATTAAAGCTTAACAAATTAAGCCAACCAGATGCATAATAACAATAGCATATTCAATTGATATGGAATCTCTAGATTATGCTTCAAATACCATGTAAAAAATTTACATAATACAATGGCTATGTTGTGTATATTTATGATATGCTTCGATGAGATACATTGACCTTAAATAAAATTAACCCACGTCACGAGTACCTTTAAATGTCCTTTGATTCAACAATAAAGTTAAGCGAGGACATCACAATGTCTGACAAAAATAATGATCAAAAAAATTCAGTTCCAATTAAAAAGAAGTTTACATTTTAAAGTTTCTGCAGGATTACATATTAGGTGTGGTCATCATTAATGTAGGCCTATACAAAATGTGGCAAATATGCCTTAAAATATAACCTTTTCCAAATGGAAAAACTCATCTCTTCCGTTTTCCATTCCTCTTTTTTGGTGTCCAATTTACATCACGGGATGCACTAGGACACAAACTATTCACTGTACATCTATCACATCGTGGCTTCATAGGTTTGCATACCTGGTCAAAAGAGGTTATTAAACAATCTCCTTGAACTCATAAAGAAATGAAACATACTAACTCAAATGGCGTACAATATTATTATTTTCTTTTAAAAACTTCTGTGATTGATTATTTTTCCATTTCCTCTTAAAGTGATTTTGTATTAATTAAGAGGTATTTAAAACCAATATGTTATGTTAGTATTTTCATTTAAAAGCAACCGTGTTTGCGTGTTCTTACTTTTTACTTAAAGTGGTTTTATATTAATTAAAAGGTATTTAAACCAATATATTGCATCTTCAGCCAGCGTGCAGTGTGCGCCACCCCCGGCTGAAGTTATTTAGACTGGTGCCACCCAACTGTTTTCCATGGCACAATTGTTTTGGCAAAGCCATTTCTGTGGTGATGATAAGAGAGCCTGTTCTAATATCAGCATCTTCTTCTCCCCAAAAGCTATGGTCAAACACTGATCTTCTTGTTCTCAACATGCTGTACAAGAGATGTATAACGGCTAAATTATCTTTTCCAGCTCAGGGCACCACCAACGCCAGGTTGAAAGATGTTATATCATTACATGGCTTTGGCTCCAAACCCAGTTGGCTTTTGATAGTGTTCATAAATCCTAATACAAGAGCTCCCATTGAAACGTCTGACCTTTGGTTGAAGGTTGGACTACCATTTATATCAATTCACGTTCAGTGAAAATTAATCTGATTCCCCCACAGTCATTGAACTTTACCTTTACACATTGATCCCCTCAAGGATATATCCAGCCCTCAACTAAGATCTGTCTCATTAATTACTTCAGCAATTTAGAGCCCATCGGAACTGCAGGTTTTTATGATGCTACCTTTCTTTAGATTCCCTGCATCTTTTTTCCATCTTGGATGTATCAATCTGCAAGAATTTTAGATTATATCAAGCTTTAACAATTGGATGAGGGATTCAACCTTGGGTGTTGTTGTTATACCATAGATTGTCCATGTATCCAACCCATTCTTAGATAGGCCTCAGGCATGCTTGTGATTAGATGTGATGGTTGGACAATAGGACTAGCTCCTCATTGTAACGTATTATCCTTCACTTCCGGCCATTAGTTTTACATGGATTTCCATAAAGTCAACTCTTTATCACAGAAGAGAAGTGCCTTACCAAGGTAGCCCCATCCATGAGAGTTGAGTGTCCAACTAATCAATTGAAAGTTCCTCGTTATGGCTGAGCCTGGTCTCTTTGAAGTGATGAATGGCTCTCTGATTGTTAGTTTACACGCCAGTTGTAAAATCTCAAGGATTCCTAGTTCGCCCTCTTTTTTAGAACACGCGTCTATATCCAGGTTAACGACTCATGCATTTTACACTCCAATAACTTCTTAGTGTTTCAAATTTTTAGATCAGCCAATCCCAATGTTGCTTTTGCATAAGGAAAGTGCCCACAGGGAATGCAAAGGCACTAGATGAGCTTGGTCTAGGGGAATAAGATGCATGTATGTGATCCATCATACTTTGAAGCTTCTTTCCAGGGCCCTATTTGCTCTCTTCACCAGGGAGAGCCTGATGGCACACACAAAACGTTTATTAATTACCAGTTCTTCTATTAAGGGTGGTGTCATATAGTAACATTAATGCCATCAGAGCCTGGTGGTTTACCACGTTCATCCTTGGAAGTGATTTGTCCAATTGACACTCTCATACCTATATAAGCTTGTGATTGCCAAGGGTAACTCTCTTGGTCAAAGGAGTCCATCTCTTTCACAAGGAGGGTAATTATATCTTCAATTACCTTGACCCTCTTGCATTTGAAAACCCCTGGAGGGCTAGTGGGTTCGTCCCTCTCCACTCAGTGATAGAATTCCTCTACTACAGGGAGACTCCATGACATTGGCATCCACTTCCTCATAGCTAGATTTATTTAAGAACTCAAACTTGTTGATCTAGGCTACATTTTGAGATGAGGACCTTTGCTGTTCTGATTCTCTTTCATTTCACTGATTTCCATTTTCTTCTTTCTCATTTGGATTGAGGTTCTCTTCATTCTTGCTCTTTCTTATTTCTTAGTCTCCTATATGAGCATTGCCTGGTTTGATGATCCACTTGCCTTCAATTGAAACAACATTTTGGGGAGTTCTTGCAAAATACTTTAATCATAACGTCTGGGCTTAGGTCCAGGTCAGAGATTTCACATGTGCATTTCTCTTCCAATCTGTTAATTGTAACACAATCCCAACATGTAGGATACAGTTGGGAGTTGCCAGTGGTTTCCATCCAAACGTCCTCACAATGATTGGGCAACCTTGTGTAGTTCATCCTCATGAAGTTCCACGCAATATGGCATTTCCTTAACTCATGTTTTAGTCATTCGAAATTGTTGCCATGGAAAAACTACAACTGCATCCCCCCTGGCACAAAAGGTCCCCTAGACATATCGATTCTTCTTTTGATAAACTTTATGGTGGTTCTCTCCTTTCTGAACTAGTTGCTTGTCTTTTCCTTTTCTGGTTTGATATTTGTTATTTATTTTCCATTTTACTATTTTAGTTTTCATTACCTATCTTTTCTCTTTTAGTGTTTCCATCTCATGCAAAGTGTGTTTCTATTTCTTTTCTTTTTGTTAGTCTTTCATATTAATTTTGGCTATTTTCTTTTTACTTAGTATTCATACTTTTCCTTGAATCTATAGTATATGAGACTAGATGTTAGTGGAGGCATTAAATTGTATAATATAAATATGGCAGATGCATTGGAAAGATTTCAAACTCATGCAAAGAGTGTTTATTGGTTAATTTCCTTCTCCAAAGAAAAGAGAAAGTTTTATAAATGTATGTATACCTGCTGGCCGAAGCCGACAAACAAGAAACTTAGTTCTGCCCACAAACTTTTAGGAAGCCAGGGTTCAAGCAATGCCTTCACTTGTGCTGGATTGGAGCCTTCCCGAGCCCAACCCAATCTACAACAAACTCTTCTAACATTTGTATCAACAATGAAACCTTCCTCCCCTCTGTAAAAGCAACCATTTAATCTGTTAAACATCAAGAAACACATTGATAGTTGTAATTAAAACACTCTGATTTTACGTGTTTGAGAAAAAGAGGATAGACTCCCACAGTAGCATAATAGACATTTACAAAAAACAAGCAGATTGTACAAAAAGTTCCTATAGATTGCTTGTTATTTAAAACAGTCAGGTTTTGAGTGTTTTGGAAAGACCCGAGTGTTTTCAGTGAACACCTCAGGGCTGAGCAAAGCTTAATTAACATTTATGAGACACAAACATAATTTAAAAGCAAAAGTTCACAAAATGACATCTATGTAGCGTGTCATATGAAAGCTCACATTATGAATGTTTGAAAATGATTTCAAGACGAACCTCAGTTCCAAGTATAGTCTGTAGATATTGATGAGTAATAAGCATATTGATGAGCACTATGTTGCTTATCATTTAAAACACGCAGATTTGATTGCTTGAGAAGCTAAATTCGAGAAAAGATATGCATTAAAATAATGGACGCATACAAAAGAGGTATATAACCAGCATTAGTGAGGTAATGTCTAATGCTTTATTTTATTATGCATAAAGAACTCCAAATGAATTGGAAGTAACATACCTTCCAAAGGCAACCCAAAGAACCAAAAGACCAACCTTTGGTCCAACACCTGGAAGTTTTAGCTGTAAAATCACAAAATAAAAAGGAAAAAATGTGATTTTGGTACATAACATAAGTCTCACAAGACTTACCACAACAAGAGAAATGTTATTCATACAAGAGCAATATTTTACAATCAGATTTAATTGATGGCAATGACATAAGAAAAGCACCATATACTTCAAACTTATGATGCTACTTACTAAACATTATGCTTAGCAGTTATTTCTTTATAGAACAAGCAGTGAATCAAAATAAAATGGGGAAGTTTTATTATCCAATAGGCAAAGAGGGATGGTCATCATTCACCTCCCAAACAGGGGAAAAAAGATTGAATTTTCCAGACAGCAAATTTATTTTTTCCAATACTGTAAGTATAGACATTACTCAACCAGACTAAACCTGAGCATCAAACGTATAGAATGGGCTACATGATATAGATTCCATATGCATTGCATCAATGCACAAAGATACACCACAGTTCATATATCAGCTTTTACATAAACTCTTAATCAATATAGTTAATGATTTATTTGAGTTTTTAACGCATCCCCAATATATTTCAGCATAAAAGATGCTATTTGCACGCATACCAATTCATCCAGTGTAGAAGGCACTGAGCCATTATAAGGAGGAGATGTCAGCTTCTCTGCTATTGTCTTCAAATATTTTGCCTTTTGCCTATAGAATAAAATAAATAAATCAGATAAATAGTTTAGATTTCTAGCATCTTCTATGTTTAGTATATCTTCCAGCTTTTCAATCGTCACTTAGTGCTAATCTTCTTGGCTACTTATCATGTCTATCCTTCCAAATCACTGTTACAGTGATGCATTCATCATGTTTCTAGTTTGTTTCATCCTTGGTTATGATCATTAGTTACATATCAGCATTTCTGTAATCCACATGAATGTAGTAACAATTATATATGGATGACAAATTCCTCATTATCAAAGAAAACGAAATCAAATAGCTCACTCTTCAACATTAATTTATACTTTAGGTTCCGTTCCCATTTTCAATGCTGGTATTACTAGGCTACAATTCCAAACTCAAGAAAATAGCTCACAATTCAGGAACCAATAAGCGCACATACAGACCTAATATAGGGCTCTTTGCATACATTTACAGAAAATAATGAGGAATTTCAGTATTTAGTAAATTTGAGAGCAAGAAATACACTTGTAAAAGCCAACTGGCTTTAGAATATCTGCAAGTTGGTCAACTGTGACTTCGTTTCTACTGAGGTTATGGGTGGTGAGACCGCCAGGAAATTTACGAAGTCGCATCATTGCAGCTGAAGTCACTGCATCTCTAGTTTGAGAGCTTATCATAGCTGCTATAAGTAAATGGAACTGTTGTGTTTTCTGATCTGTATCTTCATCCGCCAACTGAAAATAAAATCATTTTGCATGTCAAAAATTGTATTAGCATAAAAATGGCTCTATAATGAAATGCCATACTGCTTTTACATATATATACCTGGTGAGTTCCCATTTGGTCTACAGGAGCATCTTGATTTGCTCTCATTAATCTGTGAACATTTTGACTAAGATCATGATTCTTTTCTCTACCATTGATCATAGAAAAAGTCGACCATATTCATTTTTTGCATATCACAAAAGGTAAGTGTCGTTTCAAAATTGCATAAAAATGGCCATAGCAGATAACATGCTAAAAGCTTCATTCATGATATATAGGTTAAGATAAAAATATCTTATTGGCATATTATGGCTCTATGGACTATCTCCCACTTCATTCATGAAAGCCTACAGACCTAAATCAAGAGTCTTACTAAGTCACTAGTAGCTATCTTGCTCATATAAAGACTTTGTTAGACAAATAAATTTGCAACTCTCGACTATAACCTCAGCCATTTTGTAAGGAAAGTGACAATATGTTTAAATGAGGTAGACACTTATCAAACTAAAAACCAAGTCATAAGTGTACACGTCAGAAAACTTATCATAATATATTGTGTCCTCCAAAAAACTTTACAACGTCTTAGAACCATAAAGGTAGTGATATAGCAAATACTGATTAAATATTTCTTGTTAGAAATGGTTAATTAGTGGTGCAAAATTTCTTTGAGAGAAATCAGCTTGATCAGATTCTAAAGCATATAGAAAGCCATACAATTTCTATTTTTAGAGCTTGAAATTGGAGCTATTAATCAAGGTCCTTACCCAAACCCACAGCTTAGAGCCATATACATAGTGATATGAGAAAATTTACTTCGTTCGTGTCTGGTCATATAAATATTTCTCAAGTTTGATGATTATATAGATTTTGATGAATCTATTTTTCCATTATTCAAGCATCTACAACATATAGAAAGCCATACATTTTTCTTTTATCTTATCAAGGATCTAATTTCACATCTTATACCATAAACATACTTATGTAAGATGCCCTGCTCTATTGAACATAAATGTGAAATCTTTTTAATGAAGCAAGAGATTATCTAGTGGTGCAAAACATCTCATAGAAACTGAAATTATTTACTTGTAAATGACATCTTAATGACAATAGCAACTATGTAATGGTATAAATTATCTCGATGAATAAAAAGAATCTATAAAACATCTCAATGAAAACAGACATTAGGTATTCGTATAAAAACCAGAAATTAAGTACTGGTGCAGAAATATATAATGAGAAAACTAACAGGATCTTACGATATACATTATTAGAATGAAAACAGAGATTGTGTGGTGGTATAAAACATATTAATGGAAACCGAACAGATAATCAGAAAGCATCTCAATGAAGCACGAGAACATGCAGTGACGTTTAACATTTATCTTACAGAAAGCAAACAATGAAAACAGGGCACGACCAACCTGATTCTATCAATTACTTCCTGCCAATTTGGAGGAGATCCATCAGTTGATATACCGAAGTCTTCTATATCAGTTTCCGGCTTAACCAAATCTTCTGCAACAGCTTCTTGAATTGAAAATTCCTTCTTGACTTCTATTCCTTCCTCTGTTTCTAAACTACCAAACTTGCTCCTTTCGGGTCTTTGAGTGTATGAGAAAGAAGAGAAAACATTAGAATCAAGGGACTCTATTTCCTTCTTCATTCTGAACCAGCGAGCTTGGAGTTTTCCACTGTTGAAGAGAGAATAGAATCCATAAACTCTGGCCTCTCCAGATACATACATCATAGACGCGTTACGTATGTATTTACTTACTAGTGAGTTGTATGTGCTCTAGCGCTTCTTCTTAGTTGGCTTCCGGGTAGCTCTGTTTCAAGGGGCACTTTAACGCTTTGTAGCCATGATGATGGTCCATGGAGACGGATTGTGTTATAAGACAATGCAAGTCTGCAAGCAAGAAAAAGTTACGACTATTTTTTGGCCTTATGTATGCTTATTCTAACTCATTGAGCGTAAAGTTACCGTTATGTGCACCACTTTTTTATTGGCCAACAAGGTTATGCCATGCATTTTCATCCAGATTCGCAATCTATTGCTTGCTTCAAGTTTGCATCTAACTTCTCTGTCTTCATCTTCTAGATTAATGGTGTCATCCACATTAAACAATGTCTTCTTACATTTCACTCTCCTTCACTTTTGGAATTTGAACATTTGGGAAGTTATCCATGGAACATATCCAACCAATGTGAGTGTTGTTATTGATGTGTTGCTTATTATATACTCGATCGTGTTAGTATTTACTCATTTTCATCTACATATTGTTATTATGTTAGCATGTGTATTTTATTCAATTGATTCAAAGTAAAATAGTACCATGAGAATCAAGACCCTAGAAACCTTGGATTTCACTTTCTTAGTAATTGCAATCATTTGAACATATGCTATGGCCAAATTCCTGGATTAGTCATTTGCACATGCACTAACATCACCCAATTCATCGTGGTAGAGAATTTTGCTGTTTCTTTTCCTTCCTTTCCAATTACAGGAATCAATCTTCTATTGTTCTTCGCAAACCCAGGTTTGGAGGCAATTGAACGTACTCTTCATCAATTTCTGCTAGGTGGTAGAAGATGAAGCTCCACACATTAGGCAGATCGCTACTTTCTAATAATATCTCTAGTACTATCAGGTAGACAAATGTAAAGACATCTCCCTCATCTTGTAATATTGCACTTTAACAGAGCATACAGGGTGCTATGTATGATTATAATCATGATATTGAAGAATTGAATGAATGGCATGAAATGCTCCACATGATCCAAACACACCACCATCAGCACTCATTGCAAACTATACACAATTAAGGGTATCAACAATAATGAGCAATAAAATAGATCAGCAACTTATATAAAAAAATATCCACTTTTCTAAAGCTCCAAAATCCAGCAGGATATTAAATGTTTATGCTTGAAAATGAGCTTCTAAAAATATTTGAAGTTCATCTCTATGGACTGCATCATTTCAAGTAAACATCAATCAAGGACAAGACATCCTATTTTGCCAATTTACTTCAACCTAGGTCTACATTTAGTCTGAGGTTATAAATCTTAAATGATGCGGAACATTGTTAAGAGCACATTGAGGTGATGCAAAACTTTGCATTACGCATAGTAATTTAAGCTGGCCTTCTTTTTTGCCTGCACCTGGATTATACCCTCATTGAAATCTTCATGCATAACCTGTAATTAATAAGATCATATTTTTATTATTCGGCCTAAAAGTGCACACTTTTTGAAGTGTACTTTTTTAAGTTAATCAATATTCATCATGTCTTTTGAATTGAGAAAAGCAACAGAAAATTCTTTGCACCATATATTTGCTTTCATTACCTCAGTCGCATCGCGGCGTAAGGCAAGCATACCAGCTTCTACACACACTGCTTTGAGTTGAGCTCCATTAAAATCATCAGTAGACCTAGCAAGCTCTTCAAAGTTTACATCTGACCTCACATTCATCTTTCTAGAATGTATCTGTAAGCATCACTCACGTTAAATGTTTTGATTGTACAGAGGGGTAATATATGTTATACAACAGATGCAGCTTCAGTAAAACTTGTAAAGTTAAAAAAAACCTGCAAGATTCTTGCTCGTGCTTCCTCTGTAGGATGTGGAAATTCAATTTTCCGGTCTAACCGCCCAGATCTCATTAGAGCAGGATCCAAAACATCAGCACGATTAGTGGCTGCAATTACCTGTAAAATCCACAGTCCGAAAATAGATGTTAGGCAACTATTAATGGCTTACTATCAAGATCCAAACACAAAGACAAGTGCTTATAAGATGGGGTATTGCTTACAAATTCATGAGCTTACTTTACTAAAATTCTACAACCCAAATATACAACATATGATGTTGTAGAAGTAAAGTGTGTACTTTGAAATTTTAAGTTTGTAGATTCACGTCTCAGGCAATGGAGCTGACGTGTGTTCATTATAAAACTATTCACAATTACTCACCCGGATTCTGTCATCACTACTAAACCCATCGAGCTGATTCAAGAGTTCCAGCATTGTTCTTTGAACTTCTCGATCACCGCTAACTTCACTGCCAAGACGTGTCAGAAACAGATTCAGCACAATAACAAACACAATTAGCCTGATTTTTCTAGTTTGGCATTACCTATCAAAGCGTTTTGTTCCAATAGCATCAACTTCATCAATAAAGATAATGCAAGGAGCTTTCTCTTTAGCAAGTTGAAATGCATCCCTAACAAGTTTAGCACCATCACCTATGAACATCTGAAATAAAGAGCTAATATTAGATAATGGCACTGATATAGACAAGACTTCATAAGCTTTTGATAAGAAGAAGGTCTCATACCTGCACCAGCTGAGGTCCAGCAAGTTTCAAATATGTGGCATCAGTCTGTGCTGCACATGCTCTCGCCATCAATGTTTTTCCTGTTCCTGGAGGACCATAGAGAAGTACACCTTTTGGTGGACGGATACCTAAACTTTGGAAACGCTCTTTGTGTGTCATTGGCAATACAATTGCTTCTTCTAGCTCTTGAATCTAAGGATAAAAGGGCCACAAATACAGCAACAAATTAGACAAGTTTCTTGAGGAAGAGCATAGACATAGATTACAATGAGAAGGGAAAGAAAGACTTTCAGGAATATGATGGAATGCCCATTCATCAAGCCAACCAAGGAGAGCATAAAGTATAGGAGGTAAAGAATCATAATTACAACACAAGCCCAAGAGTTGATCAATTTAGTGTAGTTTATTATCACAATTTAATGAAAAATATATTATTAGATGTACCCCATAAAATTGCCTTGCGAAGAATCTATTTTATGTTTGGTCATCAATCAAGTGTTTAAGTGTTTAGGAACATCCAAAGCCAGAATCACCTGTTTTTCAAGTCCACCAATGTCACCGTAGTCTTCAGTTGGTTTCTCATCCACTTCCATGGCTTTTACTCGTGAATCATATTCAGATGGAAGTGTGTCTAGAATAAGATAACTGTCTTTGTTCACACCGACCAGATCCCCAGGTTTCAATGTGTCGGGATCTACCAGACCAACAACTGGCAAGAATATAGTCTGCAAACATATCAACACTGTCAGAGCAAAAAACAAATTGCCAGCACAAAAAGCCTCAATGTAACAGAGCACTGTACAGAGCTGTATTTTCCACTCTACAGAGGAGTTTGTTAAAGATCTCTCTTTCTTAACTATCACATGTTTATGTTCCTAGGAGAGTGGATACATATCTCTCTTCTATGCTTCAATGGTCATCTTCCAATATCCTTTGATGAGTTTAAACTCTCCTCTCTACATGACAATGACATGCTTATGTTATCTGAGAGCGGGTGAATTCTCTCTTCTATGCTTCACTAATCACCCACCAAACTTCTTGATAAGCTGGAAAGAATCAGGAGTGCTAAAAATATATCATACAACTCTATGAGTTATTAGTGATTATCATTCTAGACCTGCAATTTCAAATCATATGCATTTGTAGGTGACCGAGATTATGAGAGAGAGAAGAAAGAAAGAAAGATATATTAACGTCTTTTAAGAGGCCAAAATGGCCTATAAGACCAAACAAGAGATTACATCTTAAGTGTTGTCTCGTCTTTGAGAACAACAAATCAAAAAAATAAGTAAGCAATACTCTGTAAATATTAAAGTAATACTCCTCCATAGAGTGGAAAAGAGTAACACATTGATAAGATAAAGAGAGAGAGAGAGAGAGATGAAAGAAGAAAATGTCAATATCTAGTAAACAATGTGTTTTATGAGAGTGAAAATCTATGCCATTGAGTGTCCATGGACCATCTCAAGGAATGGCCAGCATACATATTATTAGCTGCTTCACAATTTCTATCTACATCGAATTTTCACATTGATAGAAACAGAAATATGTGCTTCTAATATGAGAGTGATGAACATTAGAAAAGCTACACTATATAGAAGAAATGATGGCTATAAAGGAAGGCTTGCAAAAAGAAGAATTTAGACAGCTAGAAGATTGAGCTATATATTATATATAGAGAAAGAGAGAGATCCATTTATATATAGACATGCAACGTGAATGTATGTAAACAGTCAAGCACCACAAATCAAGATAATGACCTCAGTACAAACACAACTTGCCCACATACATATAGGTTATCATTCTCATACTACTGAAAACAGTTCATTCAAATTTAACTAAAGGTCATCACACTTAGAAAATACTTCCACATAGCAAAAACTAGCCGCAACACTGTGCTATGTTCTTCCAACTCAGCTTCCAAATAACAGTGAAACCAAGATTTTCCTCCCCTTAGAAAGGTAAAGGTACCAATAACATGGCCTGGAGATTTCCAGAGGAAGCATAACCCCTTCAAGATGTGACAACATCAAACAGGTACATAAGGATTTCTGCATTGTCTCCTCAAATTCACAGCAATCATGTCATCAGTGCTTATATTGCATTATGTATATAATTTAAGCAACTGAAAATATTTTCATGAAATATTTCAAGAATATTCCAGTTTTTTACTCTATACAACACATCCATGAGATGTCGATAATATAATATCATGTTGTCTTAATTTGACCAGAGTCTTACTTGACGAGTAGATGTTTTCAAAACAACACATTTTCCTTTTCGTTGAGAATCAAGATCCACATTTGCCCCATCCTCTTCTGCTTCATCCTCTGGGCTTACATCTAATATCTGAAAGCAAGAAGATAAGAGTGTGCAGGTGAAATTTCAGCAATGATATATATACAGATAAAAAGTGGAGTAATTAATCCACAAAAAATTACAATTGTTACAAATTGAAACAGTGAAACAGTGAAAACCAGATCCTACAAACCTCGACCACATTGCCCACAAGGTATGGAAGCTGCTTGTTTAACTTGATCTTTTCCTGATTTTCTTTGGTCTTATCCCGTAAGGCATCCAGTTCTAAAGCAATCCGTGTTGTTTCCTCCTGCCATGCATACAAGCTGATGAAATATAGAGACAGAGGAATTCCATTTTCTTTCAAACAAGTGTTACTTTTAGCAAATTTGCCAGTTTTATTATTGTGTAAGAGACAATCAATTTTTCAGAAAGCCTAGTTTGAAAATCCTTACAATTAGGAAAAAAACTATAATTAACATGCTATCATCAATTTTAATCAACCATTTCTCGTTAATATTATCATACAGTTCTTTTCAATTCTTAAAGCTTATTGCTACTTTGTTCTCTCTATCAAATTTTCCGTTTTTCTAAAGGTTAATTTCCTCATTACCATCACAAGTAAGAGAGACATCAGTCTGAGGTTTGCACATACTGTATTGTTTCTGAAAGATAAGTAAAAACTCTCAGAGTTTCAGAATTGACATTAAACTACACTTCTCAAATTATTCGAGATGATCTCGTAGGTAGATAATGCCAACAGAAATACTTTCCAAGCATGGCAGCATTACCAGAAAGCATGAAACAGGAGTCACACACATCGCACCAGAATACTATAACAGAAATTGCATTGTTTCTCAAAGAGGTAAATTTTTCGTGTTAAAAAAAGGGCCGATAACTTAGGTTCTTCAAACTAGGTTTCCCAAAACAATGGATCACAAAGCATCACATTTCTTGTTCTGATGGAAATATATATATATGTATGTATGTATGTATGTATGTATGTATGTATGTAAGAGAATAATGTTCTGTAGAGTCACACGAAACCCTCCAGCCTAGGTTAGCATTTCTAAGTACTCGGAAATGAACATCAGAAAGCACAAAAACTCTCAGAACTTCCATCAGATTGCACAAAAAAGTTCGGTATTTGAAAGTTTTATCGTCTCAGAAATTGTTGGGATTCCACAAAACTATCCAAACTAGGCTTAAACATTCGCACCATACTGAACAATGAGCATCATAAAGCAAAAAACCAAAGATCTACATTTACAAGCTAAAAGGAAAGAGAAAGAAAACATCCGAAAATCACTCTAGTAACCCTAGAAAATAAAACTGCATACCTTTAGCACTCGAATCTCTTGATCGAGCAAACGGCTACCACGAACAAAATCTTCAGTTGACATGGAAGAGAAATCATCTCCAGAGTCATCGAAGATATCAGCCTCGCTCATAGCGAGTGCAGCCATGGTTTTGGGTCTGTCTCAGGCGCTCTGCTCTCTGCTGTCGGTGTAAAGACGGGACTTTGAGTTCCTTCTTCTTATTTCGTAAAGAGAGAGAAAGAGAGAGAGAAAGGGAGGGGGGGCTTCTTCGTTTGTAAGAAAGAAGATGGTCGCTTGCTTGGTTCACACTTCTTCTTGTGGTCTTCCTCCTTAGTTTTGGCTGGCTGGCTGACCCCTCTTTTATGTTTTGCTGGGAGGGGGGGGGCAATTCTAGTTCATCATACCCATGAGAAATATGCTTGCTTGAGAGGGTATTATGGGTGACCTAGTTCTCTCACACTTTCATGTGTTTTTAGCTCGTAGATAAGTGAGACAAACTTACTCAAAGTGACTTGGGTTCATGTAACTCAAAAGAACTAATTCACTGAGGCGTATGTGTCACCTAATTGTGAAATATGTATGTTTGTACCTAAAGTTCTTGCACGAACACATTGTGTAACTGCATTGCATAGGAAATGTACATCGATGTTGTCGTACCATAGTGTGAGCTCTAAGCACCTATAAGCACCATAGAGCCACAAAATAAGACCAAATAAATGTTCTGGGTAGCTTCAGACTTGTACTTGTATGCTTTATAAGTGAAACGCATTTCACCTCGCTCTCTCATAATATATATTTTTATGCTTGCACTGATTGTTCTTGAGCCTTCAAATATCTAGAAAATGAACCTTATATACTCTCGTAACCATCACCTCATGTTGGACGTGTCAAGAGGAATTCAAAAATAACGTGACAAATTTGGATACTACACACCTTTATATTGTTCACTAACAACTCGTTGGGTTATTTGGGATATATATCACATAGCTTTAGATTCTACTTGCCACTAAAGATATTCGATGAGCGGTCTAAGTTTAAAAGACTGACTCACAAATGTGTGCCTATCTAAAGATGTCCCATTCTCACACGTGTTATTTCTTGCAATGCAATGAATCTTGTTTAAGGTTTTGAAAATTTGCTCTTTTATGATGCTCGAGGTATTTAAATATATGGCACATGTGAACCCGTCCATATATTAGGCACAAAGCTATACAATTGCTCTTGAGCCAAAAAACAACCACCCTCCTATATCATGGTCATCTTTTTCTTAGGATAGTCATACCATATTGGTACTATCACCTTATATTCATGATCATGCATGTAATTGTTTGTTATGTTACCATTGTTCCCGTTTAGCATGCCCTCGATACATTGTAGCCATGGATGATGTCCTTGGAGTACATTGATTCCACAATGTCTGTCATGGGCATGACCATATAATATCCCGTGGTGAGAATTTACCGTAGTATTCTATTCACGTGGATAAGTGTGAGGGTTAAACGAGAGTGTAAAGAAGGGGAGGATTACTTTTAATCCTCGGGATTGAGACAACCCATTAGGCCAAGTGTGAACTTGCATGGGGGCCTTGGGTATCGCTATAAATAAAGAGGCCTAGCTACCCTCATTTCATCATCTTTTGACTACGTCGAGACTCTATTCTTTGTGGTGGGTCAACTCTTGTAGCAAGCACGCCAACAACAGGTACGACTCGACGCCATGGCGGTGATATGGGACGCCGATCGAGGCTCGAGTTTGTCTCGATCCCTTCACTCGGGGGTGGTCGGGTGGATCGACACCCTTCTTTCTCTCTCTCCTCTCTATCTAGATCTATCGTTTATCCTTATCCTTTGCTTACATTAGTACATATCTCTAATAACGTCAATATATTACTTTGATTTATTCATTGGCTTTGGGCAAACCATGCATGTTGAAGGGGCTTGGGTTATTAGTTTTGGTTCATATCTAAAATCCTCTTCATCACGTTGTTGAGCATGTCAATGGTGGTTCATGAAGCCTATGTTTGCCTGTTACTATCGACTTAAAGGTTGCCTTGATATCCACATCTTGCATTTGGGTGGGAAACAACTTAAACCAAATGAGAAACATTGGCAACATCTCATTAGGGAGTTGACATGAATATTAAAAGGAGTTTATATGGCAAGTTCTTACCCTACAATTAGCCATTTAGCATTGATTACTTAATTATTGGGCTATTTGACCAATAAAAACAACCTTAAAACCGAATTGTAAAAAGTTAAGTGCAGAAGCTTATGAACCGACAGTCAGTCAGTTATTTGGAAATTGAACAGAATAGTTCGTTAACACAGAACACAAAGTACAAGAGAGAGTGAGATTGAGTGAGCAAACAACAAAAAACTATATATACAAAAAGATGCTCAATCACTTACATAGTGCTTATGTGCACTTTATATATACAAACTCATATGTCAGGGCCGTTAAGAAGTATCGACATGTACTTCAATGCTCTTAAAAGAGCATTTGACACTAATTGCCTACGTTGGACCTGTTTAATAAAGTAGGTCTAATTGGCATGTGTGATGTTCCAAACGGCTTTCACGGTCGCTCTGTCATCCGGTCCGGATTCGACATCTGGTCCATCATCCAGATACGGTATTTGGCTTCTTCAACCGATTCGGCATCCGGTCCGGAACTCAGTCCGGAGTTTAGGCTTATTAGCCTAAGTTGGTGTAGCCAACCGGATTGATTCCGGTCTGGCCTACCTGCTTGTCCAACCGGTCTGGCCCATGTTGAGCTTGCTCGCTCAACACAAATTATGTTCTCCTAAATTTCATACTAGTTACCTCTCAAAACGTCCACATTAAGTATTCATAGTTCTCCAATTTACTTGATTGTTGGGGTACTTGTGGAATCGAAGAACAACATGACCAACACTTACCTCTCAAAACTTCCTCAATATACATTATATCCATCTCAATGTTGGATCACATGCCCATCTAATGGTTTGTTGCGATTTCTTTTTCACCACATTCTGGAAATCTCAACATTTTTCGCTAGTCTTGTGCACCCAAATAAACATTTAGAACATCAAAACTTTGTGAAATGCAACACATGATAAAGAAACATATTATCTTGAAACATGAGATCACTCACTCAAATTTCCACTATCTTTCTTTGTTAACTTTACGGAGCAATACTCGTGGCAAGTGCAAGCCTACATATAGTGAAATTAGCTTTTAGTAGTTTTTAGGGCTTTGTTAGCGTTTCCCACTCAAATCAAGGAAGCCCTTGTTTTTAGCCTAGAAAGGGTACACCTTCATAAGTCCAATCCTTGAATACCCTTGACATCTTGGATACTTAACACTAACCCCTAGGTTGTCAAATGGAATACCCCTACGACTATGAGATCACAAAACAAGCATCCCAAAAAATAAAGTACCCAACAAAATTGCCTTTTGGAGTATGTCCTTTCTAGAAAGAGAAGGTATTGTATGCTATTTATGAAAGCTTCTATTTTCCTTTGTATTAAGGCTATATGCATCGAGTTCCCCTCTAATAAAGAAGACAATATATGCTACCTATGAAGGCTTATTTTTTTTCCTCATATAAAAGCTATATGCATCAAGTTCCTCTCTAGATAGAGAAGGCAATATATGCTACGTGTGAAGGCTTCCTTTTTTTTCCCCTCGTATCAATCTCTATGCATCAAGTTTGAATCGCAGTACACAATATATGCTACCCCTTCAAGTATGTATCTTCTTTCTAGATGAAGAACTTGAAAGCAATATGTGTGACGTGTGAAGGCTTCATTTTTTGCTTCATATGAACGCTGGATGCATCAAGTTCGAATCTCAATATGCACATAAATATACTAGAAGACACCGGTGAGTGCGGGATGCATGGGTCCATGATCTTTGCCTTACCGATGGTGTCACAATCCTTTGGACTAGAACCATTAGAAAACTTATTCTCCGTAGTAAAGTGAGTTGAAGAACATCAAAGCAGACTAAGAGAATCATTCATTTGCCAGACGAGGTTCATTTAGAATTGAGAGGATCGATCAGAGAGAGATGGGTTCGTGTATTTTAGCCAGGAACTCTCGTCTGTCTTTCTACTTCCATTCTTCTTTCGTTGCCAATAAGCACCGATTCTCCTCTTCGCCAATCTTCAGAAGAAATGCAGAGTTTTTTGAACGGAGCCTATCTGTGCGATATGCCTCTCCTTCTGCTTGTAGCTCTTCATCTGAAGCTTCTCAGCAGAAGAACTCAAATGTCAAAGTAAGTACTCTCAACGTTTTGTATCATATATTAAAATGTGCATAGGATAGTTCAAAATATTGGAAAAAATGGTATCTCTTGGAAAATATGCATACAATGGTGTAAAAGATTGAAGGAAAATGATACTGTTGAATTCCATTGGAAATATACACACAATGGTGTAAATGGCCTGTGAGACCCGATATTCTATAGATTTTATATTTGAAACATGTTATCTTATCTTGGAGAGCAAAAAACAATTTTGAACCCTGGGACGAAAAAATATAGAAGTTATATTTGAAAACGTTATCTTATCATGGAGAGCAAAAAACAAAATTGAACCCTGGGACGAAAAAAAAATAGAACCTTGAGGTTACAAAAGTGCAGCAAAGGGAGGGAGACATACATAGTGATGGTTGGTTTGGGTTTTTGGAGAGGTACCCATATGAACTATGGACCAAAAATAGGGTGTGCTAAAAAATGGTTTAGAAGGTAGGCTAATATAAAGGTTTAAATATGAATGGGTTATAGGGGGTGTTTGTAGGGGGCTCCCATAGTGGTAATCTCTGATTCTTTCAGATGTGATAGTGCTCGTTTCACGTAAGCTATATACAAATTATATTTTACACACATATTCGGTTGGGGATTGGGTAGTATTCATATATGTATATCCGTTATTTTAAGACTCTTAGAAAAGTTAGCGTTCAGCTTGATGATGGCACCATGACCAGTCTCCTGATTAATTATGTTTCTTGCAAATTCAGGTCATTGGCCCTAAAATCAGCTTCTGCCCCGCATGTGGGGCTCCCACTGAACAACGTATACCTGCTGGAGAGGAGAAACACAGAGCTGTCTGCACTTTCTGTGGACTTATACACTATCAAAATCCAAAAATGGTAATTTTGTGTGAGAAATGAAGAAATAGAGTCCTATATACGATCCAAGAAAAACTTTATCCTGTTTGCAGGTGGTCGGTTGCTTGGTGACACATGAAGATAAAGTTCTTTTATGCAGAAGAAGCATCGAACCATCCTATGGATTATGGTATTTGCACTTTTCAGAATTTTGTGACAATTTTTTACTGTGCTTCATTTTCACTGGCTAACTACTTGTTGATCAGGACACTTCCTGCTGGATATATGGAACTCGGGGAATCTGCAATTGAAGGAGCAATTAGGGAGACATGGGAGGAGGCAAAAGCTGAGGTTGAGGTTGAGGCACCATTTGCTCAATTGGATATCCCTCGGATTGGTCAGGTTATAACTCATCAGCACTTCAGAAAGCTGGCTGTGGGCTTATGCGCTCACATCTTAATGCTGGCTTTATTATTTTTCTTTTGTCAGAGAACTTATAAGTGTGTTTGTTAGAGGTCAGAACTGTTAAGTGTGTCTGCTATAGGTCAAGACCCGTCTTTAAATTGATTGGATACTCTTGATTGATTGATGTACGGTCAGAATATTTTTCATCTATTGAACAAGAATTTCTCTTAGAGCAAAATGTTATGTGGTCTTCATTTGCGTGGATGCATATGTAAATGGCTAATGGTAGATATAGCATTGGCTTGTCTTTTTCTCATCACTTACACAACCTTAAGATTCATTGCGATGTATTATTTATTATATTTTCAGCATACAATTGATGCATTGTAACATACTGGACATTAAGGTTTAATGAAAGTCAAAACTCTGTGTGAAACTAGACATATTAAGCAATAATTAAGTTTATATCTATATTTGGACATCCTGCAACTTGCGAGATGCTTGGGCTCAAGGCCCTTGGTTATTCAGACTCTCCAATCGGCTTTGTATTATCACTACATTGATTAACAAAAATTGTAATTTGTATGCAGAGCAGAGTTACATTCTTTTTCGGGCAAAATTAAGGAAACCTCACTTTTCTCCTGGCATTGAAACACTCGAATGCGCTCTATTCAATATTCATGAGATCCCATTTGATCAACTTGCATTCTCTTCTATACAAGTGGCTTTGAAACTGGTAATGGTTTCCTGTAATATTGTTGTGAAAACAAAGTTAAGCTTGAAGAATTTCTAAGTTCTTCACTTTTATTATGCTATAGTATGTGGAGGATTTCAAAATGGGCACATTTAAGGTTCATCATGGTGTCATTGACAAGAGGTATGCCTTTTTCTTAAGTGTTTTCTAAAGGAAAGTAATGTTATATGGCAGATTTATTAAGCAGCTCTTTTAAGGACAACTCTGTTTCTTGGGAAACCTAAGCTGTAGTGCTGTACTTGTCTTGGATATTATACAATAATACGTTTGGCAAGCAAACTTAATGGAAAAAATGAAAAGGAATATATATAATGAGCCTTGGGGACCCATAGAGTTTATTCACAGGTGGGTTGAGAAAGAAAGTAATATCGTTATTTTTATATCTCTACTAAGACCAAAACAGGCCTATGAGGCAGATCATGTACAATTGTGTATGTTCTCTGGGTTTTGCAGAGCGAGAAAGAAAGAAAGAAATATTAACATCTTTTAAGTGGCCAAAATGACCTATAAGGCTGAACAAGAGATTACTCTTAAAATGTTGTGAAGTCTTCGAGACAAATGAGAATAAGTGAAACTGAATAAAAATGTATGACTAAAGAATCTCATTATCTATGCATGTAAGATTCTCAAGTAAAATAGATTGTAATTTTTTTCTTTGAAAGATCTGTAGCATATTTTGGCCCAGAATGGAAACATCTCCGAAGCTAGGGAAATATCTGTGGTGGCATGAGATAATGGCATAATGGCCTCGAATTGTTGATGTCAAGAGTGGTGAGATTGTAGTCTACAAGGCCGGGGCGTATGTGCACGAGAATTTTCTATTTCCTAATCCATTCTAACCCCTTTGCAATGTCCTATTCTCAAGCCCACTTGTGCAGCTCGTGATTGACGTGTAGCATGCATAGGAGTGATGGGGTGTATGTGCACAACAATTTTCTATTTCCTAATCTATTCTAACCCCTTTGCACTGTCCTGTTCGCAAACCCACTTGTGTAGCCCTTGATTGACGTGTAGCATGCGTAGGAGTGATGGGGCTAAAGAAAGAACTTTGAATTTTCTGTCCAAGTGAGATTTGAACCGAAGAAGCATATGCTTTCAGAGGCAAATATGCCTATGAAACAAATCATGTACAAGTGCCTTTGAAAGGCATGAACTGATCTCGACACTGTTAGCAGTTATGCTAGATATGACCCCAAGACCAGAGGCATAGCCTATTATATTTCTAGCCCTATGTAGCTACTTATGGACAACTGAGCACAAAATGCACCTTTGTCTCCATCATATTCATGTTGCATAGTGCACATAGTCTTTTTTTTCGTGTCCAAACATGTTCATCTTCATGTCGCAATGTGCAGAGTATGTGAACTTGTCTGGATACGAGCAATGGTTTTTCTAGATCTTTGCTACATAGGTGCATTAACACATGATTGGATGTCAGTTTTCTTGTAACAAATGAGTGGATGTCAAAGTGTCTCCAATTTATGTGAGCATGGTTGTATCAAACTCATATATTTTCTCTGAAGCTAGCCAAATAGTAATGAGCATGTTGTCGATGCCTTTATCTGTACGCCTATGATGTAATTCATTTTCTTTTGTATTAAATCGAACAGTACATTTTTTGAAGCAACCTTTAAGAGCCCAACTCAATTCTCGATGCTTAATTCTAATTATATTTGTAGTTTAGTGTGGTTTACAGTGACTTCGCCATGCTTTGAATTGCAAATGTGTTGACATGTTTTTGACTGTAGTCAGATATCTATAGACCCGTTCTAGGGCAATCATCTTGATTGGTCATTCCCAGATAATCACAGAAGTCTTTTATGTAATTTTTCAACCTCGTTCTATCTCCTTCTCTCTGATGCTTCATCTCCATACTTTCATTCTCGTTTACACTACATATATTAAAGGTCATTTTTTCATCTTCTAGCAATTTGCTGACTATGAATGCATCTGTTTAAGAATTGATAATATGCTGCCCAGGATAAAAGGCCACAGATTATCAACATATTTATTACATCAATGGTTTGATGTGATATTGATACCAAGATAACCAAAATTATGGGCACAATCAATAGGCTGACGTATGCAGTTTCAATAGACATGTCACTAGGTTCTTCTGCTCATGAATCACAACACAAACTTATATCTTATTGACATAGATTGACCCACTTAAAATCGCAAAAATCTTATTGTTTCATTGATGCTTCCTCTCTATACTTCCACTCCCTAAAGTAAAGTTTGTATGGCACATAAATAAAAGGCCACAGATGATCAACACATTTATTCCATCCATGGTTTTATGTGATGTCAATTCCAAGATAGCCAAATTATGAGCATCATCTGTAGGCCGATCTATACAAATTAGATAGATATGTCACAAGTTTGTATGGCACATAATTAAAGGCCAGAGATGATCAACACATTTACTCCATCTATGGTTTTATGTGATGTCAATTCCAAGATAGCCAAATTATGAGCATCATCTGTAGGCCAATCTATACAATTTAGATAGATATGTCACAAGGTTCTGTTGTTTACGCAAATCACAACACAAGAGCAGCGCAGGCTTAGCGACATTGACTGACCCACTTAAAATCACAGAAATCTTGTTGTTTATTTGATGCTTTCTCTCCATACTTCCACTCCATAAAGTAGAGTTTTTACTGCCCATGCATTAAAGGGCACTGTTTCCAGCAATTTGTACAGCTATGTATACAATGGTTTGATGATATTAATATCGAGATAGCTGAAATGATGAGCACTATTAATAAGATGGCCCATGATGTTTCACTAGGTTCTATTGTTTTCATGAATCACAACACAAGCTTAGTTAGCCACATTGATTGACCCACTTAAAATTACAGAATCCTGTTCTTCCTCGATTCTTCCTTTCTGTAACTCTACTCCTTCCAGAAATTAAAGGTCATGTTCTTACTTTCCAGCAATTTGTTGGACTATATATGCAATCGTTTAAGATCCAATAATATGCAGCTCATGCTGTCTCAAGGTGGCGAATGATCTACAGGTTTATTCCATCAATGGTTTGATGTGATACTGGCAAGCTTAGCTTAGAGGCATTGATTGATTGACAAGTCTTTATATCGTGTCTGCGTTATGCGCAACGTCACATCAGCTTCATATTGTAGGAAAATGCTTATATTACTGGACCACACACTACTTCATGTAGTGCTTCAAGCTTAATGAATCCTTCAAGCTGATATATACCAAAAGCAAATAACGTAGACGAGAGTGGATATCACTGCTTGGCTCCCATTTTGCTGGAAAATGTAGTAGAAAACCCATATGCTGTTTTGAGTCGACATTACTTTTTCATATAAAGTGCTGTTGCAACCATCAAATAACTATGTATGCATCCCCTGCTTGTTTCATCCTTTCCAGAGTTTATTATAAGGAACTGTTTCAAAAGCTTTTTTGAAATTTACTGCACAACAATAAAATATGTGCCGTTGAGTAAACTCTGTTTCAAATTTAGTATGTATCTAGTCTTGTAGACTATAAAAGTTCAAAGCAAACGTTTGTTTACCTTGCAATGCTCACATGATGCATTGAATGTTATAAGTAAAGGTTTGCGAGCAAACTCAGGCGAGTAACATCCAAGCTCAACTCATTAATAATAGGCAAAGCCATCAGATTGCACAATAACATAGTTGACTTCTTTGTAGTTCTTTTTCAAGGAATTCACTTTGACGATTGCATTTCCTTCCCACATTATTTGTATGAAGCTCAAATTTCCTTGTCAAATGTCTGTTGATTTGTTTCCCATTCCTTCTACGTGAATACTCAAACTATCGTAACCATACCCTTTCTAAGGAGGCCACTAATGTCCATGGATGCATAAATCTCCAAAATGGATGATAGTGTGGTATATAGGATCCCAATTAGAAATAATTCTTAACCCATAAGAAACGCTTCCGTGGGTCTTCCTTGCATACACAGGACTACAATTTATATATGGAATGAGACACCACCCTCAATACCTTCATATATGATGCATCACCTATGTGGGCCATTTAAATTGCATAGTATGGCAATCAATATGGAGTATTCCATATATTTATGCTTAACAAAAGTAACACCAGTTTTCTTTAAGGAGTCTATTCCTTTTTACATGAAAAAAACCTGTGACAACTAACTTCATGCAATCAGTTACAAAACTCGATTTTCAGAACATTGCGCATTTTGAAGTATTACCCTTAGATTTTGGTTGTGTCATATTCTTATCATTTCTAAGCATATGTTGTATTGTAAGTTCTATTCTTAGTTACAAAGTAGTTTGTACTCTTTAGTGTTGTATTTAAACAGAATTTCCAAGGTAAAGGGCTCTTTTTTTGTGCACCACTTGTTTATGATAGATGTAAGAGTATTATATTGTTGCTGATGACACTTTGTAAGTTTCCTTCTATTGTATTAGAGATTCTACTGATTTATTACTGGAAAAAAAAAAGAAAAAAAGAGTTGAACAGGAGAGAGGAAAAGAGATGTTTCAAAATTTCCAGGCCAGGAGCAAGTCCCTCGGATCCTTTGGGTTATACAGTGAAGAATCATATCTCTATTTGAAGAACAGCCAAAATAGACCATTTCATGGTTCATTTCACACATCTTAGCCAGGGGATAAAAGTATGCTCATGCTTCAACATAGCTCTACTTAATGTTTGTCCTGTGTCTGTAAATTCTTCTTTGAAAGGCATGACTATGATTCAATCTTATATCTTTGAAAGGAATGACTATGATCAAATATTGTATGTTTGTTAACATCAGTCTTTACTTTCCACTTCTTTTTTGGTAGATGAATGTAATTCTCTACACCATCTTAATCGTTTCTTTCTATCCTGGTCGTAGATCATGTCAATAATTGTATCATAATATGTTCATATTGCATCTGTCATGAATTACTTTTTACTACCATTATGCCTCGCAAAAAACATATTGTTCGCAAAATCAATACAAGAAAAAGACATTGTCAAAAATGTTGTCAATATGTAATTTAGTGATGCATGTGGATTTTTATTTTATTTTCACGTGGATTAGCTTGTAAGATGATATATACATGTAGTAGTCGTAAAAAGAAAATTTGATTGTTGATTAGCGATTTTCTTGTGAAGAACCCTCTCTATTTACGTATATGTGTGTATAATATTGACTACACAATGCGAAAAATGCAAGGTGAATGCAAGAACATGGACAACATCGCAATGTTCTAGTTATGATTTGACACCAATGGTTTGATGTTTGCGTGAGAAATTATGTTTTTATTAATATTCAGGACAAATCTCATCTTGTTTTTTTCATGAATCAAAGCTTATTTGCTAATGCTAGGATGTTAGGTGGTTATGTTGCCTTGCATTTTGCTCATACGCCAACTATTTGGCCACAAAGTCCATTACAAAATCATGTCCAAAACAACCTTTTTCTTTGATAATCTTAAGCTTGATCATACAGGGAAAACAACAATGCATGTTGAATTTGGACTTGTATCAAGTCTAACCCTTGTATTAAGGAAAATTGATCAACACATATACTAATGTTTCTATGACTATTAGGTTAAACTCCATACACCCAAACATAATGGATGTCACATTTGATATTTTCTTGATATCATCTTTCAAGACTTAATGCAAGATTACAAGTGTGAATTATAAGGTATTGATATAAATGCATGTGCCTTATTTTAGTTACATTTATGCATACAAGGACATTGGAGATTACAACAGTTGAGTTGAGCCAATTTCAGAAATAGATGATGATGAGCTTATAGTACCGGAAAATGGATTTTTTGTGTTTGTTCAATAAGGCACCAACTCTTACTTATATTAGTTTTGGTGAAAATGAGAACAATAACTAGAGTATAAATTTGGCACAATCAACATTTATGCACATCTTAGCAATTGATCGACCAATTGGCTTGCACATCTTAGCCATGTCATAAAACATTTTAAGTTCAGTTCCACTCACAAGATGTGAAGAACAGACCCAAGGCATTACATGTGTGAGCACTGCTTGTAGTGTCATGTTATGTTGGTGGAAACATTCATTGGCATTAAGAAATGTTTTAGATTCCCCCGAGTATTTATTGAGGGTCTGGATGGGATAATACATACCACACGAAAATTAATCGTGGAGGGAGGCCGTTTATTTCTTGGTAACTACATATGTATATGTATGTATGTAATACCCCCTCCCCTGTGGGAGCCTAGACGCTAGAGCTCAAATGACTTCCTAAAGTTATTATGTTAAATAAAAACCCTTTCTTACTCCCGAGTGACACAGACGACACCCACTGGTACTGGTAGAAAGGCCAAACGACTTATGTATAAAAAGATATATAAATAAAAACCCCTTCCTAGTCCGTTTTAGGGCTGGAAGAAGCGTTCCGCAAACCATAAACCTCCACAGAATGCCGATCTCACGTGCAGGTATTCATTCCCCTCTCTAACTCGTCTCAAACCTATTGCATGTTTTGTATGGATCCGATGGACAGAGACGGGCGAGAGAGAGAGAGACAGAGAGAGAGAGACAATGAACAAGTAGCCAGAGTTAGAGCTTAAGGTTAAGGTTTAGATTTAATGTTTTAGGGCCATTAAAATTTTTCAAATTTCAAAGCTCATTTTGATGAAGTGGATCGTGTGATTGACTTTTTGAGACTCTTGTGTTAGTGAGGCTTTTCTCACACAGAAAACAACAAATATATAAATAAAGGAAGGGGGCAATGAAATGATGTATTTAACATGGCTTAGAGACCAAAGCAACGGATGAAACCCAGCAATAGATTTCAACTCAAAAGTGTTTTCTAAATCTACGAGAACAATAAAAGAAATGAAATGTAGAACTCAACTAGTCACACAGTTTAACATTCGTAAATAGAAAAGGTTACAAATGTTAACTAGAGTAAATCTTCTCTCGATGAAACTAAACTATTTGTGCACGAACAGTCTAAATTTACAGGCTTTCTGCCAGTGTTTCTTATACGGTTACTTTTGTAAATAGAAACGTTGACAAAAGTTTATGAGAGCAATATTTGCCCAACGAAACTGAACAAATTTGTCTCCTGGTCTTTAATCTCTGCTATTGATTGAACAAATTTTATATCAAAGTCAATCTTATCTTGTCATATCATTATATGAAGAATAGAGAGCTGATAACACTGAGCAATACTCTAATTCTACGTCATGAAAACTTTCTATTGGAAAAAAACTAAATTGCCCCTTTATGCAAAATAAAATATAACCCCCTCCTCCATTAATTGAGATAGTCATCGTTTTTGCTTACAGCACTATGGATGGTTAGTATGTATACAGGATGTAGCAGTCATTCTGCTCGTAGCCCTCATTATATTATTTCTATATTGCATGTGCTAGATATCTCATAGTGCAATCTGAAATCTGATGAACACATTGTTGAAAGAATGCATAAGGCAACCAAAGTGAACGGATGTATGTCCATGCAGTTAATAGGTATGTTGTGACTTGGACACTGTAAAGCAACCAAGGCGAATGGATTCTTTTTCCACAAGGAAAACTCTCAAAACATTGTTTTCTTTATATATGATTGTATGATAATGCTTTTCATCGATGTCCAATAAAGAGAACACAAAATTCCTAAGATTCCGATATATCTAGAGAGTTCTGATCGTTATGTCTATTTTCATGTCGTCCCTATGGATTTCTGCTCATTAATGACTTATAAAGATGCTGAAAGTATAACTAGAATTGTGTATAGTTTGTTAAACTATTTGTAATAATTTTGTAAGGTTCTTTGTCTGCAATGAGCATCTGGAGATGTGCCACTAGGCCAACAAGGTTCTCTGGAAAACTGTTTCCTAGGGATCAATTGTTGATCTCCCCTAACGTAGTTGGGGAGAGACATGTTCTATCAGGTTTGAGATTCCCTTTCTCAACTTGCTTTTATGAAAGCGAAGGGCATCTACATTCACAGAAATTGTGGTTTATGAAGCATCAAAGGATGCAATACTCAAAAGCAGCTATATATCAGATACCTCAGACAAGCACAGATTCTAAAGAGAAAAAAGCAAGTCCAGTGATATACCGAGGACCATTATCGGATACCCTTCGGAAAGTTAAGATGCTATCCATCACGTCTTGTTGTTTGTCAGTTATTACTGGTCCAGCTATTACATTTCTGACGTCACCTAACATCTCGGTGATACTCAAAGGAGGGATTGCCACCACGATCATATTGCTTAGTGCCTCTACAACAGCTGCCTTGCATTGGTTTGTAGGACCATATGTGCATAAATTGACATGGATCCCTGGTGCCAAGGAATTTGAGCTTGAAATGATAACTTGGTTAGCTACCTTTGATCGGAAGGTCATTTCGATTGAAGATATTCGGCCTCCGAAGACGAACCGGCCATTCGTCAGCTTTGCAGTCAAAGACAATTTCTATTTTGTAGACACAGAAAAGATTCCAAACAAGGATCTCCTCCGAATTGTAACCTTCTATCAGAGTAACAAGTAGTATGTTTTGTGACTATCTTGGAATAGTGCTATTCCATCACAGTGAAAAGTGACAACTTGAATAGACATGAAGAATAAAAAAATATCAGAGGCTACTATTTGTTGTACGTTTGAGTCATTGCTCACACCAGAAAATTCTTTCAATCATATGTAGATGATACTCCCTTTTTTAGTGTTTCGTTTCAAATATTTTACCTATTTGTCAATACAAACAGATCAACTTCATTACCTTTATTATTGTCTATTGACTAATTCTCTTATGATTGGATTAACTGAGCAATTGTTGATATGAACTTGGTTATGTGATGTTTTGAATATGTACATTTCGGCTGAACCTCGGCATAGTATTGTTCGGTGGACCTTGGGGGGTTGTCTTGGAATAAGTTATTCTGATGTTTCCAAGAAAAATCTTTTAATCATATATAGAAGATACTTCCTTTTTTCTTGTTTAGTTTCAAATACTTTACCTTTTTGTGAACACAAACAGATCAAGCTTCATTGCCTTTAATAGTATCTATTCAGCGGTGCTCTTTTGTTATGACCAATTGAGCAATTGTTGATATGAACTTGGTTATATGATGTTTTGAGTGTACATTTTAGGTGTATCTCATCATGCTATTGTTCACTGAAGCATAGGGGTTGTGTTGGGATGGATGCATGCATGCTTTGAAATTGGAAACAAATCATCAAGTGCTGATAAATGGCCAAAAGGTCTCACCCTAGTAAATATACTAGATTTGGTGCTCTGTATTGTATGACCACTTTATTAGGATTTTTAGTGTGGGATCTCTCTTCCTCTCTCATACTCAAGCCACCCTTGGATTGGTTATTTGTACCCCTACTTATCTTATAATAGTAGTGAGGATGCTTTGTTCCCTTCTTTGCTATTTTCATGGCTTTGTGAAAAAATCAAAGATACCTCAATCATCATTTCCTTGTATCGTTCAATTATGACGTGGCTTTAAACACACCATATCAAGGAGAATTCTCAATAAAATTTTATTGCACCTTGAATCTACACTCTAGTTAGAAAAGGATTTGTTCTTTGCCACATAATTAAAAATGTTCTAGATTCACTAATGAGACATTTATGAAGAAAATAATTGCAGTTTTATTGCATTGTGATGTCGACACCTTAGTGACTTAAACTTGGTCATAAGAAAATCTATGTATCCTTTTGAAAACAAAAGATCTCGTTGATGCCTTCAATTGAGATCGGAGAAGAGTGTGAATGTAAAAGATTAAAGATTCCTTGGTTGTATGATTATTTGACTACGAACAAATTACAATCCATTGATGTATATCATGAAATAGTGAAATTTGATTGTTCGATCATTATACTAGATGTGGTAGTTATGAATAAAAGTTCTCTAACAAACAAACTATAAAACCTACTTATGAGAATCGGAGCAAAAGAGCTAGGACAAGAACCACAAATGAAGTTCTTAGAAATTCTAAGGATCATAATTGATGCACATTGCAAACTATTGCCTATTAACCTCTCCGTGCCAAGGAGGGTTTGAAGCTCCCACCTTATAACTAAGCAGCCATACGCTCTAACCAACTGAGCTACTAAAGCATGTCTCCAAGAGTAAAAAATGGCATTAAAGATTACAATTGATGAGAATCATTCGTAGAAAAATTCGTAGCAAACAATCTCCGCTCCAGGGAGGGTTTGAACCTCCGACCTTATGGTTAACAGCCATACGCTCTAACCAACTGAGCTACTAGAGCTGTGTTGTTGTTATTAGAAATAAGTATTATAAAACTCTTAGCTTGTATCAAAGACAAACTATACGCATGGTTTTTGAGGATCTAGAATATTTAGTGGTGAGACATATATATATATTGGGAAGCAATGCAACACAAGTGGACACAAGAATGGGTGGCCCCTACACATGGTATAGAATTTACTTGGAAATGCTCATATAAGCATACTCAAATTGTACGTAGGAAGGGAGATAAAAAGAAGAGATGGGTTGGTTTGCATAATATAAAGCAAAAAACAAACATACAATATGAATCTAGTGTTAAAGGATATATTTCGAATAATCGTTGCCCAAAAAAATGTACCTTCTTGAAAAGTAGAAAGTATGTTAAAGTTCAACAAGGTTATTAAGTGCACAAATGTCATGAAATCCTTTTCGGAGAACATATTTATCATAGTAATTTCTTCTCTTGCAAGTTTCCCCTTTAAACGATGTTCCTCGTGGTTGTATTTAGCATGGTTCTCCCTTTACAAGGATGTTAAAACTTGCTTTCTCATTCACATCATTTGTAAGCAATATGGCTAGGTGCTAATTCTAGTCTCTACGGGGAAACTTTACAACTTGTTCATCCTATTGAGTGTAGAATGTTAACACTAGTAGTATTTGTAGTTGGCTAACATCATATGCCACAAAGTCAAAGTTCACCCAAATTTCTTTGACTTGTTTTTGGTAAGCGTTGTTTGTAGACGAAGAAGGTGGGTGGTGTTTAGTAGATGCTGCAAAGGCATTGTGGTTTGCAAGAAGACAAATGCACACACACACACAATCCACGATTCAGCTGTGTCACATGAGTGCATGCATTGTGTATCTTTGGAGGTGAAGGACATCATCCATCATGAGACGAAGAGGGAACACACATTCATTCTTTCCACATGTGTATGTACATACTAGATAGAAATGGTATGTATGTATTCGCTACCGAAGTAAAAAAGGTTGAGACTGAGTGAGTGGGTTGGGTGTTAAAGAGGTTGCACCCATATGTACATACTATGTATATACATAAGGCCAGGCCAGGCCTTGAATCTGATGAGATTCTGCACTCTTTCAAAGTCTGGGGACGGTGGCCGCCTCTCAATCAATTGGCTTGGACGCCTTCCACATCTAGACAAGCACGTGAAATGAGTGAGGGTTTCATCGTCGCCAATCCTATAGTACAGAATGAGTTTGTGTGTTTGTCTATTCAGTGGGAGTGCGCCTTAAGGTCGTACATGCATACATATACATATATAAACTTGTAAGTTCCATAGTATGAACCATACGCACCATACGTGCATTCGCATTCGCGAAAGAAAAATACCATCAAAGAATGATAAATACCATTCTTTTGGATTAACTATTTATTATGAGGTAGATAAGCCTAAAAATGAAAAAAAAAACATTAAAAAAACACACACGAATGTTTGGATAACATTCGCATTCGTTTTCCAACGTAGGAAAACGAATGTTATACTAGACAAACATGAATTTTACGTACTATAAGATTAGACGGAGACCCTCCTCACAATGTGGATGGCGGTCCTACTTAATTCTTTTTTCTGGATGTGAAACTGGAATATGGAACAATCTCACCCATAATATGTACATACATACATGATGGTTAGGGTGGCCCGGGGTATGTGCCCATTGGCCATGGCTGTCGTGTCACGAGGGAGTATGACACTTATTATTATCGATGCTACACATAATTGGATCACATAGCCATAAGTATATTTCTCAATGATGAATATGGATGCCTCGGGAAGTACTTGAAGTCCACTTAATATTTATCTATGTCGTTCACGCCACACAAACGTATTCCATGGACTAGGAAGGCGACTCTTAACATGGGGGCTCAATCAAATATGAGACATATTTTTCGAATGTACCTTTTTCTTTTATAAAGCTTTACAAAACAAAAAGTTAATAGGCTAGACAAAAGTGTTAGTATATTATGAATCCCTCGAGAGATGGCTATCATCATCATTATCTTTGGGTGGACCCTAGCTAAAAAGTCGGTTTTCGATGATCTCTATAGGTTGCTTAAGGTACACAAAAAATCTTGCTTTACTACGCCATTCATAAATAGAAGTATTCATCACTTGCATAACATGGCCAATGATTATGGCCTTCATATTTAGGGGTACAAATCATGAGCTTCATATTTAAGGGCAATGCTCATTATGTACATAGTTCATGATACTAGTGATCATGACCTTGGTATCTAAAGATAGTGGCTTTGGTTCCTTACATAACATGGATTGTGGACATGGTATAATCTACCATTGACATTGATAAGATGTAGCCTCGATTAGCATTAGTTACTTTGGGGAAAAATCATAGGTTTAGGGCATTGCTTTTCAAGAAAATATTTCAAAGAATTAAAACTATCGTCTCCCATGGTTAGCAAATTATTTGTAGAGGTGATTAGCTATTGGGATTGGCGAATTGACCTCAAGTACTCCTACTCTTGAGAAGTATTCACAATGATCGACTAATTTAATACATATGATTAAACATCCATATCTCTAGCATACTCATGATACATGATTTATGTTTTGTTTCTACCTTTCAAAGGTCGACATTTGGCCCATCTAAACTAACTGACATCTTCCATTGAGTTTTCCTAATCACATGTTCAAAAGAAAGAAATGAACATGACTTCACTATGATACTTTAATATAAAAACAAGTTCACACAAAAAGCTAAAAATGATGCATGAATTCGAACTTGTTACTGTGCCCTATGTTACATATTCATGTATAAGACTCATCCTTTTACAATTTTGTTGTTTAGTTATTTAGTCAAACATCCTACCAACTTAACATGGGATGGGTGTATACTTTGTCTTGTTGTTATAAAAATTGGATGGGGAGACACACTATTGTTGGCAAAAGAACCGAAAGAGGGTGTCAACCAATGGGGTGAACTATCTTCCCAACATGTTCACAGGCACATTCAGTAAAAACAATGAATAATGCATTATTTTAAAGAGGATTAACACCAGGTCACACATGTACATAATCATTAAGTTAAACATAGAGTTACACAATAAAACAAGATTAACGACAATTTGATTAAGAGAAAACTAATGACTTGTACAAAAGTCAAACTCAATCACTAACATGCTTAAGTTATAGCTTAAAACAAGTTGAATATTGACTAGCATTTATACAACCAAAATGATATGTTTCAAGCAAATACTATAACTCGTCGGAGTAGTGTTATGGTTTCTCGATTTTGTATAACCGGAAGAATCAAGGTCTCTTTTTGGGTATAACTTATATGGCATGGTCCAAATTTAGAGCTCGATTTTTGTTTGGTTGTCAAACCAACCTAAGGAGGTCAATTGGGTTGCTAGTGACGTGGAACAATTTGTTACTATTCGTTATTCGATGTTAAGTTATGATATATTGTTAATATTTGTTCTTTTCAATGAAATCCCACTGTGGTAGGTTGCCAATCATAGCAGGACAAAACTTCTTATTGACTTTTTAATATACAAGCATAAAATACCTTATTCTACTCTGAACATGTCATAAATTTAAGCAGTGAATATATACACACGAGTGCTTGATGGAATTCAATTATATGAATATACACTAGACATACGATGAATTTTATAATGTGCTTAATGAGGTGTCCAATAAACTTTACAAGATGGTGCTTCAATCTTTGCGAGGTTTAAAAGGAAATTTCTGGTTTTCCTATTTATCCCACTATCACATATCTCCTAACATTCATCCAGATCATCATCTTTTTTTACCTTTGTATCACGAGATGTTACATGTGCTCTCTCAATGTATTGTGAGAATAACAAAATTGGTGGCACATGTAGCATAGGTTCGCAGTAAGGTGTTTGCACATTATTAATTTGTTTTTATCAATGTAAGCATTGTCATAACTTGTTTGGTAATATAGGATAAAATCATAACACTTCAATTACACACCACTAGGCATATAAAAATAGAAGTCATGGAAAAATCTCACTATGGGGTGGAAGGAATTGTATGGTATCGCTGGAATATGCATCATCCCCTTTGATTCCACTAGTGAGTGCTCATAAAAAACTTTATTTCGGCATATATATTGTTACTAGTGGAGTGGGTGGTGACTTGGTGTAGCTTACTAGGGGAGTGCCCACACGGTGCTTTTGTGCATGCACACCATGTACAACAAAGCACATGGGGCATAAGACATGGTAAGATGCACACAAAAGAACACGGGACATAGTAACTTGTAAAATTGAGATGAAACATCGGTGACAACACAATGAAATTACACAAATGAGTTGATGTAAATTGTGCGACACACAAATATGGGTGGATGTAGCACAAATTAAAGAGAAAATGCTAGTAGCGGGGTCTCTATTTTTCTTTCTTTCTCTTTCCCTCTATGTAATATAGCTGAAGGTAGAGTTAGTATATGTCATTGCACACGATAAACACACTCTTCTCTTATATATATATATATATGTGTGTGTACATATGTATATCAATACGTGTGTATGTACGTACTACACTCTTCTCTTATTTACCAAACCAAATTTGTTGTGAAGCAGGCGAGCACGTGTGTGTGTGTGTGTAGTGAAAGAGGGGAGAGGCACAGAGAAGAGGGAGGGAGGGAGGCAATGAGCTATTATTGAGTTTGTTTGTGTGTGGGGGGGGAGGAGCTCCATGTATGTAGTACATATGTATTTCACTCCTCCTCCATGTATGTATGTATGTATGGATGTATGTACATACTCTAATGTACAGTGTATGTATATTTTTTCAAGAGACTTTTTTATATTATATAGACTCATTCGCATTACTTTTTGCTTGCTTTGTTTTGTTACTTTGGTGGTGTTTGTTGTAGCCGACTACTCAGGCCGGCCGCAGGACTTATATGTAGTATGTATGTAACTCAGGAAAAAGGCAGACACACACAGACACAGACACAGACACAGACACAGAGAGAGACAGAGAGAGAGAGAGAGAGCAGTGCGCATCCCCTCCTCCAGCCCACAAAACACACACACACACACACACACACAGTCGAGAGTCGACAGTATGTACTCAACTCACTCTGAACTCTGATCTCACTCAGTCGCAGACACACACACACACACACAACACACACACAGACGACAGCAGGCGCACCAGAAAGAAGAAATTAAAGAAACACACGCAATATACATATACATACATACTGTATGTATGTATATGTATACAGTATATGTATGTATGTATGTATGTATGTACGTGTGTACGAGGGAAGTAGAAGCAGAAGTAGACGTTGATGACGTCGACGTAATAATAGAGAGGATACGATGACGATGACGATAATGGTGATGATATATATACATATACATATATATAAAAGACGATCGATGCAAAGGTAGAAGTAACAGAAGGAACGCCCAGTATCAGAAAAGAAGGACGAATAGAGAGAGGCAGGCAGGCACTCTCTAAGTTAGAAGATCAGCAGAAACAGAAGAAGCAACAAGCAGCTTCAAGAAGAAGAAGAAGAAGAAGAAGAAGAAGAAGAAACAACAACAACAAGAAGAAGAAGGACAATAAAAGAAGAAGAAGAAGATAAAAAAAGAAAGAGAGGAAGGAAGAGCCCGGAGGAGAAGAAAAAAGATGGAAAGAAAGAAAGAAAGAATCGTTGTGAATATAATAATAGCTCCATAACCTGCACCGCCAAAATCATCATTTTAACAGTTCGTGTTACATACTTACCTTCTTCACACACCACCCTCGCTTCTTCTTATATTGCTGCGTAAGCGAAATGTCTCTGGTTATGTAGCATTCTCTAATCTTAAATCCTCATCTTAACATATTTTCCTACGCCATACGCGTTTACTTTCTCTCCAGTTTTCTGCCCATGTATATCTTCATTTCTTTCATCGTTTTGGCCACGCTTCATGCTTCTTCTGTGTCTGCAGATTTCTGATATTATCTTAGATCTTCAGTATTAAACTGCAGTCTTCATTTTCAATCTGAAGTCTTCCATTTTTACTTCTTTTCCTCGTTCGCTTATTGGTCTTTAGGTTTCTGTGAGTACAGGTTCTGGTATTCACTCGTGGTTTTGAACAACATCTCCTTCATACAATCACTTGTCTATAACCCCTCTGTGTATGATCATTTGATTTTATACCTTCAAATTTTCGGTACTGCCTTCCAGTACGCATTCTTTGTCTTTATGAACAAGTCTCAGGTTTGCAGCCTTTCCTTTAGTACACATTCATTTTCTTGTTTTCGTGCAGTTATCATTTACATATATTGTTATTTTTTTTATCATACATCTCCTGTTTAACGGCCGATTTTCCTGATATACTATCTGCTTCTTTGTATCAGATCTCCCTGCATGATACTAAATGGCCAGCCTATCCGTATTCCCTTCACACATTTTATTTAGTCTTATGGTGTGCATAGCTTGATGTATGTATTATATTTTTTGTCATTATAAAATAATGAGTTTAATACTAATTCATGCACGTTTTCTTCAGCACTATTTGTAGTTTCTACCAAAATGGCCAGCCTATCCGTATTCCCTTCACACATTTTATTTAGTCTTATGGTGTGCATAGCTTGATGTATGTATTATATTTTTTGTCATTATAAAATAATGAGTTTAATACTAATTCATGCACGTTTTCTTCAGCACTATTTGTAGTTTCTACCAAAATGGCCAGCCTATCCGTATTCCCTTCACACATTTTATTTAGTCTTATGGTGTGCATAGCTTGATGTATGTATTATATTTTTTGTCATTATAAAATAATGAGTTTAATACTAATTCATGCACGTTTTCTTCATCACTGTTTGTAGTTTCTACCAAAATGGCCAGCCTATCCGTATTATCTTCACACATTTTATTTAGTCTTATGGTGTGCATAGCTTGATGTATGTATTATATTTTTTGTCATTATAAAATAATGAGTTTAATACTAATTCATGCACGTTTTCTTCATCACTATTTGTAGTTTCTACCAAATTCGAGGCATTCGTCATTGCCATTAACTTGCAGGTCGCACCTGCTGATTACTCGTTCAACATGGTGAACTCGATAATTCACCTTTTCAAGAAATTCTCCTTGGATTGCTGACAGGAAAATGCTATTGTTCCCAACATTTGACTGACGAGCACTCTGATATAGGCCTCCAGGCTTTAAAGAGTTTAAACATCGGGTTCTCTGAATTATTGCAACTGTCAAATACAGAATGACAGAGCATTGTTGTGGACCGACTTTTTGGCTTTATCTCCTCATCATTGCTGGGCTTGTTCTCTTTGCTGGCATGATGTCTGGACTCACCCTTGGATTGATGTCACTCAGTCTTGTGGACTTAGAAGTTTTGATCAAATCTGGTACCGCGAAGGATCAGAAATATGCAGGTTGTTTCACTCACTATCCGTTTATACTTTTAATTGATTTTTCTTCTCCATTGTATGAGACTAAATGAGTCAGGAAAGACTTATTTTATTTGTGCACTGGAACTCTTCTATTAGTATTGATATAGCGAATGTATTTTGTAATCTCTAATGAGTTTGATTTCAAACGGACAGCAAAAATTCTCCCAGTTGTGAAGAATCAACATTTATTGCTATGCACCCTTTTAATTGGTAATGCTCTTGCCATGGAGGTATGCTATACATTTTTCCTTTTCTAGTTACCTCTGGTTTTTAGGTGGTGCACTTTAGTTTTCTTTTTCCATCTTGGCATGTGCAGGCGTTGCCCATATTTCTTGATGCATTGGTAAATGCTTGGGGTGCCATCTTGATATCAGTAACACTGATTTTGATGTTTGGTGAGGTATATTACGTTTTTTAGTGTATCTCAGGTGTAATGTTGGAATGTAATTTGTGCTGAAGTTTGTTGTTCTTTTATTAGATTCTCCCACAAGCTGTTTGCACAAGATATGGCTTAGCAGTTGGTGCAGCAATGACACCTGTTGTACGAGTTCTAGTCATTCTATTTTTCCCTGTTACATATCCTATCAGCAAGGTATTAATTTTGACTAAGATGTTTTGATTTAGTCAACCCTTAGCTCAGGTGGAGCTTTTCGAGTAGTTCAATTTGTGTCTTGCATCACTGGAAATGTTCACCGAAATATTATTTTCAGAGAGTATAGCATCTGCAATGCATGTTGTGACATGTGACAGCATATTTCACCCTTGAAACTTTATTCTTTGTAAGATGTTGTGTTGGAGGCTTCAAGTGCATGATCTTGGAAAATGAACTTTGGATAGCTGGGCCTATGCTGAAGTTCTAGTTTTCTTGATGCAAAGTTTAAAAGCTGGCTATAATAGAGCATTTGAAGTGTGTAAGTATAGCTTATAGATGTGATAAGTGGTGTAAAAGGAGAGATGTTTTAGATGGTTACCCTATATTGGTATTACCTGCATTTAAAGAGAAGATTTATTCTATATATATAGCAGTAGATTTTCCACGTTTGTAGAATAGGTTTCTTTGGGAGAGATGTTTTGGAAGTTAAGTGAAAACGGGTGTTTTAGTCACTCGTTATAATATTCTTTCCTTGATTGTTTCAGTAGAAGGTAAGGTAATCAAACTTTTTCTGTTGGACTATACAGCTATTGGATTTTGTGCTGGGAAAAAGTCATCTAGCGTTGTTTCGGAGAGCAGAGTTGATGACTCTTGTTAATATGCATGGGAATGAGGTATTGCATTAAATCCAATGCTTACAAGAAATTTTTGTTTGCTTGTAGTAAACAGTGTGTGCATGTTCTTCAGTCATGAAATTCACAGAATTCTATTAAAAAATAATCTTAGGTACCATCATAAATGAAGCTCGCTTCACTGTGTAAATTCAGGCAACATGATTACGATACACTTGGACCCATTTGTATGCAGTCTTGTTTTATCTAGTGGAGAATAGCTTTGGCCGTTTTTATCTCCATAAATTAGGAGAGAGGAGACTGGTGGGAAACATAATACTGAATTAGCACCGATGCTAACAAATTGAATCAATTTGATGATAGATAGCCTGTATTATATACGACTCTTCATTCCAATTACATGCATTTCACAACAAATCCCACTGCAATTTGACTGTTGTACTCTGTACAATACCCTAATACATGGAAGCAGTTTTGTGCTCCTTTTCACTGCACCAATGTGCGTGATCAGCATGCAGCATCCCTCCATGAAACCTGCCAGGTTATGAAGCAGATTATCGTGACGAGGTTATTACCTCGTTTCAAAGAAAATCATTATATCTGCGAAAAAGTTAAAATAGATGATGAGTGTCATTTAGATCACTGATTACACTGCCAAACGGAGATCAATTTCTTGTCATCATTGAACTGGAACACTAAGTAGAGTTGTGAGGGTTCTGCAACAGTTTGCTAAAAGCTACCAGCACAAATAGTGTCAAGACCATGAATGACCATGAATGACCATGAATGACCATGAAGAATGCTAAGGTCTGTCCATTGTTGCAGTCCTACATGTATAGATTGCAGTTTGGTACAGTCGGATCATATCCTATTCTTCATGTTTTTTCTGTGAACATAATGCGATGCATAGGTTTCCATTTCCTCTGAAATCCGTGGTTGGAAAGAAAGAGGAGAAACCTGAATAAATTTATGTTCATGAGCCTACATTTCTTCTCCCTATCTCTCTGTCTCTGTCTCTCTGTTATAGCAAGATATTATTTGGTTCTTTTATGCTGATAATTGTGTGTGATGTTATCTCCTATATATTAAATTATGCTAATAATCATATTAATAGGAGATATTATTTGTTCCTTTTATGCTAATAATTGTGCATGATGTTATCTTCTATTAATGTAATTATTTGGTTCTTTTATGCTAATAATCGCGCATGATATTATCTCTGATTAATATAGTTATTGATTTATTCTTTGGAAACTCGAAGTTAATTTAAAATGGGACTAGTTTATTAGAAAATAATGGCATTGTGGCTCCTAGTTCATGCATGTTAATGTTTAGTAGTGTTGTTTATGGACAGGCTGGGAAAGGAGGTGAACTAACACATGATGAGACGACAATTATTACCGGTGCATTAGAAATGACACAAAAGACAGCGAAGGATGCTATGACACCTATTTCTGACACTTTCTCTGTTGATGTCAATGCTGTACTTGATATGTATGGCTACTCATTCACTTTAAAAATGGCAACAGTAAAATAATATTGAGTTTGTGACTTTGTTCTCTTTTTATACAGGAACATGATGAATTTGATAATGAGGAAAGGGCATAGTCGGGTTCCTGTATATTCAGGGTCACCGACGAATATAATTGGGCTGATCTTGGTGAGTATTTATTATAGCAATTATCAAGAAAGTGTCTTGGTGTAGATGCATAACTGCTATGTTAATGAAGCAGTACTAGCTATTTGTGAGAAGTCAAATCTGTAATTTGTGTTTTAATTCAGATTATGAACTCCACAGTGGACTTCAAATAGAGTTCATAAGAGTTGGTAGCTTCACAATCTGTTTCTATTGATTAGGGTGATTGATCAACAAAATTTGAATACCTCTGTGGATTAGATTGTCTAGCTACATGTTCTTTGTTATCATTGACATCTAGTGCCTATACCCCATGGATTTATTTTGACTTTGTGGGTTTTGCCAAAGCTTTTACCACATTCCCTAGGCCAAGAATGAGTAGTAGGTTATGAGACATGACTTTATTTGGAATGCCGTAAGAGATTGTGGCACTTTTATTAGAAATTTGTGATCAAAATGCAAACATTAGAATTTTTAAAGCCCCATGGATTTATTTTGATTTTGTGGGGTTTGGCACAGCTTTTACCACATTCCCTAGGGCAAGAATGAGTAGTAGGCTATGAGGCATGATATTATTTGGAACGCAATAAGAGATTTTGGCACTTTTTTTAGAAATTTGTGATCAGAATGCAAACATTAGGACTTTTAAAGCCTATTCGTTTACTATTGGAATGAAGGGGATGTGTTGGAGAGAACAAATGTGCACAGTAAAAAAACACCTGTAGTAAATGCACATGTACATTGTGTTAGAAGGGTAACTGTCCTCAAGTAATAGACATGTCCACAACAGGCTTTAGGATGCTTACAAATTTATCTCTTATGAAGATATGCTACATTGAGAATAACTTCTTCAGAATTTCTTTAAATTAGTAGACATTAATTTTACAGGTAAAGAATTTGCTCACAACTCGACCCGAAGATAAGATGCCAGTGAGACAGCATGCAACTATACGAAAAATTCCACGGTGCTTTATGTTTCCTGTGCTTTCTCTTTTTTGATGCAGGTATGTGAATTCAGGGGAACATTCTAATCGAGATAGTTTTCTATTTGTAAAAGGGTTGAAGAAAACATGCCATTATATGACATTCTGAATGAGTTCCAGAAGGGACACAGCCATATGGCTGCAGTCGTAAAATACAGTCAAGAGAAGCTGGATGCTATCAACAAGAGCAAGGAAATAAAAGGACTTGCAGATAGAAAAAAAGGCAACCCAAGACACAAAAGGATAATGGAAGGCAGGGTTGTGCAAGGTGTAATGTGGTAGCCTGGATGTGTATTCTCATATTAATATTGCATATGAGCATTCATCAACAATCATCGCGATTCACCAATCCTCTATAATTAAAATTCATTGCCAATTTCATGCTATATATAAATATGTGGATTAAAGGAACTTGATGATCTGCAATGACTTCTTCAAATACTTGTTCTAATTTGTTTGAACAGCCTCACCTATGGCTTCGACAGTGGATATTCCTGAAGCTGATATTCTGGCTGATTCTGGAAATGTACTTCTGGGGAAACGAAGTCCATCGATTGGACCTGCTATCTCAGTTTCTAGAAAGGATGAATGGGGAGCAGAAAATCACAGTCAGAGAAATAAGAAGTGGGAACGCACAACTCAAGATGATTTTTTGGAAATTAGTGAACAGTTTGTTCCTAGTTTTCCCCAGGATGAAGAGGTTGTTGGGATCATTACAATGGAAGATGTGATTGAAGAACTCCTGCAGGTATTACTGACCTTTGATATATATGTAGTGATGTCCCCAGCTTAATTGGTGCTGAGAGGATGTGTTTTTTATATGTCCATTGTGCTTTGACGTTGATTCTTTTAAAGGTGCAAGCTGGGATGCGAACTGATTAGCATCTTCTAAAAAAGAGCACTGGCTATACAACTATGCATTCCTTTATCTAGTTTTGGAGAAGGTCAAATTATTGAACTGAACTGAAATGCAAGAGTCATCATAAACTATGGTCAAGAGTATACTAGTATTTAGGTCTACAAGTAGTGTCAATGATCTAATATGGGAGGTCATGCTATCCGAAACCTAGTCTTTCCAAAGGTTTAACTGCCAAAGTATAACTGCTGGTAGTGTGTAGTCGTGTGTTGTGGCATCCTTCATGTTGATTAAAGGTAGTTTTTGTACAAATTCAATTGGTATATGGCTGATAATGAAAATGATTGCAGGAAGAAATTCTGGATGAGACTGATGAATATATAGACGTGCATAACAAGTAAGTCTATACTTCACTGTGAGCTGTTAAATTTAATATGCTATTCTCTTTTCTTATAATAGTTTTATTTTTCAGGATAAAGGTGAACATGTTACCTCCTGGAGGAAGGTCACCATTGTCAACACTCTCATCATCTCTGCCAACTGCAACTGTGTCACCTCTATCATCCTTTCAACATACTCCTGCACTCAATTCACCCATAACTTCCTTTCAAACTACTCCAATGATGGAGTCACCTTTGTCTTTACATTTACAAGCACCACGATCAACACCTACAATCGAAGCCTCTCCAAATTTATCAGCTCGTCAATCTCCAGTGAACTTTATGCTAAGATCAGAGCTACAAGATATAGATGATATAAAGAGCAATTTCTCAAATGAGCAAGGTGAATTTGAGAAAGGTGACTTGACTGTTTGTGATTTGGACATTTTTCTGATGCCTTTTTCTCACTGACATAACAGAAGTTAGGACCAAACATATGTTTACTTATGAATTACAAATCTGCCTTAGCTTAATTATGTGTGCAGTTGAACATTTCATACCAACATATCCACACATCAGCATCTTGATTATGAAATCATAAACACAAGGATAGTCAATCTTGTAGAAGTGTTTTTAGAACCATCAATGCTTTGTCCCGTTTAGACTTTCGACTTATTTTAGTGCCAGTGATAGTTGGAAATTGATGTGTAGGACCTACTGGTTTTGAGAGAAAATGATTCAGCGGAAGCTATTTACCTAAGTGCTGAAGATCCCCACCCATAAACATGTCAGGTATACGATCAGGTTTGTATATTGTATTTGATATGTATTGAAGTTCTCTAAACTCCACAATGCATATTATAAAAGTATGAGTATCAGAAATTGTGTTTAGTTCGGTATCCATACAGTGAAATGGAACTGATGACGTCTCTATTGAACAAACAAAACCTTTGGTTTTTATAATCAAGAAAATTATCTGGGTTTGGTAATTGCTGCATCATTTTGTACAAAGAATCTTTTAGCTACATCCATTAACAGCTGTTTAATTTTGAATACACAACTTCTACAAAGTATGAAATGAGCATATTATATTATCTTATTACATCAGTGGTTGTATGCTTCCACGAAACTGCTGTTAGACAAAGAACTCTGATATGAAAATGAGTTATTACTGTATTATGTTTTATTTCCAAGAGACAGACAAATATTTATTTATAATTGTTTTGGATTCAGAAGATGGGATGAGGAGAAAATTCAGTGCTTGGTGTTGGTGTTGTCATTTTAGTTTTGTGCAGCGTTTGTATTTTGCCGATATGGAATTTGCTTTGTATATCACTTTGTATTTTATAATCACATTATTATTGAAGATTATTTACTCCATTCGGAGCATTCTAAAGAATTGTAAATACTTCGTATACTGCATGTGGATGATGAGATATTTTTGTATGTTTAAAAATATGTTTTATGGTTTTAAACAATGTGAAACATACTAAATTTCTAAAAAAATTCTGTTTAAACAATTTTAACATTCTAAAGAACTGTAAATGAATACAAGTTGGACAGCTGAAGCTAGATCCCACATATATACATTGCCACATTATTTCTCTACAATAATATCTTTCTTGATGTGTTGAACTAAGAAACTATTTAAAGGTTTTTCTCACCAAAAAATGAGCTGTGACTTTCATAAAGAAAAATAGACATGATTCCTCATATGGTTTTCCAAGAGAAAGCTTCAAAGTTCTCACTAATTCAACAGACTGGTTTTCCAAGTGATGTCTGTTCACCCAAAAGATGATGAGCTGTAGCTTCTGCCTCTTGTAGAGAAAGTTTCAAAGTTCTCACCAATTCTGCATTGTGTCCATGTGTGTGTTCCAGGATTCCAAGAGCTTTTCTATATGACTTAACAGCATTTTTAATATCTTCGAGGTACCTAGAACCAGTTATGTGCTTATCAAGTGATCGAAATAAATCTTTAGAAATACAAAATCACAACAATAATGTTTAACGTTGATAATTTCAGAAACGATATTTTAGTGTACCATTCAAGCTTCCCACAGGTGTATAACTGTAGCCCAAGTAAAGGATGGTACTGCATGTACACTCCTGTACACTAACCTTGTTAGACAGTAAACCATGTTACATAACATGTACTAAAATTAAAATTAACATCGACACTGCTTATCAGGGTGATCAAAACTGATGATGTGGAAATTTCTTGAAATCTGATATACATCATATTCAAGAAATTATAGTGGTGTCTCAGATAGAAGGCCTACTTCTGTAGGATGGAATGGATTTACGACAATAGAGAAGTGCAGATGACCAATCCTCCAAAGACATGCAGACCTGAAAAACACATTTAGTTTCAGAATGAAATACAGCAACATACGAAGATAAAGTAGATTGAAGGGACACACCTTTATCAAGTTGTCAAAAGTTTTAATCCTATATAGAGAATCTGTTTTGACCACCTGTGCTTGGCGCTGATCAAGTTGTTCTAATGCATATCTTGCTTCCAAGAAATCTAAAATGCAATCAAGGTCCACAAACAAAATGGAGGAAGAGCAACTTGGATTTAAAACAATGTTTTCATGAGTTTCTTACATGTTCCACGTCTCCACATTACTTTTATCAACTAACATAAACTTGGTAACATTTATATGTAATGCATGAAGTTAGCAAGCTTTGTTCAGATGTTTTGCTGAAACATAAGCATTATATGGAATAACCATGACAATACGGACAATACACATGTTATACTTCCAGTGCACAATGTGGATACTTCCTGAAGCAATAAGCCTTGTAGCTTGTTGAAGTAAGACATTACATTCCTCCATTTCCTTCAATATCATGTGCTTGTCATGCTTTGCACTGCATGTTTGGCATAACATCCTCTCAGTATCCCCTGTATTTCAGGATAAAACTTAAGGATGTGGAATGGAGTCTTGTAAAATCTACAGTGAAAAACATACCTGGAACTGATAGAAGTAGTCCTTCGCACTTTGAGCACATAAATCCCTCCATACGTGCATCTTCCATCATGCCATCAGGATGCATCTGCACTCAAGTATAAGAAATGTCTCAACCTGTGCTTGACAGCGAGGACAGGTTGACACCAGACGCAGTACCAATATAAGAAATGTCTCAACCTGTGCTTGACAGCGAGGACAATCACAATTAAAGAAGTACTGTTCTCTCAAGCTTTTCTGCCGTGTCACAGTGATTGAACCAAGCTCCACATAACTGACCATTACCTGGATGGCAAATCAAGCAGCATCAGCCTTCACCTAATTTAACCTTTCCCTCAACTTTGAAGTAAGCAATGTAATCTCCTAGATTGACAAAAGATTGTGTTCCAGCCTACACATTCTCATAATTGGGTTCTGCAGGACACCTTCAATGAAAACAAAATCAATATTAAAAGAAATCCTAGTGTCAAGATATTACTCCAGTGACAAGGGTGAGAGTTTGAGGTTGTGTTATTTTTTAATAATATCGTATATTACAGAAGGGAAATCTCAGTGTGAGATGTGGCCCTTTTATTAAAAGGACATGGCCAACAAGTTGCCAAGTGGCTAGCCATAAGACAGTTTTTTAAAATACGCCCACATAACACACTACTTCATTGTACCTCAGATCCTTTGCTGATTGGCTCAAGCGCCCGAACACTGGCTCTCTTTCCTTCAAACATGAGGATACAATTTGGAAGACAACTGAAATATTGACCATCAGTACCAAGCATCAAAGCAATATTTATATTAGTAACTGCAAATAGTACACACATAGAAATAAAGATGTCACTTACCTATGATTGATAATCGAAAGTACAGGATACAGGCCAGTGCCCAAAGGTCTTAATTCTCCATCAAGTATAGTGTGGGCATTACATGCTAACTGCAACAAGTTGAAGCAGTTATCAACACTAGGGAATGTTTATTTACAATGTCTATCAGTTTCTCACTAAGTTTATCTCATATGAATTTACTATTGTAAATTAATAGCTGACACGTGATAGTTTTCTTTGATCTCAGTACTGAATGCAGATCTCTCTTGACTTGTAGCGCCTTCACAAGAGCTGTACACTTACATACAGGAATTCAGGCAACTAATTCCAAGGGATGGCGTTTCCTTCTATCCATTAACAAACGGCAAATTGAAACACAATGCAACCCTAGAATTATTCTCTTGGTCAATTATTCACAGTACACGGGGGCTTGTCTTAACTACCTACCATCATTACCTCAACAATTCTCTGTTTGCTTGATTATACTGTGCTAAGATGACTTATTTGATCACGGCTTCCTCCACGAAATAGTATACAGATTACTTGGTTAGAAGATATAGAGCATCTACTAGTTAAACCATCAAAATAGCATACTGATATTATTTAGTAGAAGATATGGAACATCCACTACTTAAACTATCCGTAGTGCTTATTTAGCTATTAGATTTTGATATCCGTCAGAAACTTTACAGAAGTTAGGAGAACTTGGGTACAAAATTTCCATACCCTGCAAAAATTTTGAGTAATTTTTTTGATTTCAACATCCTCCTCCTTGTAAAGTGATTTCACGATATTTGCCATTTGGGCGTATAGAATAAGTTGCTGCTCAGGTACCTTATCAAAATCTGAAATCTTCAACGATAAGGTACACAAAATGTATGACCTGAAAATCATTAACTCAGTAATATTACACAGCTCATAGTTTTATATTTCTCTTAACCTTCCTTAAAAGCAGTATTGGATACGTGTAGGCAAAGCATCCACAATCTGATAGTTATCCAGATTATCCAGACTGACAGACTGGACATGTTCATGACAATAAATACCTTAACATTGATATAATGCTGCTTTCAAAGATAAAAATGATCATCAGAGAAAGAAGGATTTTTTCCTCCTTGTGAACCTTGTTCTGTTGCAAGTGCCGTTTGATAAGTATCCTCAGCATCAATCTCAGTGATGATGTCAAAATTTGCCCCTTTTCTTCCAACAGAGCAACAAAACATTTGCATTCATACTTGTGGATCGGCCATTCTTGTTTCTGCAGCAAAACAAATACCATATTAACTCTTCATAACATGCAAAACAACATCCACAAGGAGAAGAAAGGAAATGCCCATGTCACCAAAATCACGAGCATTAAGGATATTAACATGCAAAACAACATGCACAAGGAGAAGAAAGCAAATACCCATGCCACCAAAATCACAAGCGTTAAGCATGAAGAAAATAGAAGCAGACATCTAAACATAAAACCAACCATAGCATGAGTACCATATTAATTCTTCATAGCAAACAAAACAACATGCACAAGTAGAGGAAAGGAAATGCCAACGCCACCAAAATCACAAGCATTAAGGATTTTAATTCACATGAAGAAAATACAAGTAGACATTATGTACCTAACGTAAAACCAACTGTAGCATGATTTATTATACATCATAAATCTAAAAGCTATGGCTCTGAACATTTGTTTTACACAACAAGCCCGGTACAAGTATTTTAGATGACAATATTACATTTCAGAGGAACTTAATACTCACACATCGCTGGATTCCCTGATGATGGTCTTCTGGTATTTTTTATCTTAGAGAAGGTTTATAACTAGAGGAAACCATGCTTACTGTGTGATTTCTTTAGCATTTGAGCATTATAGACATGTGACTTCAACATTACTCTTCTACCACCAGTCGGAGGCTCCATATTAAAAATGATAGCATCCTCAGTGGCAACAAAAAGAGATTAGCCACTGGTCACCGGTATGACAGCTTGTACACAGAATATGCCCTGCTGCATAAGTTGTTTTTGGTAATTATAATTTCTGTTCCTCAACATAGATTTATATAGGTACACCCAGCATGCAAAAGAGAAGGCAACTTATCAAGAAAATTTTATGTATCATGAAAACCACTTGATTTTCAAAATAACATGAGCTATGTCTGAGAATAAGAACCTGACAAGTTGTGCTGCAATAATGAACCATTCTACAAATTGCACATCGTTTGAACTTAGAACCTTCTTTGAAGCATCCGTCGCACCTTTTCTTCAAATCATCATTCAATACACTTGCATATGGGCTTTGTTCTAGTAACAACTCTCCTGCATTAATCCGGCAAGTTATAGCATTAACAGATATGCATGTAGAATGAAAATAAACTTTTTCTTCTTTCCATAAGTAATGCTTCGTACATTATGCATTGAATAATTTCCACGATCACTTATCACAGAATGAAACAACGAAGCACATAAGGGATTCTTCTACAAATTTGAGGTATACACAATCCTAACTAATATCCTGTACTATAGCTAAAGATTCATTTACTTCAAGAATAGGTGAATATATAGTGCTACAAAATAAAGAATAAATAGGTATAATCCATGTGAGAAAATGTCCTTGCAACTGTGAACAAACATATCATAGCCATTTCCTTCCGTATGTCAGACTATCCATCACACACATTGAGTTTTGTAGAGATCAAGTCCACATTCATAGAGCAACATTGTAGTTTATATTGACAAAATATCAATTGCTAAGAAACACCATGATCCATAATTCATCAGTATCATGTTCCTATTGAGGGGCACACACACTGCTAATGTCTCACTATCGAGATGAGATCAGACATCACAAAAGAGGAACATAGAGAGTGAAATGGTATGCATCTCCAGGTAGAGAGAGACTGTCTCAAAGGCAGCATGTGCAAGAAGATATCATTAAAGAATTCAAAGGTCAGAATACATCTCAAACATGTGATTATGAGGTACTATACCAAACTGACAAGGTGTTGGAATTTCAGCGTTGGGGAATAATAACTTCATCAGAAGGATGCACTCTTTCATCTAAGTTGTAGCATTATTTCTGAAGTAACATCCCAATGGTTTGGATGTTTGTATATTCAAAACAATCTGGTAATTTCAAGACATTTCACAAATAGTGCAATTTAAAATTACACAAAAAATAGGGTTTTCCAAGCATTTCTTTCAAATGCATTCCACAGGAAACACTAGTCTTGGCCATTCTATACAAGTTGCCTTTTTTGTTATCATCGGACTATTCTCAAGGACTGCTATAGTTGGTTGAGGTCTTTGAATTTAGACAATGGCCCTTTCGTACTTCATAAATAAGCTTATTTTCACATCAGTGCTCATACATGTATATTCATACAATACATATGTAGACAAACATACATACATGCACATACATACATACATACATACATACATACATACATACATACATACATACATACATACATACATACATACATACATACATACATACATGCATGCATGCATGCATTCATACATAGGCATACACCTTGATGTATATATACGATAAATACATGTGCAGATATATATACATGTATGTATCGAGCACATAGCTCATGAACAACAAATACACGCACAAGAACACGTTACCTCGTGAGAAATTTCTTTCAGCAAAAAGACATCGTCCTTTCCCCGGAGAGAAGCCCAGACGGAATCCACGCTGTTTCAGGGCTTGGCCAAGACCATTATCCTCCATCCCTTCCTAATAATCGATTACCCAAAACTCAAAGCAAACAAAACCTTCAACCTTCCTCTTCTTCGTAGTGAAGGCCACGTAGGGGTATTCTGGTAATAAAAAAGAACTTGATCGGTTTTGCTTTGGAATTATTTTTGGTATTTTGTTTTCCTCTTGATAATACGAATATGGGTCGGTAATGATCTCGAAATAATAACTCTAGTGGCACTGCGTGGAAAATCAAAGGCTTTAACTATATAGTCTTATCTCTCATATTGTTCAAACATTATAATCAATGGCCTTACCTACAGAGTCTTAACTCTCATCTTGTCCAAACATTATAATAAACGACAATGGTTGCTTCTAGGTTTTAAGAATGTAAGTTTGCTATGTTCAAACGTGGAGATTTGGATGGGCATACATAGTTGCAAGAAGGTATACATTGACTAGACATATTAGGAGTGGTTTCTCCATTTTTGGCACTTCCACATTGTAAGGTCAACTTTGAAGGGAGATCAATCTCATAAACAATTCGACAAAAAAAGAGTTCAAGCCCATTGGTACATTGCCACTTTACATATATTATAAGTCATAACTAAACCTTATATTGTGACTTTAGCTAAGCCTCTTATTACTAGTATGACATATGTTGTGTTTCTTTTCAAAATAATTCACCTTTGATTCAAGCTTTCCTACATAACACATATAATAGAGCTTAGAGAGCATCATAATCACGTTATGAGATTTTGTCTATCCACTTTATATTTGGGTATTCACTTGAGAGTCTACTTGTTCACATGTCTAACATCTATTGATATTTGGGCATTCACAACTAAATTTATGTTGGGTCTCTTTACATATAATTGTCCTTAATTTTTTTTGCATGTGTTATGTTTAGCCACAATCCATACCATCTCTCACTCAACCATGGATTGGTTCTTGGTTTTGGTTGTTTGTGAGGGTTGTACCAATGTCTTCCCTATTGCACCCATGATAAGCAATATAGGATTACATTATGCCCCTCACAATATATGGTTTGATCAATTACAAAACCATCTCGAATAGCCAAAACGATATTCCAAATCTTGTTCATTACAACAAAAGAAAGACAAAGATAATGATAGCTCTAATAGATAAGCGAGACACCAAATGCCCCTCCCAAAATGCTACAGAACAGGTTTAGGGGAAGAAGAGGGAAATCAAGCTCATTGTTCACTTAAATAATATGCCACAATTGAATTAAGTGATGAAACACAATGAATGGCCTTCCTTTACCCTAGTCATAGACTATCGAATTCTAAGAGTGCGTAATTGGTTTGAGAAACAATGAATCATTAAACCACTGGTACATAAAACGCGTAATTGTAAGAATACTTAAGATGCCCCAAATGCATTATCGCCAAGTGACAAGAGGTGGAACAACCACAAGAACCTCCGACCCTAAATACGGGGTGGAAGAATGAGAGATTGAGAAGAAAGAGAATCATTAAATGTAACTTCTTAATTGATCAAGGTGCTCCTTGGGCCCAAAAAGACTCCCAATTTGTACAAAATAAATAAGCGCAATTCTTGTAAACAAATTTCCCCTTATTGTCTTTCTCCGTTTTTGCTCCAAGAATTAATCGTAGTCTCAATACATGGTATAGGGGTGGTATGTATAGCATGGCTTTGCCATCCAAAATGAAGAAGGGAATGATGTAAAAAAATGCAATGGTAGAATGCCACGCAAACACACTTCACAAACTAGTGCCAATTTGTGACAACTATCACGTGCTTCGGAATAGAGATTGAGCATCTATTTGCATATGGAGAGAACATTGTTTGAAGTCACTAATTTGGAGGGATGTTAAATCCGTAATGGAGAAAATGAAATAACAGATGTAGACATATGATCATATAAAAAGAAAAGACATACACAAATTTCATAGTGGAAAATAACTAGGGTTATATATAACAAAGAGCACATAGGTTAAAATAAAGAAGAATACATATAAAATTTTAAGAAGAATATAACAATATCTTATGAAGTCCTTAGATACTTAGTCACTAGAGATTTGGTCAACTATCTTTTGAATTGTGGTTGGTGTGTTTCCAAGTTTGAATGAGCGGAGCCATATATTGCCATTACTCAAGCAAGGTATACATACATATATGCAAATGCATTTAACTAAAATTATGATGTTCGGTTTAGTTTAGTCAACGCATACCCTTATATTCAGCTTTTCCATGGGAACCACCACAACAAATAATATCTAAGTAGCCTATACCACTTTGTCTCTCTTGAGCATGAAAGCACACCATTCTCTCTCTTTTAATTTATCACCCAAGTTAATTTGTCGTCATGAACTAGGCCCTATCTCATAAATCACAATCAACCACCCAAACATAGTTAACCTCATCATAGGTAGAATAGGTACATGTCAAGGAACAAGCTTAGTTTATTACATGTGGGCTTCTAAAGGTTCACTACGTACGTCATACGGAAACTTTACCTAATTTAAAATACCCATGTCAGAAAAGTGAGTTCAATATATTAAACGTTGAGATTTCCACTAGATACATGACATGTCCACTCGTAGGTCATACCATCATTGTTATTTCTCATTGCCAAATATGTACATATAGCAAATGGTACATCAATTGAAACATGCGACACATACAATCACATTACAATGGGGTCCACCATCATTGTTATTTCTCATTGCCAAATATGTACATATAGCAAATGGTACATCAATTGAAACATGTGACACATACAATCACATTACAATGGGGTCCACAATCAAATGTGGACACACAAATATAAATTACTTTTGAATCGTCCTTTTTAGTTAAAGTTACCTATTTAACCAATTCACTATATTTAAAATCTTAAAAATAGAGGAAACTCACCGCACTTTGGCCATTACTTATGGCGACATTAATTTAAAACATTAAACTATTTTATTGGAAGATAACTTCAATCTAATGTTCCATTAGGACGTTACTCATAAATGCTTTGATTTATTCCTTGATATAACAAAGTTCCTTGACACATCTTTGATTGAAGGTTGCAAAAAACTGTGATGTCCCTTGTGAATTTTCCGCCTCTATGTTTTTTATACGTCACTTAGAATCTCTGATTCAAAGTCAAATAATTTGGTGATCACTTGGAAGAAAGCATTTACTTTAAGATTTGTAAGGCAATGTTTAGGCAAAATAATATACAATGGAGATATAGTACAATAAGTTTGTTGCAGTTCCCTTCGGACTTTGCTTTGAAGATACCTAGTTTAAATGCATGGTGGAGAGATTTGGGTTATAGTCTATAGATTACGGTATGTAGTATTATTTGTTTCCCTTAAAAATATTGAAATGGTGGTTTTCCAAGTCTAATAATATTTACAGAACAATATGCAGAAGTTAAAACATCGGATAACGGACCAAAGGAGCATAGAATATGTATAGAACACATATATATTGTGGTTACAAATAAATGTGTGGTGCATAGTGAGACTAGTTGCGTTTACATTTGATTGAATTACGACGACGGTCTCTCAGGGGGTTTCATTCTAATGGCGGGCTTGACGTATCCCCAATGGAAGTGTCAAAGTCCATTGACCAATTATAGGAGTTGCTATACAGATTATCTTTGAAAGAAGCTGGGAGTGGAATGACATTCCCATGTGGAGAACAACAATCACATGTAACTTGGCACCTCATGGGTGGTATCTGCATCGCACCATATTTGGCATGATTCTCCTCCATGCCCATGCCCATGCCTTCATGCATGTCTTCTTCTGATGGTGCCCCCTGCAACCAACCATTTAAATTCCCACCTTTATGGACCACAATTAGAGTAAAAGCTATCTTTAGCATCATCACAAGGTGCTAAGCTTTCTTCCTTCTAATGATGTTCTCTTACCTTGCAAGCTGCTTCTCTTAGGGGTCCCCAATATTCGACGCGATTGAATTCCTCCATGTTTGAGTGGAAGTATACCCACACTGAAGATTCTTCCAACTCTAGAGATAAGAATAAAAAAAAGAATCCATCGTCAATCTCGTGATTAAACACGAAAAGCATTTAAAGTCAATCAGCACCACTTTATTTGCTCCTAAGTTACACCTATTGAAATCGTCAAACATCCAATTTGCATTCCTCTAACAACATCATCGATTTAACCAGCAAAATTTGCATTGTTAAACTACGCTCCATTGGTAATTACGGCTCTAAAAAGTTTAAAAGTAAAAACAACGACGGAACTACCTGGGTGGTTCTTGAACAATGTCTCGTCGCCATGCCTGAATGCCTCTAGAACCTAATTAGCAAGCAAAATTAAGCATGATCAAAAAAATCCCCTGTTGGATCCAAAATCAAACCATAATGTATTGAAATGCAACAAAAAGCCCGTGAAGGTTGAACGTTTAATGTGATTTCAACATCATGGCAGGGCGGGCGATGTAGGGGAGGGGAGGAAGGAAACACAGATTAGCAAGCGCAGGGGGTAGTATAATTTCAGAGCATATCCTAGAGCCTAGGTAACCAGAGAATACCACAGGTCGTTTCAGTTTGCGTAAATCATTTAGTATAAACAAAGACAAAGACAAAGACAAAGACAAAGACAAAGACATACGACGGGGAGCTCTTTGCGGAAGATATAGAAGCGAAGCCTGGCGATGACATCCAGCAACCAATGACCACCGCTGATGTGACAGTGGACATGGAGAGACATGGAGCCTTGGTATTTGTTCCATTCCGCGAGGACCTCGTCCCTCTGCAATCTGCTATACCATCCTTGGATCTGCCGCCCCCGAAAATCAATCACATCAGACAGAAATCATGAGTTACTGACACAACCAAACCAAAGGACGAAGCAAAAGTTCTGTGAATGGACGGAGTAATAAGTAGAAAATTTGAATATATATATATATATATATATGGATGGTTGTAAACCTGGGGTATGTTGATGGTGTGAGAGATGGCAAGGGTGAGTTTGGCTGTGACATCGCTATGCGTGAGCGTATATGCACGGGGCATTTGCTCAGGATGCTTGTCTTTACCATCGCCCAGGAAGAGGACCTTGAGCTTAGAAGATTCGAAGATGGCGGGGCCAAACAATCGAGCAGATATCTAAATGAGAGACAGTAGTAGATCAGATCAGATCAGATCAGATGAGGGGGGAAGGGAAAACGGAGCTGCATGGTATGGGTATCAGGAAGGAATGAAGGTTGCAGTGTCTTATTTTTATACATAATATGAGAGATCATAGTCACTCACCACTGAATTAGGCGGCACAGAGGATGTGCGAGTGTGATATTGCCCACTCCTCGCAGGGATGGTGTAGAGCTGAAGGAAATTGGAGCGGAGGCGGAGGCGCGAACCTTGGAGGGAGGCAACAGAAGTAACATGATGTGGCAGATGAGAGGAGGAGGAGGAGGAGGAATAAGAGGAGGACCACATATTATTATTATTATTATTAAGAAGAGGAGGAGGAGAAGGCTCTGTTTTTAGGAGAATGCTGGCGGATGGGGCAGCCAATAATTTCCGAGTAGTAGCAGTAGTCATGGCCGACGCCTCAAAGACGGTGATGGAGGCGGCCAATATTCATTGTTTTTTTAGATGGATCTGATCTGCTGATATTCTTTCTTTAGACGATTACTTACTACTACTACTAATAATAGCAGTAACAAAATATAAGAATGAATGTGCGTGCGTGCAGAAGGGAGGAGCAGCAACGAGCGGATGTTTGATGAAAGGAAGAGAAGGAAATGGAAGGAAGAGAAGAAAGGAGGAGGAAAGACGTCTTTTCTTTTTGTTGCGTAAGAGGAGAGTTTTTGAGAAGTGTTTGTTGCGTGTTTCCTTGCCCACCTCATTCATTTATTCATTCAGTATTCCTACTTTTCGTTTTCTTTTTTACGGTGGTGGGGAAAGGGAAAGGGGGCGAGAACAAACACCACCATATATATATATATATACATATACTGTTATACATATACATACATATATATATATATATATACAATATATACAGTATATATATTCATATAAATTTTAAAACATGGTAATGACTCATGAGTGTCAAGTGAGTTAAATAAATAAAAAACAAGTGGCCCCGCCCTGCTCTGCTCTTAAAGTTGTTGCGCGGGCAGAAGAATCAATCCTCTCCCGAACTCCTCTCCTTTTCGCATATCACGTTTTTTTGTGTGTTCGCCCTACATTACTACTACCTACGGTCTACCTCCCTCCCTCCTACAATACCATTTATACATATATATATATATATATATATATATATGTATATGTATGTATGTATGTATGTACATACATATATATATATTGTGGTGTGCATCTGTGTTATGTGCATTTCACTATATAACACAGATGCACACCACAATATACACATATATTATTATACATAGTATGAACCATAGTTTCAATCATTCGTGTAAGAAATACACCCTCAAAGAATGATAAATACCATACTTTTGGATTACCTATTTATTATGAGGTAAATAAGCCTAAAAAATGAAAAAGAAAAAACAAAAACAGGGAAAAAACAAAAAAAAACACAAGAATGTTTGAATAACATTTGCATTCATTTTCCAACGTAGGAGAACGAATGTTATGCTAGACGAACACGAATTTTACGTACTATGCATGATATATATACATAGATTGAAATATTCGTATTCGTGGGGCTTGCCCCACGAATCCATACGAATACACGTAAATATATTCGTTTTATTCTTTTTTTTGAAATAAAAATAAATAAAAAAAATAGTGTTTTATTTACGAGCGAGTGAACAGTGGTCAACAGGAAGCAAGGATGCCTCACCCTACTCCCTCTGCGTGCTACTTACACCCTCGCCTCCCTCTATATCCTGTTCTCGGCCAGGACAAAATTTCTTCTTTTCAGCCTGCGTCATCGACTCCCTCTCATGCTCTACCTAATCCTACATCTTGTTGTCCACCGCAAATTCAAAGTTTCATTGAAACCCTAAGTTTTGCCAAAGCCCTAATTAATTAATTATTAATGCATTAATTGATTATTAATTAATTAACTAATATTTTCCAAGGAATTAATTAATGTATTAGTGAATCAATTAATGTTTAAGTGAATTAATTAGTTAATAGTAAATTAATTATTATATTAATGAGTTAATTAATTATTGATGTATGTCTCTGTATACATATATGTATGCGTGTGTATATGTATATATGTATGTGTGTATATATGTATCTATGTATGTGTGTGTATATGTATATATATGTTTGTGTATGTGTATGTGTATATATGTATGTGTGTATATGTATATGTAAACGAATGGTTTTATAATATTCTTAGGGCCATTTTCTATTCTCGAATACCACGAATATTACGGATGTTGAATCTCAAGAATATCACGCATGGGCTAATCTATGTATATATATATATGTATTGTCTATAACACACACACACACACACACACACACACACACACACACATTCTTCTCGGTCGGTGCTAACATGAATTTTACGTACTATACATGATATATATATATATATATGTATATGTATATGTATGTATGTATGTATGTATGTATATACATATATATGTACTGTCTATAACACACACACACACACAGATTCTTCTCGGTCGGTGCTAACATGAATTTTACGTACTATGCATGATATATATATGTGTGTGTGTGTGTGTATATGTGTATGTATGTATGTATGTATGTATGTATGTACTGTCTATAACACACACACACACACAGATTCTTCTCGGTCGGTGCTACAACACTCTCCAATTAATGACATCATTTTGTATGAAAATCTCTTCCTCCCCTTGGATAACATTTCATCCCCCTACATACAGCTCTGAAATTTGTCACATGTCTAGACAAGGAACTCGTTTCTTTGTTGTTTTCTCGAGAAGATACATCATACCGAAGTGACAATTTGTTTAGCAAAAGTAATAAATGTACGACAATTTATGTACATGGAAGAAATGTTAACAAGAAGTCTTGAGTGGGGTGCATGTGCATGAAATTTTGGCAGCCTGTCAAAGGGAAACTAAATCAATGTGGGACTTTCACGTTTTTCGATGACATTGAGATAACTACGCAATGCTTTCTGTACGAACACAACATGATGAATCCCAAAAAGTAATTAACTAACCACAAAGAAAAATCTAGTTTGGGTTGTGATAGACATCCGTGATCCATAAGATAAAGTCTTACCATCATTGTTGCCATAGGTACCAATATAGTTAAACTATGATTTAACTTTACTATTATGTCACTCGTGATACACAACCATTGATTATCACTATCTTAACATTAACATAAACTTGACATTGGAAAAAGGTAGGAAGAGTACTACTTGTAGACAATGAACACTTCGTAAGGGAGAGACAACTACCAATTAATATAAGCTTGTTCTCTCTACGAGATCTCTGTTACCAAGTTGGGCAGAAAAGGAGTGGAGAGTAAAAAGAAATATTATAAAGCTCGGGAATCCCCATTTCAAAAGCGTCAATTCTAAAGGTTATGCCTAAGATATTGTTACATGAGGAGCTGTGCATCCAATTCAACATCATTTCAACCTCTTCATTAATACATCTCATTAGTAACACTAACCCACAAGGTTATTGTTGAGAATCAAACTCAACTTCCCTAGTGTGGGAACAGACCTTAAGATTACCCAAGTGTGTGAACATCCCACCTCCTTGTATCATAAACTAAGCATCATAGAAGTAAGGTCCTATGACACATATTTAGCACATTTTTGTTTTACAAGTGGTGGTTGTAGTGAGAGAACATAGAAAGAAAGAAAGAAAGAAATATTCACGTCATCTAAGACCAAAATTGGTCCATGAGACAATTGGTTTACAACAAAAATGGGGTATTTACCCATTAATCGAAAGTAAAAAAAGAAGAAGAAGTATTTACCCAAAAATGGAGAGGGTGGGAGAGGGTCCTGATATTTCGCCCTTATCTCGACATAAGTTGGACACTTGCATGTAAAATGATACTCATCCTCTATCTCTATGTGACATAACCTACATAGCCTTTCCTCTCTAGGGACTTTATTAGCATGGCCATTCTCAATCTCAGGTTTGTGGGATAATATCCTCCCAATATCCTAAGTTGTCCAATGGCCACCCTTAGTGCATTTGATAAGAATGTATCTAGATATTTTGGTCGTGTAATAAAACCTAACTTAGAGAAGTGCATGAAGTGTTCCTTATAGTACAACATTTTAGATGGGAGTGGCTCTCGTGGGGTGATTCATTTATATCGGGTGTAAATTTGCCATATTTCTTGGCGTATTACTTTATTACGATCCTCATGGGATATTAAAGTTTGATCAATCCCATGGTTGTACTTAAGGAGAGGTAGGTTATTAATGTCTATGCCATTTGCAAATAACCAACTCACTACAATGATATACCAAGAGCTAGTATCTTCGGACACATATAGGGTCGGGATGCCTCAAAAGCTTGACGAGATATCCTACCTTGTGGTTGGCTATGTATCCAATGAATAAAAACTACCAATTGGAAAAGTGCTTCTACTAACATCGAGGGCAAACTAAACTCTACTCTAATAATGTCACGTGGTACTGTCGATTTGCTTCGGAGTTGACGTGATAACATCGTCACCAAAGGTCTCTCTAATTGGATCCACATGAAAGATGGTAGACATGGAGCCCATACTACTAATGCATACATGAGGGAAGGGGTAACTAATGAGTCGAAGAGCCATCCCTTAGTTTGTGTCTCATGAAAGTATGTCTGGTGACGTTGTCTCTCTAAGAGTGAGAGGGATGCATACCCTCTCGTTAGCCTATCTTTGGTTGCCTGGGTCATTGAGAATTTACCTGAATGAGCGCAAAAAGTGACTCCCATATATACATATGATCCAACTACCTCAGCTAGTTTACTCCTAACTCGAGACGATGTATAAAAGATAAGGACTTTAGTTTTCGCTAGATTCACTACTAGTCTTCGTTATGTGCAAAAGTCATCTAGGGCATTAAGGTGCTTTTGTAGGTCTTGTTCAAACTCTGAGAGCAAAACTATGTCGTCTGTGTAGAGTAAGAGACTAACTTGCGTACCCCCAATGGCTACTCCGTTGCCTCCCTTATGATCAATAAAATCAGTGACCTCATCAATGTAGATCCCAAAAAGAGTTGGTGATAGGGGGCGACCCTGTTTTACACCAATGGTGATGCTGAAGCAATCGGATAGGCCACCTGGGCATCTTACGCACCTAGAGACTTGCTCATATAGAGCATAGATGGCCCAAATCATGTCATTTGGTATCTCCAAGATTTTAAGCCTATCAAACAACTGCTCCCTAGGAACTATGTCAAAGGCTTCACGGAAGTCCACAAAGCAACAATATAGTTTCTTCTTGCGAGCCTTCGACTGGTCAATTAAGCATCTAAGTGTGAAGATATGGTCAATAGTGGAGAAGGCTCGTCTAAAGCCAACCTTCTCAGGTGCTCGAAGACTTAAGATTTCCATATAATCGATGAGCTTTGCTTCCATTACTGCACCATATAATTTAGTGAGCGTATGACCTATCATAATGGTCCTATATGTATTTGGGTCCATTGGGTCCCATCATTTATGTATAGGGGCCACTGTGTTCATGGTTGATTGTGGTGGAAAACCCTCAGCGAGGGTGTTGTTCAAGATTAGAGTGAGAAAAAGAGCTAGACACTCTCGAGCATATATGATTTGTTCGGCTCACAATCTTGTGTGGTCCATGAACTTCCTATGTTGTAATTTTTTTATGATCGTCGTGACCCTAGAGGTCATGAAAAGTGTCCTTGTGGTAGGTCGAGGTGTGGAAGGCATTGGAATGGGTGGTTGGTTTGGGACATGGTAGAGTCTCTCTATATATGTGTGCCAAGTGTTGGGATCCTCGATGGGTATTTGTGGTCTCGGTCCCATACTCTCTTCCATGCAAGGGTTGTGAGGAAACAACTCTTCGATTAACCTTCTTCACTCGGCCACAACCGAGTAATCGCTTATCAATGCAGCAGAAAATAGGAACAAAAGGGGGAAACACACAAGTACACAGGGATTAACGTGGAAAACCCTAGATGGGAAAAACCACGGGAGTACAAGACTCCAAACAACACTATACAAAGAGAAGTATACAATGACGAGCTCTAAGGCGACGACCTTGAGCTCGCTGTCCTCGCCACAGGCGGCGGAAATACACAGAGGCGTTGTTCGTCCTCTTCCTCTCTCGCGCTCTATCTCTCTCTCTCTCTCTCACGGCTGCTCCCTCTTCACTCCTCTTGAGTGGAAAAACAGAAAAATGATGAGCAACACAAAAACAGTTTGCCCTAAGTCATATTTATACTTATATGACTTTGGGCTATTTACAACTGTAGCCTCAGGGGCCCATAGCGAACATATTCACGGATATGTCCCTGCATCCGGATCGCTCTCCGGGTACATTCGTCATCCGGTACCGAAACCGGGGTCTTCGTCATCCGGATCCGAAACCGAAACCGGGCTTGTCGGCATTCATCTCCGACATCCGACCATCCCATCCGAAGGGACCGTAATCCCAACAAACTCCCCCTTCACTTCGGCATGGGATGTCTCTCCAATCCGATCCTCTTCCGGCATGCTTCCAGCTTGTCGGGTGTGAGGACCTTGGTCAGCATATCCGACCCGTTCTCGTCCGTGTGGATCTTTGTCAGCACGAACTCCTTGTCTTCTATCCTTTCCCGGATCCAGTGATATCTTCGCTGGATGTGCTTCGTCCGGGAGTGATAGGCCGCGTTCTTCGCAAGGTGGATTGCACTCTGACTGTCGCAGTAGAGTCGGTACTCCTCCTGCCGGATACCGAGCTCTCTAATGAAGTCCTTCATCCATATTATTTCCTTGCCGGCTTCAACAGCCGCCATGTACTCCGCCTCCGTGGTTGACAACGCAACCGTCTTCTGCAGCCTCGACTACCACGAAACAGCTCCCCCTGCATACGTCATCACATACCCTGATGTGGACCGGCTGGTATCTGCATCAGCCGACATATCCGAATCGGTGAAACCGTCGAGTTCGGGTTTACCGGAGCCGAATCGGAGGCACACATTCGCTGTGCCCTTCAGGTATCGGAGTATCCACTTGGCCGCGTTCCAATGCTCTTTGCCGGGATTGCTCATGTACCGGCTCACTACTCCGACTGCATATCCGATGTCCGGTCTCGTACACACCATGGCGTACATCAAGCTCCCGACGGCTGAGGCATACGGCACTTTCATCATATCCTCCTTTTCAGCCTTTGTCTTGGGACTTTGCTTGCTGGACAGCTTGCAGCTTGTCGGGAGGGTTGATCCGACCGGTCTTGCTTCCGACATGTTGAACCGTTTAAGCACCTTTGTCACGTACCTCTCTTGTGACAGCCACAACTGCTTCTTGCTCCGGTCCCGGATGATGTGCATCCCTAGTATTTGTCTCGCCGGACCCAGGTCCTTCATTGAGAAGGTTCGGTGAAGAGCCTTCTTCAGCATCCGGATCTTGACCTGGTCCCGTCCGACGATCAACATGTCGTCCACGTACAGGAGGAGTATTAGAAAGTCTCCTCCTTCGAACTTCTTCACAAACACGCAGTGGTCGGACTGCGTTTTGAGGTACCCTTCGTCGGTCATGAAGGAGTCGAACTTCCGGTACCATTGCCGGGGAGCCTGCTTCAGTCCGTAAAGGCTCTTCTTCAACCGGCATACCAGGTGCTCCTTCCCTTTCTTCTCGAATCCTTCCGGTTGCTGCATGTAGATCTCTTCATCGAGGTCGCCGTGAAGGAATGCCGTCTTCACGTCCATCTGTTCTACCTCGAGGTCCATGCTTGCCGCTATGCTCAGCACCATCCGGATGGAGGTCATCTTCACTACCGGGGCAAATATCTCGTCGAAGTCGACGCCCTTCTTCTGCTGAAACCCCTTCACCACGATCCTGGCTTTGTATCTCGGGGGGTTTCCGGCATCTCCCGGTTTCAGCTTGAACACCCACTTGTTTCGAAGTGCCCGCTTTCCTTTCGGCAACTCCACAAGTTCATATGTGTGGTTCTCATGCAGGGAATCCATCTCGTCCTGCATGGCACTCAACCACCTGCGGCTCTGGGTGTCATGTTTTGCTTCTTCAAAGCTCTCCGGCTCCCCCTCGTCGGTTAGCAGCACGTGCTCTGGTTCCGGAAATCTCCGGGGGGCCCTTCTCTCTCTTAGAGGATATCTTCGTTCCGGAGCTTCGGTAACCGGTTCTTCCGATTCTTCTTCATCCGAATCCATTTCGGGATCGGGGCCGGTTCCGGTATCATTTTCATCTTCTTCGGCCGGTTCTGTTTCTTCACCATCTTCGGCCGGATCCTCGAGTGCTAACCGGTCCCTTGCCGGTCGGGACTGCTCCTCGTAGAGTTGATCCTCACCGGTCGACTTGGAGCTCTTCATCTTCTTCTCCGATTCCCAGTCGGCGAGTGTCTTGTCCTCCATGAAGATGATGTCTTGACTCCTGAATATCTTCTTGTCGACCGGGTCCCATACTCGGTAGCCGAACTCGTCGTCGCCGTAACCGAGGAATATGCATGGCCGGGTCTTCGGATCTAGCTTTCCTCTCCGGTCCTTTGCCACATGCACGTATGCGAGACACCCGAACACCTTCAGATGCCGGTAGGACACTTCCTTACCGGTCCACACTTTCTGCGGCGTGTCTCCATCCAAAGGCACTGAGGGTGATCTGTTTATCACGTATGTCGCCGTCGACATTGCCTCAACCCAAAACCCCTTGGGTAATTTCGCATGCGCCAGCATACTCCGGACCCACTCCATTATGGTCCGGTTCATCCTCTCAGCCAGCCCGTTTAGTTCCGGCGTCTTCGGCACAGTAAACTCGAGCCGGATTCCCTTCGAGCGATAGTACTCCTGGAACTGCCCCCGGTACTCCCCTCCGTTATCCGCTCGTATCGCTTTCAGCTTGTTGCCGGATTCCCTTTCCACTCTCGCGTGGAGTTCTTTGAAGACGCACAACACTTGGTCCTTTGTCTTCAGCGGTGCCGTCCACAGCTTCCGGCTGTGATCATCAATGAATGTTACGAAGTACTGGGCTCCGCCATGTGACTTCGCTTCTACCTGACACACATCAGTGTGCACCAACTCCAATGGTGCGCTACGTCTCGTCGGTGGCCTTGAGTGGAAGGAGGTTCGGTTCTGCTTACCGGCCAGGCAATCGGTGCACTTCTCCAGGTGCACATGCTTCACTGGAATAAGGTTGTCTTCTGCAAGCCTCTTCATCCCCTTCTCACTCATGTGGCACAGTCTCTTGTGCCACAGCTCACCGGCAGTGTCGGCTGCCACATTCAGCTCTTCCGGACATAACCGGGCATTCATCAGGTACAGAGTATTGACTTTCCGGGCCCGAGCCACTATCAGGCTCCCCTTGCTGAACTTCATTACGCCGTTCCGGATGCTACCTGTGTAGCCTTCATCGTCTAGCCTCCCGGCCGAAATCAGGTTCAATCGAACCTCCGGAACGTGTCGGACATCCTTCAGCAGCATTTTGCATCCGGTCGGGGTTGTCAACCACACGTCTCCGATGCCGGCAATCCGGCACGTACCTTCATTTCCCATCCGAACACAGCCATGCTCACCGGCTGTGTAGGATGAGAAGTATCTTCTCTCCGGGGTCAGGTGGAACGATGCTCCGGAATCGACCACCCAGGTCGTCTCATCGCCGGCAACATTTAGCTCACCTTCTTCGGTGATGAGCATGATTTCTTCCTCACTTGCCGCGAGTGCCGTTGTTCCTTTCCGGTCCTGCCCTCGCCGATCCGAACCTCTCCGGTCCGTGGCTCCCCGGTATGCACCGTTTCTCTCCGGTGACTTCTTCGAGTCGGTGTCGTCGGCTCCGTTGTCTTTTCGGTAATGCCGACAATTCTTTCGGAACTGCCCCGGCTTCCCACAGTGGAAGCATGTGGGTCTTCCTCTTGACTGCGACCGGGTCCCCGACTTCTCCCGTCTTTGCGGACTCCGGTTCCATTGTCTTCCCCGATCCGATTCGGTAAGCAGCGCCTTCGAGTCGGAGGCCGGTTCTTTGTCTCTCCGACGCGCTTCTTCGTTCAAAATACTTGTCTTTACCGTTTGCAAGGACAAGTTATCTTCTGTGCAGGAGGTGCTGAGAGTCACCACCAAGTTCTCCCAGCTTTCCGGCAATGTACACATCAGGATGATGGCTTGCATTGCATCCTCCAACGGGAACTTGATCGCCGCAAGCTGATTCACGAATCCCATGAACGTGCTTACGTGTTCAACCATACTCTCGCCGTCTCGGTACTTGAGATTCACTATCTTCCTCATCAGGGAGGTCCGGTTCAACGCATTCTTCCTCTCATAGAGGCCCGACAGCCTCTTCCACATCTCATATGCGTTGGTGTCGTTCGCCACATGTTGTAGGACGCTTACATCGACATATTGTCGGATCGTCGCTACGGCTTTCCGGTTCAGGAGCTTCCACTCCGACTCAAGTACCCCTTTCGGTATTTCCGACCTGTCAATCGGTTCGTACAGGTCCCGAACAATCAGAAGATCCTCCATCTTGATCTTCCAGTCGGCGTAATTCTGCGCATTCAGCACCATCATACCCGGCTGCCCGCTGCCGCCGCCTTCCATTTTCTGCAGCAACCTTGCTCTGATACCAGTTTGTGAGGAAACAACTCTTCGATTAACCTTCTTCACTCGGCCACAACCGAGTAATCGCTTATCAATGCAGCAGAAAATAGGAACAAAAGGGGGAAACACACAAGTACACAGGGATTAACGTGGAAAACCCTAGATGGGAAAAACCACGGGAGTACAAGACTCCAAACAACACTATACAAAGAGAAGTATACAATGACGAGCTCTAAGGCGACGACCTTGAGCTCGCTGTCCTCGCCACAGGCGGCGGAAATACACAGAGGCGTCGTTCGTCCTCTTCCTCTCTCGCGCTCTATCTCTCTCTCTCTCTCTCACGGCTGCTCCCTCTTCACTCCTCTTGAGTGGAAAAACAGAAAAATGATGAGCAACACAAAAACAGTTTGCCCTAAGTCATATTTATACTTATATGACTTTGGGCTATTTACAACTGTAGCCTCAGGGGCCCATAGCGAACATATTCACGGATATGTCCCTGCATCCGGATCGCTCTCCGGGTACATTCGTCATCCGGTACCGAAACCGGGGTCTTCGTCATCCGGATCCGAAACCGAAACCGGGCTTGTCGGCATTCATCTCCGACATCCGACCATCCCATCCGAAGGGACCGTAATCCCAACAAGGGTGTTGTCCCTACTCATGAGAATGTGGTAGAGTTCCCAATATTGAGATGCTTCCCAAGCTCATCTTTTACGACATGTCATCTTGCGCATCTCTTTGTGAGCATGTACTAAGGAAATAGTACCACTATGTCGCAACACTTTAAGTTATCTATAACAATCCTCATCATACCACCTATTCTGTGGCATAGACCCTATTCTACTTTGATTGGAGTATTTCGTGTATGGGAAGCTACTAATTGTTGCTAAGTGAAGGACGTGTGTGAGTTCTATAGTGAGGTTCTCTAAAGGCAGGGAAGAATCAAGAGAGGAGAGATGGGCTTGAACATGTTGGGAGTAGATGTTAGAGAGCTCATGAGCACATTCTTCTCCTCTTTGCAACTGGTTGGTTATTTATTCTCATGTTAATACAGTTTTCTTGATTTTTTGTATACCTTGTGTTCTCTCTCTCTCTCTCTCTCTCACCCCCCCCCCCCCCCCCCAACGCACACACATAGTTCACTTCCACTACATTGAATCACACCTGATTCTTTACATGGTATCAAAGCGTTCGGTAGCTTGATCCAAGCCCATCCATGTGTGTTGTGCTTAGCAACAACCTCGCACCGTTCGTATCACAGAGAAGAAGAAATCACAAGTCGACCATCATGAACACTTAGATTGACAACTCTCTCCCCAATGAAAAGTTGGACAGAAACAACTTTGGATCTTGGGAATACAAGATGCACCAATACCTTGTCGGTCAAGGCTATTGGAGTTACATTGAGGGAGCCCAAGAAACGCAACCTGACCCAACACACGCCGACAACCCAACATGGGAGCAAGCGGCAAGTCGTGTGTTGTATTGCCTTGCATCATGCGTTCATGATCATATGCTCGACTACATCTGAGAGGCCAAAAAGCCAAAGGAGACTTGGGGAAACCTCAAAAAGATATTCACAATGAACACACCCGCACGAAAACTTCAACTTTGACAAGAGTTGAACAATATCCAACAGAGGGATATGGCAATCGGTAGCTACACCTTGAATATCAAGGAGCTTTGCAACTCCCTCAGGTCGATCAATGTCAACATTGACGATGATAAAATGGTGCATATATGCCTCAATGTCCTAACACCTCGATTTGGCGCAATAAGATCGGTCGTTGTCGCAAGGGAGAACCCTCCCTTCTTCTTCGATCTCCAGTCAATGCTACTGGTTGAAGAAAATCACGTCCGAACAAGAGGCAATACATTAGACGGAAAAATGCTCTATACTAGTTTGGATGGAGGAAGAGGGCGCGACCATGGAAGAAAAGGCCGAATCGGCCTAGGCCAACACAACCAAGGGCATTCCCATGTGTACAACTTCTACTGCTGGCAAGACGTTGCGAACATGCGAGGAGGAGCGTCAGGTAGAAGGGGGAGCAATCATGTTGGACCAAGCCGACAAAACTACTTTGTTCAATGTGGATATTGCGGTCACTATGAGGCAGAGTGTCAGAAGAAGAAAAGTGAATCAACTTTCACAAGCCGGCAACTTACTAACTTCGCCATATTATACACATATTACAAACACACATCCACACACACATGTATGCATATATGCGTGCAACGTTGTCGTGGAGAAAACTGCCCCTAGGAGGAATCAAGGGGAGGAGGTGTGACCCAGCCCCTTTTGCGCGTGCGTGTGTGTTTATGAATTGTACATAGCTAGGGATAGATCAACATATGTACATATGTACTAGGAAGGGTATTAATTGTCTAGGGAATTGGTGTGTATCTCTGTCCGAAAGGACAAAGAATAAAGTTGATGTGTTTTGATGTAACGGCCTCCTCGGCGACCTATAAAAGGGAGGGGAGAAGAATAAGACAATATCGTGTTTTGGCAAGGACGAAGTGCTGCCGGACTGGGACTGAGCTCTCTCCTCCTCCATCGTTGCTCTCCACTATGTTTTTGTGTCGGTTACCTCTGCTACGCGTGAGCCCGTGTGCTTCCAGTAGAGGCTCCACCGTGCATTCTCTGTGTCGTCCGTGTGTGTGTGTGGGACCTCCGTTTTGGGTCTGTTGCCGGGTTGCCGGTTATAATCGTTATTGACATAGTAATGGAATCTTCTATTCCTGTCTCTCTCTCCCTGTGTTTCTGTGAATCGCTCTCCCTCTTCTTTCTCATGCTCCTTGGTTAAGGGCCCCCGCGGTCCCGCCTCATTCCACACGCGAGAGCGTAACAACACGACATCTGACGTGAAAGAAGGCGGCAAAGGAGTTGAAGATGAGGGGATCCGAGATTGTAGAAGCTATGGTAGTAGCCGTCGACCGGCTAGTGAGTGCTCGTGAGGGAATGAGTGCCCTTGATAGGGTCGTAGAATCGATTGTCGGCACCATAGGCCAATTCGGTGGGAAGAATGCCACGAGCTATTTGGAGGCCTATCGGGCCAAAATGATAATGAGGGACATCCTGGAGGACAGGCGACTGTCCGGGTTCCCTCGAGTAGTGACGCCGAGCATCCACGCGGAGGTGCTCGAGGTGCGGGCAGGATGCCAGGCTTGGGTGGAGCTCGAGGGGCGGCTCCTCGAGAAGTACGGGTACGACAATTCACTTTGGTTGTCGAAGCGGGACTTCATGGCTTGGGTTGAGAACCCTAGAAAGGGGAGGAACGCGTCGGTGCTCCTCCAGGAATTCGAACAACGATTCGCTAGGCTGTCAACGCTAGATTGGACCATGCTCGACACGAGTAGGGTCTTGCTGTTCGTCAAGTTCCGTGCACACGCTGGATCGGGAGAAGGTGGCTCTCCTATTGGAGACGGATAACGGCCTCACGACTGACTGGGTTGTGGTCAAAGGGGTCTGCGCCCTCTTTGACAAGTGGCATGAGTGGAGCGATGAGGGCTCGACGGCGTCGGGGCCGGTCCTGGCGAGGAAGCTTGAGGAGCCGGTATCGGTGCCGGCTAGGAAGGAAGAGACTCGGAATTGGTTCGAGACAGGCCCAACCTCGAACGTAGTGGTCCAAGGCTCTTTTGGAGGAGCGGCTTTGGAAGAGCTGACGCAAATGGTGCGCGACCTCCAGACCACACAAGCATGGAGGGACAACGACGATCAACCTCGTGACCGGAGGCCGTTGACGGGGCAACGATGCATGTGGTGTGATGCAGTCGGTCACATCCGGAAAGAATGCGCGGATTTCGCATAGGCACTCCGGGCAAACGTGGTGTAGCTCTGGAATGGGCGGGTGCATGCCGACGACACGCGGAAAGCCCTAGAGTTGAACACCGGGCGTGACGGGATGAAGCGTTTGATGGAAGAAGCCGCAACACAACATGCAGAGGCCGTCCACTACTCCGCGTCGACGGGTATCCGGGTCGGGGGCGACGAGGAATGGAAGGCGAAAGACTCTGGATTCTGGTCGCTGGTGCTAGAAGGCCTCTCCGAGGTACGCCGAAAGAAGGAGGCGGACCACGTGGAACAATGGATCCGGGAGGTCACCGGATGGGACGATCCGGTTGAAGCCGCATGCCAAAACTACGAGGTTCTAGTAGAAGACAAGTGTGCGAGAAGGGTTGGGGGCGCCGATCCCTCACAACGGTACGAGACTCGGTTCAGACCAAAGCATAATGATGCTGGCAACACCGGGGTGCCGGATTTAACGGAAAGGGTCGGTTACTTGCTGAGCACGGAGATTGAGAGGTCAACGGACTTGCGGAAGGTCCTCGAGGAGCGGATTCTTGCCAACAAGGTGGAGTTGTTGCTGAGGGAGGTGCTCGGAATCGCCAAGAAGGAGTTCCACGACTCCATTGTGGACTTGGTGAAGTGGATGACGCACCTAGAAGACACGGCCCTAGAGGATGAGTTGACAGACAGCTACTACGCGAAGCCGCATTGGGCAAGGACCACTACAGAGACCCCTGTCCGGGTTGGGGACATGCAGGAGCCGGTGGTGGCATTGATAGACCACGGCTCAGAGATCAACATGATGTCCATGGACTTCTACAAAAAGGGGATGTGGCCAATCAACACCAAGCACGAGTGGAAGATACGCACGACGACACGCGTTCCGGAGGAGCTGCATGGTGCGTGCCCGAATGTACGCGCAAAGATCGACGACGTTGAAATAGATCAACACTTCTTTGTGCAGGAGACCTCCTCGCACCCGGTGATACTCGGCGAGCCATACATTACGGCGGCAAGGATGGAAACGAAGGTGTTTGACAATGGATCGGCGTACGCGCGCGTGAAGATCCAGGACGGACAACGCTCCATTCAATTTTTGACGGTGAGGCCGAACCATGAGCGTAACCGTGAGACCCTCGACGGCGAGAGCCGAGGGGATATTAGAGAGGGCTATCAAGGCGTGGGGCCGCGATAGTCCAGACACCTCGGAAGAACCCCACACGTGTACCACAGGTAGAAAATTTTGGTTCTCCGATAATAGAGCCGACATCAGTGGCCAGGAAAGGAAGAGGGCGGAAGAAAGACTCAGGGCGCTCGGGGTCCTCGGCCCCGGCGAAGAGATTGGTAGTGCCGTGGAAGCGGTCTCCTTCGATAACACCTTGGGGGAATTATGCGAGGTTGTCGAAGGAGGCCTTAGTAAAGACCGGGCAGTTCCGGTTAGTTCGGTAGAAATGTACGAAGTCATCGCTTACTTCGGGGAAAGGGTCCGGTTCGGTCGGACGACCCGCATGGATACCAAGTACAAGATTGTGGACCGGAAGTTGAGGCCAGTCGCGGCACCCTTGCCCGAGGGCAGCGGAGAGCGGATAAAAGGGGTTGCGTCCGACCCAAGTTTATGACAACCGGTCGGCGTAGGGCACCGATTCAGCACATAACGCTACGGGAGCTCAAGGTCGGTGGGGGTGGGTTTCTACTGCTGGCGGAGGAGGACCGGTTTCAAAGGATGCTCGGAAGGCACGAGAAAGCCTTCGCATTCTCGCCGGAGGAGATCGGGTGCGTAGACCCGACCATCGTGGAGCCGATGGTGATATTCACGGTGTCGCATGTGCTGTGGAATCTCAAGCCGATTCCGGTACCCAGAGCTCACATCCCAAAGTTGATGGAGCTACTGAAGCAGAAAGTGGAGATGGGCATCCTCGAACCGTCGAGCGCCCCATACTCGAATTGGTGGTTTACCATACCGAAGAAGAACGGCACGCTGCGCTTCATTTAGGACCTGCAACCGTTCAACAAGGTGACCATTCGCAATGCAGGTATCAGACCAATGATAGACGAGTTCGCGGATGCCTTCGCCGGAAGGTCAATCAATTCGGTCGGTGATCTGTACTCGGGGTATGATCAGTTCCAACTAGCCGTGGAGAGCAGGGATATCACGACAATGTGAACCCCTCTCAGCTTAGTGCGGATGTGTACCTTGCCGCAAGGAAGGACAAACTCGGTGGTGCACATGGTGAACTCGATGAACAAAGTGTTGAGGGACTGCATCTCGGACATCACCATGCCATTCCTGGACGACATCCTGATCAAAGGATGTCCGGTGGAGGGTAAGGACGAGGCAGTTGGGCCGGACGGATGTTGGAGGTTCGTCGCGGACCACATTGATGATTGCGAGAAGGTGCTGCAAAGGCTGGAGGACGCGCAACTCACCTTTTCCGAAGAGAAATCGACGTTCGGCCAATCGGAGATCCTAGTGGTTGGTCACCTGTGCGGGCCCTACGACCGGAAACTGTCTCCGACAAAGATAGAAGCCATCTCCACAATGAAGGAAGAGTGCAAGTCGGTTACCAAGGTGCAGAGGTTCCTGGGTGCGTGCGCGTTCTACCACATTTGGATTCTGCACTACGCACACGTTGCAGAACCACTTTACGGGTTGCTAAAAAAGGGGTACAAATTTGATTGGGGCAAGGAGCATACGGAGTCGGTCCAAAGACTGAAGGAGGCACTTACCGCAGCACCAGCTCTCAGGAAGGCGGTTTATGGCAAGGAGATCCCCATCTACGTAACCGTTGACACAAGCCCGACCGGGATCGGATTGGTGATCAATCAGGAGGACGAGAGCGGCGCACGGTTCCCGATCTGGTTCGGGGCGAAGGTTCTCAGTGAGCGACAACGAGGGTACACCCAAGTTAAGCGTGAACTATGGGGTATCGTTTCGGCGGTTAAGGCTGACAAAGATTATCTTATAGGGACGGAGGTAATAGTTGAGATGGATTGCCTACCAATTATCAGTATGATTTTCGGATGCACGACTCCGGACCTAGCACATCTCCGGGAAGGACAACGCCATGGCCGACATGCTTTCGAGAGCGCGGGTCAACGACGAGGACGACATGGTTTCGAAGGACGAGGAAGTCGGCGTAGACTTCTTCGAGACGGCATACATAACGAGGGAAAGGAGACCTCCGGCGCTTCACGAATTCCGCGAAGGCGAGTACGACGGGGAGTGGCTCCACATCGGTAGGTTCCTGAAGACAATGACACCGGACACAATGTGGACAAAGGAAGAGGCTAACCAGATCCGAAAGAAAGCTTACCGGTTCTTCCTACGGGACGAGAACATATGGACGCTCCCAAAGAAGCGAGGTGACGTTCCGCTCCGCGTAGTGGCAAGAGAGGACGAGCAGGACAAGTTGTTAACGACGTACCACGAGAGTCCTTGGGCCGGACACCGCGGGACCTGGGCCACGTTTGAGAAACTGAAAGAGAAGTATTGGTGGTCGGGGCTGTACCAGGATGTTTACCAATTCGTGACGATGTGTGAAAACTGTCAGATGCACTCCGCGATCCGGCATCGAGACGAGCTGCACCCAACCTACCCGCCGACCATCCACTTCAAATTGATGGTGGACTTAGTGACAATGCCAATGGGGATAGGGTAGATGCGGTATCTAGTGCTTGCGCGAGAAGATTTAACGAACCAAGTGGAAGGCCGCGTGCTGACGAACAAGACGATTGCGGCGGTGTGCCGGTTCCTGATCGAAGAGGTAGTGTGTCGGTACGGATGCATAGGGAAAATCGTGGCGGACCAGGGAGAGTTGGACGCGCAGGAAGCTAAGGAGTTGTTCGACCGATTAGGGGTCAAGTTCTCCCTCACTACGGCGTACAATCCGGAGGCGAACGGGAAGGTAGAACACGGACATGGACCGATCATGAAGGCTTTGGTACGAGCGTGTGAAGGGCAGGTCGGGAATTGGCCGCGGCTTCTACCCCACGCGATGTGGGCAGACCGGACTACGCACAGTTCGGTGACAGGGTTCATGCTGGCGGAGTTAATGTATGGGCAAAAGTCGATTATGCCGATGGCACGGACGATAACTTCGTGGGTCGCAGTGGATTGGAAGGACGAGATGAACCGGGAAGAGTTGCTGGCGGCGCGGATTCGGCAGCTCGATCGACGACCGCAGGACGTGGAGCAAGCGATGGCGAAGCTGTGTACGACGCGCGAAAGGAACAAGGGCCGGTTCGACCGAACACACTGGTTGAGACCGAAGAAGATCAAGGATGTCGTGAAGAAAACCGGCCATAGGCGGAATCGGAGAGAAAGGTGCGTGAACCGGCTCTTACACGGATGGACGCGTAACTTGATATTTTGTACCTGATTCATAAACGGATCGGTGGGTGAAAATACGAAGTGGCACACATTTATCAGGGGATTGTGCGTATCTCTGTCAGACGGGGGGGCAGAGGGACATCGAATAAAGGGAAGAGGACAAGAGAAAAGGAAATATCGCGCGTTGGGAGGAGAGGAGGTTGCTGCAGAACGAAAGGCAGAGCTCTCTCTCTTCATCTCGAATCGTCGCTCTCTGCGGGTGTCGGGAGGTCGTTGCCTTTGCTTCGTGGAGAACCCGTGTGCTTCCAGTAGGGTCGCTCCCTTTCCCCCTCCTGTTTCTTTGAGTCGTGTGACTGTCGTCGGTGTGCGTGAGTAGGGTCCCCGTGTCGGGTTCGTCGCCGCTTTGTCGGTTGTAACTGTCAGAGTTTGTAATCTATTGCCATAATAATTAAGCGTTACGTTCTATATCTCTCTTTCTCGCTTCTACGTGTCGGTGAATCTCTCTCTCTCTCTGTCTCTCTCTCTATCGCTCCTCGGTCCAAGACCCCCGTGGTCCCGCCCCTTTCTACACGAACGTGCGTAACAACGCGACATATTTGGTGAACCCGACGTGAAAGGGCGGCAAAGGAGTCGAAAGATGAGGGGATCGGAGCTAGCAGAGGCAATGGCGGTGGCCGTCGACCGGCTGGTGAGTGCTCGTGAGGGAACGGGTACCCTCGACAGAGCCATTGAATCGATCATCGGCTGTATATGCCGTTTCGGAGGGAAAGACGCCACAAGTTATTTGGAGGCTTACCAGGAGGACAGGCGGCTGTCCGGATTCCCTCGGGTGGTGACGTTGGGCATCCATGCGGAGGTGCTCGAGGTGCTGGCCGGATGCCAAACTTGGCCGGAAAAGAGAGGAACACGTTGGTGCTCCTCCAGGAGTTCGAAAAACGGTTCGCGCGGCTGTCGATGCTGGACCGGACGGTGCTCGAAACAAGTCGAGTACTGTTGTTTGTCAAGTCGGTGGATGCGCTTGACAGGGAAAAGGTGGGTCCCCTATTGGAAACGGACGAAGGGCTCACGACGAACTGGGCCGTGGTAAAACGGGTCTGCAGCCGTTTCGACAAACAACGTGATTGGAGTGACGGAAGCACGTCGGGGTCGGGGCCGGTCCCGGGGAGGAGGCTCGAGGAGCCGGTTTCGGTGCCGGTTGGGAGGAAGGAAGAGACTTGATCTGGCCGGAGTCGGGGTCGGCATCGAACGACGCGGTCAGAGGCCCATCCGAAGGAGCGGCTCTGGAGGAGCTAACACAGATGGTGCGCGACCTGCAGATCGCACAGGCCCAGAGAGACAGCGGTGAACAACCTCGCGACCAGAGGCCGCCGGCTGGGCAGTGGTGCATGTGGTGTGACGCGATCGGTCACATTTGGAAGGATTGCGTGGATTTCGCCGACGCGCTCAGGACCAACGTGGTGTACCTCTAGAACGGGCGGGTGCACGCGAGCGAGACCCGGAGAGCCCTGGAACTGAATACGGGGCGTGGCGGCATGAAGAGGTTGATGGAAGAGGCCGCGGCATGGCACATCGAAGCCGTTAACTACTCTGTGTCGGCGGGAAGGCGAAGGACTCCGGATTCTGGCCGCTAGTGCTAGAAGGCCTCTCCGGAGTTCGGCTGAGGAAGGAAGAGGTGGACCGCGCGGAACAGCGGATCCAGGAGGTCACCAGTTGGGATGATCCGGTCGAAGAGAAAACGGGCTTCATAGAAGCCGCTTGCCAGAACTACGAAGTTCTGGTGGAGGACAAACGGGCAGGAAAGGCCGGAGGGGTTGGGCCCCCGAGGTATGAGACCTGGTTCGGACCGAAACCGACCGGTGCCGGCAACCCAGGCGTGCCGGATGGGATGAAGTAGGCGGGGTTTCGGTTGAGCACCGAAATCGAGAGAGCAACGGACCTACGGAAGGTCCTTGAAGAGCGAATCCTCGACAGTAAAGTGGAGTTGTCGTTGCGGGAGGTGCTAGGAATCGCCAAGAGGGAGTTCCACGACTCTATCGTAGACTTGGTGAAGCGGAAGAGGCTCTCGACGGAGCCGGAACAGGAGAAGCCGGTGGAAGTGCGGACCACGCACCTGGAAGACGGAGCCTTGGAAGATGAGCTGGCGGGAAGCCACTACACGACGCTGCATTGGGCCAGGGCGACTATGGAAACCCCTGTTCTGGAACCGGTGGTGGCGTTGGTAGACCATGGATCCGAAATCAACCTCATGTCCAGGGATTTCTACAAGAAGGGTAAATGGCCGATCAACACCAAGCATGGCTGGAAGATACGGGTAGCGACGCGTGCCACAGAAGAACTACATGGGGCTTGTCCGAACGTACGGGTGAAAATCGGCGATGTCGAGATCGACCAGCACTTCTTCGTGCAGGAGACGTCCTCGCATCTGGTTATACTAGGAGAGGCATATATCACGGCAGCACGGATGGAGACCAAGGTGCTGGACAACGGTTCAGCCTATGCAAGAGTCAAGAGCCAGGACGAGCGTCACTCGGTCCAGTTCCTAACGGTGCGACCAAACCACGAGCGTAATCGCGAGGCCCTCGGCAGCGAAACCCGAGGGGATTTTTAGAGAGGGCTATCAAGGCGTGGGGCCGCGATAGTCCGGACTCCCGGGAACAACCCCACAAATGTATAGTACGGAAGAAGACTTGTACCATGGGTAGGAAGTTTTGGTTCTTCGACAACGAAGGTTGTACTATAACCGGCATCAGCGGCCGGGAGAGGAAGTGAGCGGAGGAGCGGCTCAAGGTATGCAGAGTCCTCTTCCCCGACGAGGACATCAGCGGCGCCGTGGAGGCGGTCTCTTTTGACGACACCTTGGGCGAACTACGAAAGGTAATCGGTGAAGATCTTAGGGAAGACTGTACCGTTCCGGTAGGGTCAATGGGAATGTACGAAGTCATCGCTGACTTCGGGGAAAGGATCGGGTCGGATCGGACGGCCCGCGTGGATACGAAATACAAGACTGTGAACCGGAAGGTGAGGCCAGTCGCGACACCGTTACCGGAGGGCAGTGAGGAGCGGTGTCGTGAAGATTTTCGGCAATGGTGTGAAAATCCCATAAAACGTACAAAATTGAGTATAAATCACATAATACAGTAATTGTGAAGATAACATTTTAAATAAATTTAATATCTAAGTACAAAATGATAGAGGTTTCGAATACACTTTATTACACGAGAAACGGACAACTAAATGTCAAGATATGAGGGTATTAAGTTTGTGAAAGGAAAAGAGAAAATTGTGAGATATCCCACATAGGCATGACAAATACGGCTCTCATCATATATAAGGTGGAGCAAAAGATATTATCTTTGTGTCTATGTGTGGAGCATAGAGAGATCAAGGTAACTTGAACTAAGAGTGGAGGTGGGCTAGCTACTTGTAAACGGTTTTGGCCAACCAAAAGCGGACCGGTGATGGAGACGGGGTGATCCGACGGCATCCGGCGACTATATAAATATATATACAATTATACATATACAAGGAGGGGAAGTAAGGATTCGAACCTTGCACCTTCGAGTTATGAGTCAATTGGCTTACCATTAAGCCATGCTATTTAGTTAAAATTATATTTCTATCATTGTACTTTTATGTGTAAATTCTCATACATGAGAGCTAAAATGAGTGACATGGTTATCATGCACCACATGTACTACATAAGCGCCAAATGGCAAACATGCAATTTATGCATGTCTTGTACCCTCATATGCATCATATGCATGAGAGCATCTATAAAAGAAGGAAGGGGGAGGAGAAAAAACACGTTTTTGTTTATTATGAAATTAAGAAAAAGAAATTCGTTATCAAATTGATGATGTAACTTGTTTCTTAAATCCAAAGAAAAAACTTCAATCAATCTTTCTCAATCGTTTAATCTCAACTTCTCTCTTTCCCAATCTATCTTAAGTACTTTCTCGCCAAAGCTTGTATCGACTTTGAATCCTTCCGGTCTAGAACCCCGACGGTTCCGGCTCACGATCCGCGCGTAGTGACGGATCTTCACGACATAATTAAGTGGTGAACCCGACGTGAAAGAGGCGGTAGGAAGGATCAAGTCGAGATTAATACTTGGAGATGGCGTCTTCAAGCAACCAAGCGGGAGAGCTCGAAAGGATGATGCTAATCGTCGAGCAAATGATGAGATCTCGGGACAACGACGCGAGCGTGGAGAAGGCTGTCGATCGTGTCGTAGACCTCGAGGGCCAATTCGATGTAAGGAACGTTACGAAGTTCCTTGATGCATATAGAAGGGAGATGAATCAGAGGGACGTGTCCGAGGCACGTCAAATCGCAAGCTTCAAGAGAGTTGTCGCCAACAACATCTAAAGACGCGTCATCGAGCTTCAAGAAGGTAAGACAACATGGTCCGAGTTCGTGACTGAAGACTCAACGAGGATGACTCGACATGCCCTGATGAAGTGGATAGAGAAGAAGAATAAGAAGTTGAGCGTCTCGAGGGTGTACGACGAATTCGACCAGATGTTTAGTTGTCTCCCCAATACGGACCAAGTGTTGCTTGAAGAGGACAAGACTTTGTACTTCTTGAAGGCCGTGGAAATAAAGGATAGACGGGAGTTAGGGACTCTTCTCGAAGATGATACCCAAGAAAATGGGCTCATAACGGACTGGATCGCGGTGAAGCGGGCATGCAATAGGCTCGACAAGCGTCGCCAATGGGTTGATGACACCGACTTGACGGGACCGACTACCACGGAGAAAGCAAGACCGCCGAAAGTAGCTGAGCCGCCAAGAAAAAGTAACGTGGAAGAAAAGAAGATTGATGACGACATCATTGAAGAGCTAGTGAAGAAGTTCGAGAAGGTTACGCTAGCCAACATGAATCGTCGGGGACCTAGAGGAAAAGAACCCTTTAGATGCGTGTGGTGCGATAGCATGGACCACATGAGAAGGGATTGTGCGAGCCTTCGAGAGGCGATTCGACAAAATATCGTATACATAGAGGACAACATGATCTGCTCAAGCGAGACTAGAAGACCCCTACGGGTGAATTTCGGAAGAGGAGGAATGAAGAAATCTATGGAGGATGCCGATGCGACTCATGTGGATGCGATGCACTATGCTGTGTTGGCCGGAATAAGAGTCGGGAAAGACAAGACTGAAGCCGCTAGAGCAGGAGCAAAGTTTTGGACTTCTGTTCTCGAATATGAGAAGAAGGGAAAAGTCACATCGAACGAGGTAGAGCTTGCGGACTGAAGCCTGCAAAGCATAACTGGGTGGTCGGATCTGGTGGACGACAACACCATACTCGCAGAGGTGATGTGCGACAACCACGAGGTGTTCGTCGAAGAAAAGAGAAAGAGAATAGAAGAGCAAGGCCCATCAAAAAGACATGAAACAAGGAATGCCAAAAAGAAGGACGATGCGGAGACGAGTCGACCTTTACAAACGGAGGAACGAGAATCAAGCCGAAAAGGGGAGCTGGGAATACGAGTTGAAGAAACGGTTCGGCCCATGAAGGTTGGTGTCGAAGATCCCGCTCGGAGGACAAGGACCATACCTACCTATAAGCTAAGGTCGGACATAGAGCAGACGACGGACCTAAAGAAGATTCTCGAAGAACGAGTTCTTGATAGCCACGTAACTTTGTCCTTGAGGGAATTGCTTGGCATTACGAAGGAGTTCCATGACACGATCGTGGACCTTGTAAAGAGAAAGAGACAACAATCGGACGAGGAAGAAGAGAAGCCGCAAAAAGCAAAAACGAATGCCATAACGGTGGCAAGAGATGAAATCGATGAAGATATGGTGGACAACCACTACACTCGACCTCATTGGGCATGAGCGACAACGGAGACGCCGGTGAAGATCGGGGAGAAGAAAGAGACCGTGGTAGCCTTGATCGACCACGGCTCGGAGATCAACCTCATGTCAACCGACTTCTACAAAAAAGGAAGATGGCCAATCAATACAAACCACGGATGGAAGATTCGCGCGGCAACAAAGTCTACGGAGGATTTGTACGGAGCTTGTCCCAATGTCAAAGTGACGATCAGAGATGTGGAGATGGATCAACACTTCTTCGTACAAGAATCGGCGTCACATCCTGTCATCCTAGGGCAACCTTATATCACATCATCTCGGATGGAGACCAAAGTGTTCGATAATGGAGTAGCCTTCGCACGAATAAAGAGTCTTGACAACCAAAGATCGGTCCAATTCCTAACGGTGCGAGCCAATCATGAAAGGAATCGAGATAGTCTCGGAGGCGAATCCTCTGATTTTTAGAGCGGACTATTGAAGCATGGGGCACAAATAGTCCGAGAATTCACAAGACCCCACAAGAAAGAAGAGTGTGTGGATTGCAAGGAGAAGCAACATGTGTCACACCTAGTGGCGCATGTAAACTAGTACTACCCGACAAGAAGCACAAGCGCTGGATACAAGAATTCGAGAAGATGCTGAAAGAAGAGAACATAATAGAAGAAGGAGAGTTCGTGACTCATATTATGGAAGAAGCCTCATTTAACGACACCATCGGCGAAATCGAGGACGTCGTGGACTTGAGCTATCTTCACAACCAACGCGTGATTTCGGTTAACTCCGTCAGCATGTATGCTATCATCGATGAATACCATTGTGGCATCTCGATGAAGGAAGCTGACATCAACACAAAATATAAAACAGTGGATAAGAAGATCAAGCCAGTTGCGGTTCCGCTACCGGAAGATAGCTGGCAAAAGATGAAGGAAGTCGCTAACGATCCAAGCTTAAGAGATCCGAAGAAGATAGGTCATGTCTTCACCAAAGAGACGAAGGGGAAGCTACGAGTTGGAAAGGAGGATTTCCTTCTCCCTGAAGAGGAGCGAATGTTTCGCGATATGCTTGAGAGACATGGGAAGGATTTCACATTCTTCCCACGAGAAATCGGATGCGCCGACCCAAAGGTTATAGAGCCGATGGTGATCTTCGCGGTGCCTCATGTGCCTTGGAATTTGAAACCGATACCGGTTCTGAGAGCACACCTTCCGAAGCTGATCGAGCTCTTAAAGGAGAAGGTGAGTATGGGAATTCTAGAACCGTCGAATGCTCCTTTTTCCAATAGGTGGTTCACGGTGCCGAAGAAGAATGGATCATTGCGATTCATCCAAGATCTTCAACCCGTCAACAAGGTGATAATTCGAAATGCCGAAATCGGTCCCAGCGTGGACGAATTTGCTGAAGCGTTTGCGGGCCGGTCCATCTACTCCATTGGCGATCTCTACTCCGGATATGAACAATTCCAATTGGCGATCGACAGTCGGGACATTACAACCATGAGGACTCCGATCGGGCTTGTGCGGATGTGTACCTTACCCCAAGGCGCAACGAACTCGGTGGCTCATATGGTGAATGCCATGAATAAAGTCTTGAAGGATTGCATTCTGAACATCACGATGCCATTCTTGGATGATATTCCGATAAAAGGATGTTCGGATGAGGAGAAAGATGAATCGAAAGATAAGGAAGGTTGTAGAAAGTTCGTTGCGGATCATATGAAAGATTGCGAGAAGGTGCTTCAAATGCTCGAAGATGCGAATTTGACATTTTCGGGAGAAAAATCCGCATTCGGGCAACCAGAGATCTTGGTGGTAGGTCACTTGTGTGGAGCATATGGCCGGAAGCCCTTGCCATCCAAAGTGAACGCAATCCAAGACATGAAAGAAGAATGCCAAAACCAAACGGAGGTTCGAAGGTTCCTTGGTGTCATGATATGGCAAGACTCGAACCCATGACCTTAGGTTATATGGGTCGAGCTCTTGACCATTAGAACATCTATCGTAATACATAGGATATTATTTTCATTTACATTTTATTATAGGAAATTAGTGTATATTCCAGATTTCTCTGGAACATTCTAGAAGCTTCAGGATTACTCCTGAAAACACTATAAAAGAGGGCACTAGGCATTATGTTGAATCAAATTGGTTCAACGCCAGTCTTAAGCCTTTTAGCCACCGTTGTATATTCTCTTCATATAATAAATATCTTTCTTATCATCACTCTCTCTCTCTCTTTCTCTCTGTCTCGCTCACTTCTTCCTTCTCTCGAAGAAGTTCCACACCTCTCATAGTACTAATCCTTCGTTTAGTACTAATTCCTTCTCTGTCTCAGTACTGTTCATGACAGTTTGAACCAATTTTCCTACCTTCTGTCTCTCTCATTTCCTACTAATCTTTTATTCCTCTTTTCTTTCATCCCATGGCCACTGTTAGCGCTGAAGAATATCACTCTGTTTTCTCGGAATTCCAATGCTTGAAGGAGAAGTTCCATGCTTTGGAACAAGAAAACCAACGGTTGCTGGGGGATCTTCAGCAAATCTCCTTAGAAAAGCAGCAAACGCAACAACAACATGGGGAACTTGCGTTACGCGTGCAACAACTCGAAGCCACCATCGTAGCGATGCAACAACATGGGCCCGGAACACAAGGGATTCATAAAGAACCTAAGATTGGCCTTCCCACGAAGTTCGATGGAACGCGATCGCAGTTTCGAGGGTTCCTTAACCAGGTACGATTAGTTATTCAAATGCATCCTTCCCGATATCCCACCGATGCATCACGAGTGGGTTTAGTAGGCACTTTGTTAAGTGGCTCAGCGTTGTCATGGTTCGCTCCACTATTAGAAAAGGAATCTCCATTACTCAACAATTTTGAAGAGTTTCTAGGTGAGTTTAAAGCATGTTTCGGAGATACTGACAGCATTAGGACCGCAATCAACAAAATCCGGCGATTACGCCAAGGTGACCGTCCAGCCTCCGCATACGCTGCAGATTTTCGCCTACTCGCCGCCGATATCCCTTGGGATGATCAAGCGTTGATGGAGCAATTCCGTTATGGTTTACGCAACGACGTCAAGGATTTACTCTTGACCTTCCCCGAAGAGCCAAAGTCCTTAACAGAAGCAATCAGTCGCGCGGTGAGATGTGACAACCGCCTCTTTGAGCGACGTTCGGAACGACAGCTACAGATGCCGAGGGCAAGATCAGAGCCCACCTACGCCTCAGTGGTAGCAAGACCTTTTCCGAGGGAGTCATATAATGCGTCTCCAGCGAATACTCCGACTCCGATGGAGATTGACACTACACGTCGTCGAGGGCCATTATCCGAAGAAGAAAAGCAGCGACGCCGTACAAATCGACTATGTCTTTACTGTGGTGGACCAGGACATATCGCAATAAATTGCCCCCATAGGCCAAGAAGACAGGTAAACCAAATAGTCGCTAGTTCTAATTGTACTAAATCCGAACCTATTTCAGTAGGGATATCTGATAGTCCTAATAGTACTAATATCCCAGATCTAGCAAACAAATTTGATGTCCTTAGTCAGTTAGAAGAAGAGTTAAACGACTAAGTCCAGCCAAAATAGGAGCCGTTTGGTTGGACAGCCCTAGATCTGTGCAGCCCATTAGTGGTTCCATTCCCTCTAAGCAAGTTAGTGATGTGTTCGTAGCCCAAGTAATAGTTAGTACTAAAAGTACCCCTCCAGTACATGTCCTAGCACTCCTAGATTCCGGAGCTAACTCTTGCTTTATGGATAAGAAATTTGCTCAAGCTCATAAGATATCCCTAAGAAAACTCCAGTGTCCAGCCTCTGTAGTAGTCATTGATGGACGTCCCATTGCTTCCGGAAATATCCTAGAAGAGTCAGAGCCCATTAATATTGTCCTAGATAACTTAGTATGTGTAGTATCATTTAATATTATTAGTATCCCAGAACATCCTATAGTTTTAGGACTACCGTGGTTCGAGTTACATAACCCTGACATAGATTGGAGAACAAGAGAAATCCGGTGTCGACAAACCCAAGGGTCAACTCAGAAGATGGCAACCATTTCGCTACGTCAGTTGCGTAAAGAAGGGCACAAGGAGGAAATGTTCCTCTTTGCAATATCAGTAAACCCCTCCAACACCACTAAAGAAGAATCCACCGTTCAACTTCCCGAGAAGTATCGCCATTACACCGATGTGTTCGATAAAGTACAAGCCAACACACTTCCTCATCATCGACCGTACGATTGCCCCATCGATTTACAACCGGGAAAAGAGCCGCCATGGGGACCGATCTACAATTTGTCACCAACCGAGCTGGAAGTCCTTCGGGCCTATATAGAGGAGAATTTGGAAAATGGTTTCATTCTGCATTCGAAATCTCCAGCCGGTGCGCCCATTTTCTTCGTCAAGAAAAAAGATGGATCGCTTCGTCTCGTTGTAGATTACCGTGGCTTGAATAAGGTTACAATCAGGAATAGGTATGCTCTTCCCCTTATCTCAAGTCTTTTAGAACGGATCAATGGTGCCAGGTTCTTCACGAAGATCGACTTACGGGGAGCATATAACCTCGTACGGATCCGACCAGGAGACGAATGGAAGACCGCGTTTCGCACAAGATATGGGCACTTCGAGTATACTGTCATGCCGTTCGGCCTCACTAATGCGCCGGCAGTCTTCCAGCACATGGCTAATGATATATTCCGAGATCTATTGGATGATTGTTTGATCATCTATTTGGATGATCTACTGGTTTATTCAAAGACCCAAGAAGAACATGATTCTCATGTACTATTAGTACTAAAACGACTTCGAGAACATGGTCTGTATGCAAAGCTAGAAAAATGTAGTTTCGGGTGCAACCAAGTGGAATTTCTCGGCTACATCATTTCGTCAGAAGGCATCTCCATGGACCCAGCTAAGGTCAGAACGGTGGTAGAATGGCAGACTCCGCGTTCGGTACGGGATGTGCAATGCTTCTTAGGCTTTGCCAATTTTTACCAGAAGTTCATACAGGATTACTCAAAGATCGTTCTACCTCTCACACAACTTACCAGGAAGGGACAACCGTTCACCTGGTCTGAAGAAACGGACATGGCTTTCGAGAGTCTTAAAAAAGCATTTACATCGGCTCCAATTCTAGCTCATGTCGATCCGGAGAAACCATTCATTATCGAAGCTGACGCATCGGATTTTGCATTGGGGAGCATTCTGTCACAACAGGGGAATGATGAAAAGCTACATCCTGTGGCTTTTCACTCACGCAAGTTTGATGCCGCCGAAATCAACTACGAAATCCATGATAAGGAGCTATTGGCAATAGTGGATTCTTTTATGCAATGGAGGCATTTTCTGGAGGGATCCTCTCATCCAGTCACCGTATTTAGTGACCACAAGAATCTTGCCTACTTTCAGGATGCTCGTGTGTTGAATCGACGTCAAGCTCGGTGGGCCCACTTCCTCACGCGTTTCGACTTCAAAATTACATATCGTCCGGGGAGGCACCAAGGGAAGGCAGATGCATTATCACGGCGTTCGTATCTAGCACCCCGTCCCGGCGAGCCAGCTTTCGATAACCAAAAACAAGTCATCTTGGGACCGGCACGATTACAAGCAACACAAATCTTTGACATGCCTATGGATTCCCGCGTTATCGATACCATACGTGAAGACTTGAAGACAGATGCGTTCGCCCAAGCTATACTAGCACAAATTGATCCCTCTCGAGCGTCGTGTTCACAGTCGCAACCACCAGGTACGGACTATCGGCAATTCAAATACCATGATGGATTACTCTTCTTTAAAGAACTTTTGTATGTTCCTAATGGTTCTTGCCGCCTTCGAGTAGTACAAAACTGTCATGACACATATACAGCTGGGCATTTTGGTAGTACTAAAACATTACATTTAGTACAACGATCATTCTGGTGGCCCTGTATGCGACAATTTGTCGAGGATTTTGTTCGGACTTGTGATACATGCTGCAGAGCGAAAATGCCAAGGCATCATCCATATGGTTTATTAGAACCATTATCAATTCCAAGCAAGCCGTGGCAATCCATTGCTCTAGACTTCATCACAGATCTTCCAGTCTCTAAGGGGTTCAATGCGATTCTAACGGTGGTCGATCGATATATGAAGATGGCTCATTTCTTGCCATGTACTAAGGAGATCTCCAGTGAAGACACTGCTGAAATTGTCATGCGTGAAGTATGTCGGCATCATGGACTCCCCGATAGTATCATCAGCGACCGTGGACCCCAGTTCGTGTCAAAATTCTGGAAGCACCTTTTTAACATGCTCAAGGTCACTTGTAACCTCTCTTCCGGCTACCACCCACAAACTGACGGCCAAGCTGAACGAACAAATCAAACGTTGGAGCAGTATCTGCGGTGTTTTCTCAGCTATCATCAGGACGACTGGACAGATATTCTCCACTTCGCCGAATTTGCCTATAACAACTCTATCCACGCATCCACTAAAGTTACGCCATTTTATGCTTATACGGGATGTCACCCCCGGTGGAGTGTACTTGAAACCCCAGAGGTGTCCACAAATCCGTGCGCGGAGGATCGTTTGGAGCGGTTACGCAAGATACAAGCGGATTTATCTACTCATCTCCAGCAAGCTCAACAAATACACAAGGTCTACGCGGATCGTCATCGACTTCCATCTAGTTTTAATATTGGAGATCGGGTGTGGTTGCTACGACGACACATCAAGACTACTCGCCCATGTGAGAAGTTGGATTATCGGCGATTAGGTCCTTTCCGTATTATTGGAAAGATTAATGATGTTGCTTTTCGTCTCGATCTACCTCCTCAACTTCGGATACATCTGGTGTTTCATAGTTCTCTCTTCGAACCCTACCACGAGAGCACCATCCCAGAACGTCTTATGCAACCTCCACCCCCGATCGAGCTTGAAGATGGGCCGGAGTACGAGGTTGCCGCCATTCTTGATTCCAAGATTGTTCGCAACAAGCTCTACTATCTAGTCGATTGGCTAGGCTATAGTCCCAGCGAACGTACTTGGGAACCGATCGAGAATGTAACCAATGCTCGTGCTCTTCTTGAAGACTTCCATCGTCAATATCCACACAAACCGAGTCCTCAATCCAAGACGACTCGTGACACTCGTCGTTTTAAAAGGGGGATAGTGTCATGATATGGCAAGACTCGAACCCATGACCTTAGGTTATATGGGTCGAGCTCTTGACCATTAGAACATCTATTGTAATACGTAGGATATTATTTTCATTTACATTTTATTATAGGAAATTAGTGTATATTCCAGATTTCTCTGGAACATTCTAGAAGCTTCAGGATTACTCCTGAAAACACTATAAAAGAGGGCACTAGGCATTATGTTGAATCAAATTGGTTCAACGCCAGTCTTAAGCCTTTTAGCCACCGTTGTATATTCTCTTCATATAATAAATATCTTTCTTATCATCACTCTCTCTCTCTCTCTCTCTCTCTCTCTCTTTCTCTCTGTCTCGCTCACTTCTTCCTTCTCTCGAAGAAGTTCCACACCGCTCATAGTACTAATCCTTCGTTTAGTACTAATTCCTTCTCTGTCTCAGTACTGTTCATGACACTTGGAGCGTGCGCGTTTTATCATATATGGATTCCTCACTACGCTCATGTCGCCGAACCGTTATATGGACTACTAAAGAAAAGAATAAAGTTCGAATGGAGAGACGAGCACACAAAGGCGATGCGAAGATTAAAGAAACTGCTTCTTGAAGCTCCGGCACTAAGGAAGGCCGACTATGCCGAAGGGAAACCAATTTACGTGACCGTAGATACGAGCCCAACCGGAATCGGGTGGGTCATCAATCAAGAAGGTGAAGATAATGCGCGATATGCCATCCGGTTCGGAGCAAAGGTTCTCAGCGAACGACAACAAAGATATGCCCAAGTCAGCAGTGAAGACGGACAAAGATTACCTGATCGGGTCAAAAGTGATAATAGAGACAGATTGTCTCCCAATTCTCGGAATGGTCTCGGGAAGTGCGACCGCAGATCTTGCTATGCTAAGGTGGATCGCCTACATCAAGTCTTTAAACCCAGAGATCCGTCACATTGCAGGGAAGAAGAACGCCATGGCTGACATGCTGTCGAGGGCAAGATTTTCAAATGGAAGTAACATGGTTTCAGAAGATGAAGATGTCGCCCTCGACTTCTTCAAGATAGCTCGATTGTCGGCGGAAGACTAGGACACGCAAACCCTCCACGCCTTCAACGACTGCCTACAATCCGGAAGCAAATGGGAAGATCGAGCGAGGGCATGGACCTATCGTTAAAGCCATCGTACGGGCATGCAACGGTCGAGTCGGGAATTGGCCACGACTATTACCCTATGCCTTGTGGGCCGATAGAACGACACATAGCTCGGTGACAAGGTATATGCCGACGGAGCTTATGTATGGACAAAAGCCGATTATGCCCATCGAAAGGACGATCGCCTCATGGGTAGCGATACCGTGGGAGAACGAGATGAGCCGAGAAGAGTTATTAGCGGCGCGGATAAGGCAACTTGAAAGAAGACCTGAAGATTTAGAAAAAGCGCGAAAGATGATGAAGGCAGCCCGAGTAAAGAACAAAGTTCGGTTCGACAACACGCATCGACTTCGTCCCAAGAAGATTGAAGAAGGGGATTGGGTTTTGGTTTACGACAACACCCTTGACAATCAACATAGTACAACAAGGAAGTTCGCAAGAAGATGGTTCGGTCCGTATGTGGTGACAAGTGCCAACGATAATGCCACATACCACCTTGCGGAACTAGACGGATCAAGGTTGGCCGTACCCATTGCGGGAAAAAGAGTAAAGATTTTCAAGAAAAGACATGACAAGGATCCTGACCTCGATTACCTCGACGATGAACATAATAGGCCGGATGAAAATGAAGACATGGAGGAATCTAATTGATCATCGTAGCCGAAATCTCACTTTCTCTCTTCTTGGCACGTACCGGAGGACGTGCGGTTTGGTGGGGGTGGATGTCGCGAAGATTTTCGGCAATAGTGTGAAAATCCCATAAAACGTACGAAATCGAGTATGAATCACATAATACAATAATTGTGAAGATAACATTTTTAATATTTAAGTACAAAATGATGGAGGTTTCAAATGCACTTTATTACATGAGAAATGGACAACTAAATGTCAAGATATGAGGGTATAAAGTTTGTGAAAAGAAAAGAGAAAATTGTGAGATATCCCACATAGGCACGACAAATACGGCTCTCATCATATATAAGGTGGAGCAAAAGATATTATCTTTGTGTCTATGTGTGGAGCGTAGAGAGTTCAAGGTAACTTGAACTAAGAGTGGAGGTGGGCTAGCTACTCGTAAACGGTTTTGGCCAACCAAAACCGGCGATGGAGACGGTGATCTGACGGCATCCGGCGACGCACCGGTAACCGACGGCATCCGGCGACTATATAAATATATATTCAAATATACATATACAAGGAGGGGAAGTAAGGATTCGAACCTTGCACCTCCGAGTTATGAGTCAATTGGCTTACCATTAAGCCATGCTATTTAGTTAAAATTATATTTCTATCATTGTACTTTTAGATGTAAATTCTCATACATGAGAGCTAAAATGAGTGACATGGTTATCATGCACCACATGTAATACATAAGCGCCAAATGGCAAACATGCAATTTATGCATGTCTTGTACCCTCACATGCATCATATGCATGAGAGCATCTATAAAAGAAGGAAGGGGGAGGAGAAAAAACACGGTTTTTTTTTATGAAAATTAAGAGGAAGAAATTCGTTATCAAATTGATCGTGTAACTTGTTTCTTAAATCTAAAGTTAAAAGTTCAATCAATCTCTCTCAACTTCTCTCTTTCCCAATCTATCTTAAGTACTTTCTCGCTAAAGCTTGCGCCAAAGCTTTTACCGACTTTGAATCCTTCCGGTCCAGAACCCCGACGGTTCCGCCTCACGATCCGCGCGTAGTGACGGATCTTCACGACAGCGTACATTAAGTCCCTGAACCCGGAGATACGGCACATCTCCGGAAAGGACAACGCCATGGCCGACATGCTTTCGAGGTCAAGGTTCAACAACAAAGACGACATGGTTTCGGAGGACGAAGAGGTCGGCGAGGACTTCTTCGGGTCGGCTAACGTAACGACGAGAAGGAAAGGGAACACTCCGGCGCTTAACGAATTTGACGAAAGCGGGTACGATGGGGAGTGGCTCCAAATCGGGAGGTTCTTACAAACGATAACGCCGGACGCAGCATGGGCGAGAGAGGAGGCGAGCCGGATACGGAGGAAGGCGTACCGACTCTTCCTGCGGGACGGGTGCATATGGAAACACCCAAAGAAGAGAAGCGGCACCCCGCTCCAAGTAGTAGCGAAGAAAGAAGAACAGAGAAAACTATTGGCGGCATTCCACGAGAGCCCATGGGCCGGACACCGCGGAACGTGGGCCACGTTCGAGAAGCTGAAGGAGAAGTACTGGTGGCCAGGGCTATACCAAGACGTGCACCGGTTCGTAACAATCTGCGAAAGCTGTCAGGTGCACTCCGTAGTCCGACACCGGGACGAGCTACACCCGACCTACTGCCTACGGTCCATTTCAAGTGGATGGTGGACTTGGTGACGATGCCGATGGGGGTAGGACAAATGCGATACCTGGTGCTTGCACGGGAAGACTTAACGAACCAGGTGGAAGGTCGTGCACTGCAAAGCAAGACAACCGCGGCGGTATGCCGATTCCTGGTCGAAGAGGTAGTGTGCCGGTACGGGTGCGTCGGGAGGATCGTGGCGGACCGGGGAGAGCTGGATGCGCGGGAAGCTGAGGAGCTGTTTGACCGGCTAGGCGTCAAACTCTCCCTCACTACGGCATACAGCCCGGAGGCGAATGGAAAGGTAGAACGTGGGCACGGGCCGATTGTAAAGGCATTGGTGCGTGCATGCGGTGGGCATTGTGGGCAGACCAGACTACGCACAGTTTGGTGACAGGGTTTATGCCGGCGGAGCTGATGTACAGACAAAAGCCGATCATGCCGGTGGAGCGGACGGTTTCTTCGTGGGCGGTGATAGATTGGAAGGACGAAATGAGCCAGGAGGAGTTGCTGGCGGCGCGGATTCGACAACTCGAGTGGAGGCCGGAGGATGTGATACGGGCGAAGGAAAGGCTGCGAGCGGTAAGAGAGCGGAACAAGATCCGGTTCAACCGGACGCACCGATTGCGACCAAAGAAGATCGAGGAAGGCGACTGGGTCTTAGTATACGACAACAGCCTCGACAATCAGCGCAAGGCGGTGCGGAAGTTTGCTAGGAGATGGTTCGGGCCCTATATAGTGACGAGCGCGAACGACAATGGCACGTACCACCTCGCGGAACTCGACGGAACATGGTTAGCGGTGCCGGTGGCCAGAAAGCGGATCAAAGCGTTCAAAAAGCGGTTCGAAGACGAGCCGGAGCCTGCGAGCGAGAGCAACGACGACGATAAGTTCGGATCCGGCGGAGAACCGGAGAGCAACGAGTAAGGAAGGAGTCGCGGCCAATTTCCGACTTGCCCACCACATGCACGCACCAACGGCTTTACAATCGGTCTGTGCCCACGTTCCACCTTTCCGTTCGCTTCCGGATTGTACGCCGTGGTGAGGGAGAGTTTGACGCCTAGGGTTTATGCCGGCGGAGCTAATGTACGGACAAAAGCCGATCATGCCGGTGGAACAGACGGTTTCTTCGTGGGCGGCGATAGATTGGAAGGACGAAATGAGCCGGAAGGAGTTGCTGGCAGCGCGGATCCGACAACTCGAGCGGAGGCCGGAGGACATGATACAGGCGAAGGAAAAGCTGCGAGCGGCAAGGGAGTGAAACAAGACCCGGTTCAACCGGACGCACCGGTTGCGACCAAAGAAGATCGAGGAAGGCGACTGGGTCTTGGTATACGATAGTAGCCTCGACAATCAGCACAAGGCGGTGCGAAAGTTTGCCAGGAGGTGGTTCAGGCCCTACGGGACACGGTTAGCGGTGCTAGTGGCCGGGAAGCAGATCAAAGTGTTCAAAAAGCGGTTCGAAGACAAGCCGGAGCCTGCGAGCGGGAGCGACAACGACGATCAGTTCGGGCCCGACGGAGAATCGGAGAGCAACGAGTGAGGTCGGTTTTCTTCAGTATCTACCTGTCTCTGGCGCATGCCGGTGGATGCGCGGTTTGGTGGGGGTGGATGTCGTGAAGAAAACCAGCCATAGGCGGAATCGGAGAGAAAGGCGCGTGAACCGGCTCTTACACAGATGGACGCGTGACTGTATACTTTGTACCCGATTCATAAACGGATCGGTGGGTGAAAATACGAAGTGGCACGCATTTATCAGGGGATTGTGCGTATCTCTGTCAGACGGGGGGGTAGAGGGACAGGGAATAAAGGGAAGAGGACAAGAGAAAAGGAAATATTGCGCGTTGGGAGGAGAGGAGGTTGCTGCAAAACGGAAGGCAGAGCTCTCTCTCTTCGTCTCTCTTCGTCGCTCTCTGCGGGTGTCGGGAGGTCGCTGCCTCTGCTTCGTGGACAGCTCGTGTGCTTTCAGTAGGGTCGCTCCCTTTCCCCCTCCTGTTTCTTTGAGTCGTGTGACTGTCGTCGGTGTGCGTGAGTAGGGTCCCTGTGTCGGGTCCGTCGCCGCTTTGTCGGTTGTAACTGTCGGAGTTTGTAATCTATTGCCATAATAATTAAGCGTTACGTTCTATATCTCTCTTTCTCGCTTCTACGTGTCGGTGAATCTCTCTCTCTCTCGCTCCTCGGTCCAAGACCCCCGTGGTCCCACCCCTTTCTACACGAACGCGCGTAACAACGCGACATCGGACTATGCACAGTTCGGTGACAGGGTTCATGCCGGCGGAGTTAATGTATGGGCAAAAGTCGATTATGCCGATGGCACGGACGATCACTTCGTGGGTCGCAGTGGATTGGAAGGACGAGATGAACCGGGAAGAGTTGCTGGCGGCGCGGATTCGGCAGCTCGATCGACGACCGGAGGACATGGAGCAAGCGATGGCGAAGCTGCATACGGCGCGCGAAAGGAATAAGGGCTGGTTCGACGGAACACATTGGTTGAGACCGAAGAAGATCGAGGAAGGCGACTGGGTGTTGGTGTACGACAGTAGCCTCGATAATCAGCACAAGGCGGTGCATAAGTTTGCGAGGAGATGGTTCGGACCCTACACGGTGACAAGCGCGAACGACAATGGCACGTATCATCTCGCGGAGCTCGATGGGACGCGGATAGCGGTACCAATGGCCGGCAAGAGGGTCAAGATCTTCAAGAAACGGCACGAGGAGGAACCGGTGGCGGTGGCGATGTCCGAGTCGGGGAAGGCGAGGGTTCGGAAAACGACGAGTGACCTAGGGCCGGTTTTCGCCAAGGTTGTTCCTGCCTGGCACGTACCAGTGGACGTGCGGTTTGATGGGGGTGGATGTCGTGGAGAAAACCGCTCCTAGGAGGATTCAAGGGGAGGAGGCGTGACCCAGCCCCCTTTCGCGTGCGCACGTGTGTTTATGAATTGTACATAGCTAGGGATAGATCGGCAGATGTACATATGTACTAGGAAGGGTATTAATTGTCTAGGGAATCGATGTGTATCTCTGTCCGAAAGGACAGAGAATAAAGTTGATGTGTTTTGATGTAACGGCCTCCTCGGCGACCTATAAAAGGGAGGGGAGAAGAAGAAGAAAATATCGCGTTTTGGCGAGGACGAAGTGCTACCGGACTGGGACCGAGCTCTCTCCTCCTCCACTGTTGCTCTCCACTACGTTTTTGTGTCGGTTACCTCTGTTGCACGTGAGCCCATGTGCTTCCAGTAGAGGCTCCATCGTGCGTTCTCTGTGTCGTCTGTGTGTGTGCGTGGGACCTCCGTTTTGGGTCTGTTGTCGGGTTGCCGTTTGTAATCATTATTGACATAGTAATTGAATCTTCTATTCCCTCTCTCTCTCCCCGTGTTTCTATGAATCGTTGTCCCTCTTTTGTCTCACGCTCCTTGGTTCAGGACCCCCGCGGTCCCACCTCATTCCACACGCGAGAGCGTAACAACACGACAACGTACACATACATACATTACATATTACATATGTATGTACATTCATACATGTACATACATATATTCATTCAACACAATGGATTCAATATAGACATCTAAACTTACAGACATGCCATATATACAATATGTACATACAACACATGTAATACAATACAATATGTACATACATGCACATGCAATTCAATACATACACACATCCCATATATACAATTAATAAAATACAATATGTACATACATACACATGTACACGTAACACATACATATATATGCATGCAATACAATACATATGCACATATATAGAACATACACACACATAACACATACACATCATATGCACACATGTTGTACATATAATACATACATACAATAGCACATATATAGAACATATTCACACACGTACACAGACACACGTGTGCGCACACACACACTCATATAACACATACATACACATGCAATATGATGCATACATATGCACATACATAGAACATACACACAAACACATAACACATACCGTACATACTCACATGTCATACACACAATACCTACAATACAATATGTACATACATACACGTGCCATATATACAATATATACAATACAATTAGAATTAGAATAGAATTTTTATCGTCTATAAAGAGGCCAATTTTGACCTATGGGACCAGAGTACAAATATGGTCTTGATATGTGTCTCCTTCTTAAGAAGGGGTATTCATACATTGAAGCACAAAGTCTCTATGTGTGAGTAAAGCATACACATATGAGCTCAACCTTCTAGGCGGTGTCTTAAGTATGGCACTTAAGTTATCACTCCCTCTTAGTATGTTAGCATATCTTCAGTGAATTGCACTATATGTCGAGAATGTGAAGAGCAAGTGACATTCATCCTCTACCATGCATTCATTACATACTTTGCCTTCAAATTCGTTACATTTGATACCATGATACAACTTCAATACCTAACTTGTGAGATCGAGCGCAAAGTAATGTAAGGGATCTACGAGCATTACTACTCATATTGGTAATGAGATAAGGTTGGATACGATCAATAGGCATTCTTGCTTTATATTGAGACCAACATTCAAGATTGACATTTGCAATGTAGTATTCTAGCGTTGTCCTCTTAGCATCGTCCCACTTCATCCTTAATGATTCCACCAAGCTTTCCTCAATCATTACATAATGCATCTAGCATCGCCCGAAATACAATATCTAGATACATACACACACACACACACAAAACATACATATATACACATGCAATACAATACACACACATAACACATACATACATGTATGTACACACACATCCCATACATATATGATATAATACATACGGTACACACATATGCATATATATAGAACATATACCCACATATCGCATACTTACATATACACATGCCATAAGTAAAAATTACAATACATACAACACATGGAATACAGTACATGTATATGCATAGGTATAGAGCGCGTTGTCGCGAAGTTTCGCGCGTGCGTGTAGAAGGGCGGGACCACGGGGGTCTCGGACGAGGGAAGAAGGGAAGCCGAGAAGATGATTTCGGACGCGTTCCGGAAGCAACCGAACGGTAGAGAGAAAGAGAGAGAGCGTGCGCTTGGCACCGACTCACACACACACACACACACACACACTACGCCGACCCAACTCACGCCCTTATGTACAAAAACGGAGGTAAGAGAAAACCAAAACACCCACACAAACACCGGTGCGTAGAACCCTCCATGCATATATTACAAGACTAAGATACAATACTGGTATCGAGCCCAACCTAAGTAGCTCAGGTTACAACAGTCGTCACCTGCCAAGCCACCGGTCGGGGGGAGCTCTCGGGCTTGTCGTGCCGAGCGGGGTCTTGCACAGAGAATGGGCAGAAAACAAGAACACGAGATGCCAAGGCTCGATACTCAAAACAACGAAGAGGAAGAAGCAGAGAAAAGAAACGAAACCGTAAACAAGGGGAAAGAAAGAGGAAGGGAGAATGTTTCTTCCTCTAGCGGTATACCCTACGAATGCAAAAATGGGCAACCCCTTCACAAGAGGCGCTCCCTTCCTTTTATAGAACAAGGAGGGAGATGCATTACAATGTGGGATAAATCCCAACTTACATGGGATTCTCTGTCCCGACTTGACTACTCTTCGGCGGCATAAAGGCGCCCTCGTTATTCACACTAAATGTACAAGGGTGAGCACACATGCTGCACCTCGTCGATGTAGCCAATATTTCCCGGTTTCCGCCTCTGGCCGAAATTCTTCACGACATCCGCCCCCACCAAACCGCACGTCCACTGGTACGTGCCAAATCCGGTGAAGGGTGAGAGATTTCGGCCAGTGAGAAACCAGTCAACCGTAATCCGCATCCCGACTCGCTGCCGGTTTGAATCGTCGACTTCGGTTCTTCCTTCGCGCTTACCTCCTCGTAGGCTCGTTCGACCCGTCGATGGATCCTTCGCCGCGATCTCCGTAGTACGCGTACTTCCGCTGGCCCTTGTTCGGTCGTATGCACGCCCCGCTCTCCGCCGTATGCCCGATGTCCTCCGCTTGAGGAACGCCCGTAGTGGCCCGCTTGGCCTCCGTCGACCATTCGTGTTGTCCTGATTGCCGTCCCATGTTGTTTCCCGTTGCCTTCGTCCTCTCACCGCCACCTTCCTTCTCCATGGTCTTACGTCGCCACGTCGGCTCGAACCGCCATGGTCTCCGGAACGGTGTGGAGGATCCTTCTTTGGCCTTCTACGCGCTACCTCCGAACCGTGCAACCCATCTTCGCGCTCGCCTTTTCGCTCCGGCACCTCCGTGTGCCGCATTCCCTCGTCTGTTGTTTGGCACTGCCTGTGTCGCACTCTGGTTCCCTTGTCGGCCCCTTTCCCGGCTAGATCGTGCATCGCCGCTCATCCGCATACTGGTGTCCTCCGCATCCGAGGAACACCCCGTAGTAGCCCGCTTGGCCCTTCCCATTTTGCGCTACTGCAACAGGTCCTGAGTCTTGCGCTTGCCATCTTCCCCTCGCCCCCACCAACTTGTCATCCCGGGCTTGTCGTGTCAGTCTTCGCTACTCTGACTTAGCTGCCGAGATATATGAAGCAAGTGTGGAGGATCCTCCTCCGAACTCCCTTGTCATCCCCTGACTCCGACCCTGTGCAGTCCACTATGCACTCGTCACCTCGTTCCCGGCACCTCCCTTGTGCCGTCTTCCGCTTCCTTTGTTCGGCACCGCCCATGCCGAACACCGTCCCATAGTCACGCTTCGATCCGGCCCGCGATGGCCACTTGCGAGACTCTTGTTCCTCCCTAGGTGTGCCTTTCCGGCCCGACACACCTCCCCGTGTTTGCCCCTACCGACTCCTTTCGAAACCATAACTGGCCAGTAAGGGTTTCACACTCCATCCGCCCCCGTTTTACCGACTCCCGATCTGCTATCTCGTGTCGCCGAGTCCCGTTCCCTGCCGCCACCGTCCTTCTCCCTAGGTCTCACACCGACTCCCGTTAGCCGGCTGCCGGAGTCTCCGGATCAGTGTGAGGGTCCCATAGGACCGGACTCCGTTTCTCTGCTTGCCGAAATTCAGGTGTCTTCTATCGGAGTCCTTCGCGACTCTCCTCGTGTCTTCCACGTAGCCTTCGTGTTGCCGGGTCCCGTTTCCCACCGCCACCAACCTTCTCTCTCGGTCTCATGTTGCCATGTTGGCCGAACTGCCGGAGTCTCTAGTTCGGTGTGGGGATCTCGTAGGACCGGACTTCCTTATGCCCACTGACCTTGCTGGAAGATCTGAGATGGTCTGTAGCCGCCTTGCCGGCCTCATACCTCCTTGCCGTTCACCTGCCACCACCGTCCTTTCCTATAGGACTCACGCCGGCTCTCAGGCCGACCGCCGGATCAGTGTGAGGATCTTCGTGGGACCTCGGTTTGCCCGCCTTGCCGCTGCCACCGCCCGTCGCTCTAGGCCTCACACCGGCACTCGGGCCAACCATCGGAGCCTCTAGGGCCGGTGTGTGTAAGGTCGCGGCACTGACGCTTGTCTCCTCCGTCCTCCACATCAGCCTCTTCGGCTGGTCACGTTCACGTGCCGCCACCGTCCTTTCCTATAGGACTCACGTCGGCACTCGGGCTGACAGCCGGATCGGTGTGAGGATCTTCGCAAACCTCCCATCCGCAGTTCTTTGCCTTCGTCCCCTCGCTGCCACCGATCATCACTCTAGGGCTCACGCCGACTCTCGAGCCGACTACCGGCGTCTCTAGAACCGGTGTGAAGGATCCTCCTCGGGCTCGTTGTATCTCTTACCCTTATCCTGGGTCTTCTTTCGCAAGCCAAGAGGGTGGCTCGCTCCACACCCTCTCCCATGGTGCTGACATACCGTGTTCCCGGCCTCTTCGTAGGCCTCCTCTTCCTCCCTCCCGGAATGGTTATCCGGAAGTCTGCTCCGCCCAGTTCTCGTTCGTCATTCTCTGGATTGTTGGGTCCCGTTCTCCTATCGCCACCGATCTCTCCTATAGGACTCACGCCGACACTCAGGCCGACAACCATATCGGTGTCAGGATCTCTGTAGGACCAGTCTTCGTTCTCCTCTTCATCCTTTGTACTTCTCCTGAACCCATCGTTGCTCTCCTTCTCGCGTACCCGCCTCCATCTCCCATCTCTCCAGGTCTCACACCGGCGCTCGTTGCTGATTGCCTGAGTCTCCGGATAAGACGTGGTGTTTCCATCCCATAATGATTTGCAAACGCTCGTTCGGGGTACCGCTCCCCAAGCACATTCGATGAGAAGCATCTAGACTTCGATCGATCAAGTGCCGCCTGCACTTGATTCTCCAATGTCCGGAGTTTCGGGCAGCGGTGTCCGAAACCTGCCGGTCTGTCTCCGCAACCTCGATCGCTAGCTTCTCGATCTGTGGCCTTCGCCTGGCCGGCTTGTGTCCTCATGTAAAAGAGGGTGATTTGTTTCGCACCCTCTTCCGCGTTGGCACTATTGTACCGAAACGAGCCCTACCGATCGGGCTCTATAACCCATCCCTGGTCTTTCGCGCCTTGGGCCGGTTTCGGTCGAGTCATCCACATCCGGATCATGCTCCATTCGAATCGGAATGCCGATCTTTCCGTGCCGCCTCCGTCCTTGGCCTCCTCGCAGGCCGTTTCCCATCCCTCTTCGTTGGCATCTTGCCAAGACTCCTCGTCGGCGCCTTCCTTCTCTCCGATCTCATGTCGGCACACGGGCTCGACCACCGGAGTCTCCAGAATCCGCGTGGAGGGCTCTTCTCCGCTCTCGACCTTGTCCTCGGTCGACAATTCTCCGCAAGTCGAGAGGACGTTATGTTCCACACCCTCTCCCGTGGTACCGGTCTTCCGCCATTACGTGGGGCAAGTCCGTCTCCTCGGTTTCGGCTTGCAGCCTCGATCTTTCCTCTTCCTCGAGCATTGCCTCGAGAGCTGCATATGCCTCCGCAATCCTGGCCCCAACGCCGACCCTTGCTGACTCTCTTTGCCGTTCGGCCTCTTCCCGCTGTGATGGCACGTCGTCGCGCGCCTTCCTCTTAGCCTTCTCGGCTCTCTCGTCATCTAGCCGTTGGCACACCCTTCCGACCTTCGACCAGTCCTCGGTGAGGCCATTCGCTCCGTCCTCGTCTTCGAGCTCAATCCCGATGGCCTCCCGTTCCGCTCGGTCGATCGACTTAATGAACAACAGGACTTTGTCCGTCCCCACCAAACCTTGTTCCCGCTCCGGGAGCCGAGCAAGCCGCCGCTCGTACTCTCGGAACGCCTTCATTGCGCCCCAGTAGGTCTTTGCCGACGATATCCATTGGTCGAAGTCACGCCTTCCCCGGCCTTTCGGCCGCCCTCTGTATGCCTTCAGGAGCGCCTCTTCGAAGGCCTCCCACGAACTATGAGCCTCATTGAGCTCCTTTACTTCCGCATGCATCCGGACAGCTACGACCCGACAGAAGAACTCTAGCCTCAACGCCTTGTCTATGCCACGCACTTCCATTTCCGCGTTGTAGGCTTCCAAGTAGAATGGGACCTTGTCCCCGTTGAAACGACCGACTCTTTCGACCACTCGCTCAACCGCTTGTTGCGCTGCTTCTCGCCTCATCACCACTTGTGCAGACTCCAACACCACTTCGGCCACCATCTCCGTGAGGTCATCATCTTCCGACTCCATTCTCCCTTGTTGCCCTTCACGTCGGGTTCACCAAAGATGTCGCGAAGTTTCGCGCGTGCGTGTAGAAGGGCGGGACCACGGGGGTCTCGGACGAGGGAAGAAGGGAAGCCGAGAAGACGATTTCGGATGCATTACGGAAGCAACCGAACGGGAGAGAGAAAGAGAGAGAGCACGCGCTTGGCGCCGACTCACACCCACACACACACACACCACGCCGACCCAACTCACGCCCTTATGTACAAAAACGGAGGTAAGAGAAAACCAAAACACCCACACAAACACCGGTGCGTAGAACCCTCCATGCATATATTACAAGACTAAGATACAATACTGGTATCGAACCCAACCTAAGTAGATCAGGTTACAACAGTCGTCTACTGCCAAGCCACCAGTCGGGGGGAGCTCTCGGGCTTGTCGTGCCGAGCGGGGTCTTGCACAGAGAACAGGCAAAAAACAGGGACACGAGATGCCAAGGCTCAATACTCAAAACAACGAAGAGGAAGAAGCAAAGAAAAGAAACGAAACCGTAAACAAGGGGAAAGAAAGAGGAAGAGAGAATGTTTCTTCCTCTAACGGTATACCCTACGAATGCAAAAATGGGCAACCCCTTCACAAGAGGCGCTCCCTTCCTTTTATAGAACAAGGAGGGAGATGCGTTACAATGTGGGATAAATCCCGACTTACATGGGATTCTCTGTCCCGACTTGACTACTCTTCGGCGCTGTCGTAGTGTAGGTTGCACACTATGTGGAAATTATATTTTTGTCCCTCCGGATAGAGAATGGAGTGCTCGGTGAGAACCGGAAGAAAACGGCATACCGGCAAGGAGGAAAAACGGCATACCGGCAAGGAGGAAAAACGGCAAGGAGGAAAAACGGCATACCGGCAAGGAGGAAAAACGGCATACCGGCAAGGAAGAGCCGGATAAAGAGACATAAATGTAAAAAGAAAGGAAATACTCACTACTGCGCAGGGCGTGATTCGAACTCTGCACCTCCACGTTGACAAACCCCAACCTTACCATTGCATTAACTTATCTTAAGTGCTTTAAATATAGATTTAATACGTATAAGACCTTTATTTATGCATACCTTTATTAAAAGGTAAATCGTGTATTTTTTAATATATGAAAAAGACGAGACACTAAAAATAACTCATGCACATCTAGCGTGCATGAGCCCTATACTTAGGAAATAAAAAAGCATCACATGCACATTTAGTGGACATGAACACTTTTTGTAAAAATAAAAAAGCATGAAGCCATGCTTAGCTCTTCTTTCCTTATATAAGGAGGAGAGAAATATGTAAAGGGTTGTTGATTATTTGGATTAAGTATTAATCAATACAAAATTTATTCGTGGGATTCACGATTTATACATCTACTTCTCTCTTAACACCCTAAGTACCAATTAATATAGTATACTCGTGTGATTCACGAGTTTCTTATCTTTCTCTTTGCTATTTACTCATAATTAATCTCTATCTCACGAACTTCTTTCTCCTAGTCCAAGACCTCTGTGGTTCCCACCCGACTCACGCAACGATCCGGAGCCGAAAGGCACGACACAGTTGGTGAACCCGACGTGAAGACGGGTGGCAAGGAGATGGAGGCTCAACAAGCTAACAATATGATGGCGATGTTCGAACGGATGCTTCAAGAACAACGCACGATGTCGGAGATTTCGGCATCAGTAGAGCGGCTCGTGCAACGCAACGGGCAATTTAATGGTAAGGATGTGTCGCGATATTTGCAGGACTACAAGGCGGAGATGCTCCGGTGCCGGGCTTCGGAAGGACTGCAAGTGACATCCTTTAACCGGGTGGCGACCGACGGGCTTCAAGGTAGTATCCACGGGTTGCAACAACAAAATCCGACGTGGGAAGCATTCGAAGAGGCGTTAAAGACCACGTTTGCCATCGAGGACTCCTCCAAGGCAACGCGGAGGGGATTCGAGGATTGGGTGGAAACGTCAGGTAAGGGGCTGAAGGTCCTCGAAGTGTTTTCGACATTCGAAAGTCGGTTCGGGAGGTTGTCCGCGAGAGATCAAACTATTCTTGCACCGGACAAAGTCATCATGTTTTTGCGAGCTGTGGACGTCCGGGACCGGAAAGATATCGGAGTGCTTCTTGAGGACAAGACCACCGAAAGCGGCCTCACCGAGACATGGGAAAGCGTGCGGGATATCGTCGCGCGGTACACGAAGAGGGGGCAATGGCTTGCCAACGAAGAAAAGAGGGTTTCGGAACCGATTCCGAAACCGAGAACGGGACTGGAAGACCATCAACCGAGGGCTCGGGAGATTACGGCCGAGAAGGGAGTCGACGCGTCTACGGTGGAGCAGCTGCTGAAGGAGATGGAGAATCTAAAGATCGCGATGGTGAAGAAGTCGGATGACCGCCCCACAAGCTCCAAATATACGGATCGACGGTGCATATGGTGCGATAGCGCCGAACACGATCGGAGGGATTGCGACGACCATAAGGAGGCGCTACGACGGGATCTCATCTACTACGAGGGAAACCGGATTCATTCGATGGACTCTCGGAAGCCACTCCGACCGAACTTCCGGAAAGGCGGCATGAAGAAGGTGCTCGAGGAGGAGTTAGCGGCAAGAAGCAACTATGCGACAACCGCGGGAATATGTGTCGGGGAGTCATCGGGAGCGAAGGCGTCTTTCTGGCCGGAGGTGCTAGGAAACACCGAGAAAACCGACTCCAACGATATCCGAAACACCGCGGAAGGCGTCCGGGAAGCTACGGGATGGGAGTGTCCTGTCGACAAGAATAGCATATATGCCCTGTGTCAATTACATGAGGTGTATGTGGACGAGAAACGACGGCGCACGGAGGATGCGGCCGGACCATCGAAGATACCGGAAAGCTGGAACTCCGGAGGTAAGGGAAAAGAAAAGGCGACTCCGGCATTCAAGCTCGCCTCGGACATAGAACAACAAACCGACTTGAAAAGAGTGTTCGAGGAAAGAATCTTGGATAGCCGGGTAGATTTTTCGCTGCGGGAACTACTCGGAATAGCAAAGAAGGAGTTTCACGATCTTCTCGTGGATCTCGTGAAAAGGAAGAGACAAAGTACGGAGGAAAATGCTCCAAGGGTGAATGCAAATACCGTTTCAATGAACGACACCGAAGTGGAAGGCGAAATTCCGAACTCCCACTATACAAGGCCACACTGGGCACGTGCGACTACGGAGACTCCGGTCCGAATCGGCAACATCAAAGAACCCGTGCTAGCATTGATTGATCACGGATCGGAGATCAACTTGATGTCCAAGGAGTTCTACCGAAAGGGGAAGTGGCCTATAAACACCAACCATGGATGGAAGATTCGGGCAGCCACGAAAACGACAGAAGACCTATTTGCGGCTTGTCCGGATGTGACGGTAAAGATCGGGGATGTCGAAATTGACCAAAATTTCTTTGTGCAGGATGAGGTTTCACATTCTGTCATCCTCGGCCAACCCTTTATCACGGCTTCACGGATGGAGACGAAGGTGCTCGATAGTGGTGCGGCTTTTGCGCGAATTCGGAGCCAAAACGGAGGGAAATCCGTCCAATTCCTAACGGTGCCGGCAAATCACGAAAGGAACAAGAGGGAACTCTTGTCCCAAGTGAGAATGGATTTTTAAAGCGGACAGTTGCGGAGTGGGGAAGTGATAGTCCGAGAAGCCCTGATACCCCACACAGGAAGAAAACTCTCGGAGCAAAACAAGTACGAATCGGCCCGGATGGGGCATCTACGTACACGGCCGTAACCGGAGGAATGAAGAAACAATACCGACAAGTGGAGGATAAGTTACGGTCGGCATCAATAATAAAAGAAGACGAAGAAATCGTGGGAGTGATCGAGGAAGTGTTCTATGGGAATACACTACAACGGCTTGAAGAGCTTGCGGAAGATAAAAGCCAAGGGAACCGGGTAGTCCCGGTGGAATCGGTCGAGATGTACGAGATCGTTGCGAAAATGGGGCCGGATGCGCTCCGCAAAGAAGAAGCAATGGTAAGTACGAAATACAAGACCGTGGAGAAGAAGGTGAAACCGGCCGCGGGACCACTACCCGCCGATAGCGAACAAAAGAAGAAAGAAGTCTCGGGAGATCCGACACTTCGGGAGTCCGTGGATATCGGACATGCCTTCACAGATGAGACCCGGAAGAAACTTCGGATCGGTGGAGGTGGGTTCCTCTTACAAGAAGAAGAAAAACGGTTTCGAGAGATGTTGGAGCAACACGGCAAAGCATTCGCGTTCACATCGAGGGAGATCGGATGCATTGATCCAAAGATAGTGGAGCCGATGGTGATTTTCACGATCGATCATGTACCGTGGAACCTGAAGCCGATTCCGGTGCCACGGGCGCATATTCCGAAAGTCATCGACTTGCTCAAGGAGAAGGTGGCGATGGGGATTCTAGAGCCATCAAGTGCTCCGTACTCAAATCGATGGTTTACGGTTCCGAAGAAGAATGGGTCACTCCGATTCATCCAAGACTTGCAACCGGTGAACAAGGTCACGATCCGGAACTCGGGAGTCGGTCCGATAGTGGACGAATTCGCGGAAGCTTTTGCCGGACGTGCGATATACTCCATCGGGGACCTATACTCGGGGTATGACCAATTCCAACTAGCCGTGGAGAGCCGAGACATCACTACCATGCGGACACCGATAGGACTAGTTCGAATGTGCACACTACCACAAGGAGCGACAAACTCGGTTGCACATATGATGAACGCGATGAACAAGGTGCTTCGAGATTGCATCCCGGAGATAACGATGCCGTTTCTAGATGACATTCCGATGAAAGGATGCGCGGTGGAAGAAAAAGATGAGACTATGGATGATCGGGGATGCCGAAAGTTCGTGGTCGACCATATTCATGATTGCGAGAAAGTGTTGCGAAAGCTAGAAGATGTGCACCTAACACTTTCCGGGGAGAAATCGGCATTCGGGCAAGAAGAAATATTGGTGGTCGGACATCTATGTGGACCCTACGGCCGAAGACCGTCACCAACAAAGATCGATGCGATTCAAGCTATGAAGGAAGTATGTGAGTCAACATCGGAAGTCCGAAGGTTTCTGGGTGCGTGTGCATTCTATCACATATGGATTCCGCACTATGCACATATAGCGGACCCGCTCTATCACTTGTTGCGGAAAGGTAAGAAATTCGAATGGAAACCGGAACACACTAAAGCCATGAGGAAGCTCAAGAAGACACTATGGAGGGCGGAATCACTTAAGAAGCCAAGCTACGAGCGGCCAATCATAGTAACGGTTGATACAAGTTCAACCGGTATCGGGTGGGTCATCAATCAAGCCGACTCGGATGGTTCGCGGTATCCGATCTGATTTGGAGCAAAGGTCCTCAACGAAAGGCAACGCGGATATGCACAAGTCAAAAGAGAATTGTGGGGAGTCGTGTCGGCGATAAAATCGGATCGGGATTATTTGATCGGAGCTGAAGTGGTGATCGAGACGGATTGTCTTCCGATACTTGGGATGATGCGGTGTTGTACGATACCGGATGTGGCTATGCTAAGGTGGATTGCATATGTCAAGTCACTTAATCCGGAGGTTCGACACATCTCGGGGAAGGACAACGCGGTAGCGGACATGTTATCGAGGGCGCGGTTTGAAGACGACATAACCGAATCAGATAATGAAGAAGTTTCCGAAGACTACTTCACGTCAGAACACATATGCCGAGTGAACGTGATCCGAGAATTCCGGGAAGAAGAATACGAGGGGGAAACCTTGATGATCGGGAAGATGCTACAAGAGGTCGAGGATTCAACCAATGATAAAGAAAGGAGAGCCGAGATCCGAAGGAAGAAGAGGCAAGTCCAAAAGTTCTTCTTGGAAAACGGTTTAATATGGAGGACGCTGAAAAGACCGGATGGGATACCACTTCGAGTAGTCGGGACGAAAGAGCAACGAAACCGGATAATGTCCGAGTTCCACGAATCCGATTGGGCTGGACATCGAGGAACATGGGCAACTTTTGTGAAAATCAAGCAAAGATATTGGTGGAAGAACATGTATAAAGATGTCGCGGAGTTCACAGAAAGCTGCGAGAAATGTCAAGTCTACTCCGGGGTCCGACACCGAGATGAGCTGCATCCGACATTCTCACCGACAATCAACTTCAAGTGGATGGTCGACATTGTAGCTATGCCGACCGGGATTGGACAAAAGAAATACTTGGTGTTAGCTCGAGAAGATCTCACAAACCAAGTTGAAGGTCGAGCGCTTCGGAGGAAAACGTGTGCCGCGGTGTGCCAATTTCTTTTGGAAGAAGTGTTTTGTAGGTACGGCTGCGTAGGACAAGTGATTGCGGACCGGGGAGAACTCGACTCGGACAAAGCTAGGGGATTCTTCGCCAAACATGGAGTTCGGTTAACGTTGACAACGGCCTACAATCCGGAGGCCAACGGGAAGATCGAACGAGGACATAGTCCGATCGTGAAAGCACTTGCGAAGGCATGCGACGGAAGGGTGAAGGATTGGCCACAAATGCTTCCGTATGCACTATGGGCGGATCGGACGACGCATAGCTCCGTGACCGGTTACATGCCGGCAGAACTCATGACCGGACAAGCACCGGTAATGCCAACGGAAACCGCAATCGCGACATGGACAATACTACCGTGGAAGGAAGAGATGAGCCGGGAAGAACTACTAGCGGTCCGGATACGACAACTGGAGGGAAGACCGAAAGATGTAGCGGAAGCGTCACGCCGACAACAAGAAGCACGGTTCCGGAACAAAAGCCGGTTCGACACAAAGCACCGACTACGACCGAGGAGGATTGAAGAAGGAGATTGGGTGATCGTCTATGATAGTAGCTTGGACCATCAACATACAACGATGCGGAAATTCGCGAAAAGGTGGTTCGGGCCGTACGAGGTTCGGAAGGTCTTCGACAACGGGACGTACCGACTGTCCGAGTTGGATGGAACAATACTACGAGTGCCTATAGCCGGGAAGCGGGTGAAGATTTTCAAGAAGCGGACCGACGACAAACCTTATGTGATCCAAGTCGAGGCCGACAACGAGGAGCAATCGGACGAAGACCACAATGATGCGGGAAGCGAAGAAAGTGGATTACAACTCATAGTCGACATAAGGGGAGAATCGGAGGAAGCTTCGGATGAAGACGGATACGAAGAATCAAGAACTTCGGCACATACCGGAGGATGTGCGGGTTTGGAGGGGGCGAGTGTCGTAGTGTAGGTTGCACACTATGTGGAAATTATATTTTTGTCCCTCCGGATAGAGAATGGAGTGCTCGGTGAGAACCGGAAGAAAACGGCATACCGGCAAGGAGGAAAACGGCATACCGGCAAGGAGGAAAAACGGCATACCGGCAAGGAGGAAAAACGGCATACCGGCAAGGAAGAAAACGGCATACCGGCAAGGAAGAGCCGGATAAAGAGACATAAATGTAAAAAGAAAGGAAATACTCACTACTGCGCAAGGCGTGATTCGAACTCTGCACCTCCACGTTGACAAACCCCAACCTTACCATTACATTAACTTATCTTAAGTGCTTTAAATATAGATTTAATACGTATAAGACCTTTATTTATGCATACCTTTATTAAAAGGTAAATCGTGTATTTTTTAATATATGAAAAAGACGAGACACTAAAAATAACTCATGCACATCTAGCGTGCATGAGCCCTATACTTAGGAAATAAAAAAGCATCACATGCACATTTAGTGGACATGAACACTTTTTGTAAAAATAAAAAAGCATGAAGCCATGCTTAGCTCTTCTTTCCTTATATAAGGAGGAGAGAAATATGTAAAGGGTTGTTGATTATTTGGATTAAGTATTAATCAATACAAAATTTATTCGTGGGATTCACGATTTATACATCTACTTCTCTCTTAACACCCTAAGTACCAATTAATATAGTATACTCGTGTGATTCACGAGTTTCTTATCTTTCTCTTTGCTATTTACTCATAATTAATCTCTATCTCACGAACTTCTTTCTCCTAGTCCAAGACCTCTGTGGTTCCCACCCGACTCACGCAACGATCCGGAGCCGAAAGGCACGACAGCGCCATAAAGGCGCCCTCGTTATTCACACTAAATGTACAAGGGTGAGCACACATGCTGCACCCCATCGATGTAGCCAATATTTCCCGGTTTCCACCTCTGGCCGAAATTCTTCACGACAGCGCGAACACAAACACAAAGAATATACATATACGCATGGATAAACACACACACATGTATAGAACATACATACATAGACACGCTACAACACTCTTTTTTAAACGCTAATTGTTTTAAAAAATGGGGGAAGAAAACGGGGGAGACTACATATGTTTGTGTTTTAGCAAAAACTGGAGGCAAAAAAAGGGGGAGTGAGAGAGACCGAGACAGAGAAAAGGGGGTTGTGGGGGTTAAAAGGTGAGAGAGAAAGAGAAAGAAAAATAGGGTGTCTACCCAATCATCGAAATAAAAATAAAAATAAAAATAGAACTAAAGCTAAAAGAGTTATAATATTTGTACAAAACGTGTTATGGTGTAACATATTCGATAAAGGAAATGACTATCTACTAGGCCTAGTTTCATTTCCATCCAAGCCTCTCAAAAAGAAGTGGGAGGTCAAAGGGTTTCGGTGTGGTGTGACCCGTTGTTGTGAAGGATTCCAGCCATAGGAAGAAAACAGAGCCGGATGCGCGTGAATGGGGTGTGCGCGGATGCACACGAAATGTGTTTTCATGTACACAAGTGTATATTAAATAACATAGGACTAGTAAGTACTAGAGAGTGTGATTTTGATGGGTACTTTAATGTCGCACAGAAAGAGAGGAATGAGAAGATATGATATGAGAAAATGGAGGAGAGGATCAAGAACAAAAAGCAGTTGCCTTAATAGCCTGATGTAACGGTCTCTCCCTCCTTGACTATAAAACGAGGGAGAGAAGACTCAGGGGGGCATCCATCGATTGGAGAATGAAGTGCTGTCGGACCGAGCTTTGCAAGCTTCCTTATTCTCTGTTTTCCGGTTTCTTGTCGTTGTGCTGCGAGGCCTCCGTTTCACGTTGGTAGCCTGTGTGCTCCCGATTGGAGGCTCACTAGTGTCTGCGTGAGTGTGGGTATAAATAGCTCAAAGCTCTTTTACCGGCCACGTCCGGTTGTAATCTTTTTCAGTGTTCTCTATTAATCATTAATTTGCCGAGTCTCCCCGTGTCCTTATCTCTGTTCTATTTCCGTTTGAGTATGCACATCCGAGTGCGTGAGCCCTTGAGCTCTTCGTTGTTGTCCGACAACCGTGCGCTCACCATCTGGCTTCTTGGAATCGATTCGGATCGGGTATGTTTCCAAAACCTTTCCGGCGAAGTTGCCCGGAAACCAATTCGGACAACCTTCTTCTCTCATCGACTCCTTGGTTTGAGACCCCGATCGTCCCGCTCGTTTCAACACATACGCATCGATTAGCTCGACATCTTTGGTGAACTCAACATGAGAAGGATGACAGAGGAGTCCTAAGATGAGGGGAAGTGAACTTGAAGAGGCCATGGCCATGGTTGTCGACCGAAGAGAGCGCAGGTGGCCTCAACAAGGCCATAGAGACGGTAGTCGGCATGATAGGCCATTTCAACATAAAAGACGCGAGGAGGTACTTGGAGGGCTACTAGGCCAAAGTGATAATGCGAGACATCTCGGAGGAAAGGTGGTTGTTCGGATTCCCGTGAGTAGTGACACCGAGCATCCATGCGTAGGTGCTCGAGGTTTAGGCCGACTATCGGGACTCGACAGAATTTGAGGGCCGGCTCCTCGAAAGTTTTGGTTTCGACGACTCACTCAGATTGTCGAAGCGGGAGTTCATGGAGTGGGTTGAGGGCCCCGAAAAAGGGAGGAATACATTAGTGCTCGTCCGGGAATTCAAAAAGTGATCCGCCCATCTCTCAGCGTTAGACTAGACTTTGCTTGATACGAGCAACGTCCTACTTTAAGCCTATCGACGCGCTTGACTAGGAGAAGGTAGGTCTCCTCTTGGAGACAGACAAAGGGCTCATGACTGACTTGGCCGTGGTCAAGAGAGTTTGCAACCGTTTCGACAAATGGCAAGAATGGAACGATGCGGGGGAGTCGACAACCGGCCCTATTGCCAAGAGGTTGGAGGAACCAATCCCGACTCGAACATAACAGACAAGACAGTGGCTTGAGTCGGGCGTGGCTCTGGCCAACATAGTCGTTGGACCATCCGGGGGCACATCCCTAGAGGAGTTGACCAAGATGGTGGGTGATCTTCAGATTACGCAAGCTTGGAGGGATGGCAGGGGTCAGTTGCGTGACCAACGCTGAACTACCTCAGGTGCATGTGGTGCGACGGTGTCAGATACATGCAGAGAGACTACGTTGACTCCGCTGACGCACTTAAGAGCAATGTGGTGTACCTTTGGAACAATTGGGTGCATGCGAACGACATGTGAAGGCCCCTGGAAATAAAAATCGGTCGGGGTAGAATGAAAAGGCTGATGGAGGAGGTTGTGACGCGACATGCCGAGACCCTCCGTTATTCGGCATCGGCCGATATTCGGGTTGGAGGGGAGAACGGCAAGACGACGAAAGACACCGGATTCTGGCCGGTGGTGCCTAGAAGGGTTCTCTAGAAAGAAGTTGGTGAAGGAGGACGCGGACTGTGCGGAGAGGAGGGTCCAAGAGGTCACCGGTTGGATCGATCTGGTAAAGGAGAAAACCAACTTTGTGGAAGCCGCGTGCAAGAACTACGAAGTTTTGGTTGAAGACAAATAGCCCGGAAAAGCTGGAGGGGTCGATCCCTAGGGAGGTGTTGGGGATTGCTAGGAAGCAGTTCCACGATTCTATAGTCGACCTCGTGAAAAGAAAGTGACTTTCTTCGGAGCCGGAGCCGGAGAAGCCGATCGAGGTAAAAGCAGCCCATATCGACGAGGTGGTGACCAAGGAACAAAATGTCAGAAGTCACTACATGAAACCGCACTAGGCAATGGCTATGATGGAGACACCAATCCGGATCAGTGATGTGCAGGAGCCGGTGGTGGCATTGATCGACCACGGATTGGAAATAAATATGATGGTGTGATGGTTAAGAGCTTGACCCATATACCATAAGGTCATGGGTTTGAGTCTCGCCATATCATGACACTTTGGGTACATAATTCATGTTTCACTTTCAATGATACATCAAATGGTTTTGCTTCTCAAAATGTGTTTGCTTTTTGCTTCTCAAAATGTGTTTGCTTTTAAACTCTTGTATACTCAATATAGTAATTACATAGAGAGCAATTTAAAGCCCAGAATAGGTAGATTGTTGCGTAGACTAACGAATATGTAACAAGTGGAAGGTCACATTTGTAAAGTAGGAAAATGAAGAACACTTCATTAGACTTGAAGGCTATTTAAAATATGGAGAGGATACCTAGTGAGGTGATCTACTAAATAAAAATATTAAACATATTTAAGCTTCTGAGTGGTTGTTGTAAAGGGGGAAGATAGTCTAGTTGATTGATAAATGAATAATTGTATGTGTTGTAATATAGAACTATTTCCATTACTTTCCTCTAGTCTAATGAATAATTGTTTGTTTCAAACATCATTTGAACCTTAAGTGTAATGGTGTTTTGATTTGAAACATGTTTCATTATTATTGCAAGTTGGTTTTACATGTGTTTGTTTGTTGCAAACTATGTAATATGAGGAAACAGTGTGCTAGAGAGAGATGTTGTATTGCCAATAGTGTGATTGATATGTATAATGTAAGCCAAATGTTGCTTGACCCATGCAACACATATATTGTTTGATAAGATTCACATATTGAATCAACATATATTAATCTCTTCCTCATTAAAATATGTTGTGATGTGAGTAATTATCGAGCATTTGAAGGGACTTCTTGCGGTGGAGTATTCATAATGATTGTTGATGAAATTTCATAAAGTTTAAATAGAGAATAGCTATCAAACCAAATAATGAACTCTTGAGTCTTTATTAGTAAAACAATCCTTAGCACTTTAGTAAACCCTAAACCTTAGGTTCAATGCAAAATTTGATTCATGTTTGTAGCTTCCCATGTTTGTCTCTCTCCCTTCTTGAAATATAGACATGCAAGAATCAATTGCTAGTTGCTAGATTCCCATGGCATCCCCAAGTCTCTCCTATCATGACATTCCCTTCCCTTAAATCAAGTCGAGCCACTTCCCTTATGTCCTTCAAAATTCAATTAATCTTTTCTATGTGTGTGTGCCTACAACTACAAACTTGTGATGTAAAAAAATGAACACATTTAATAATTAAGGTATTGAATTCAATAGCACTATTAGTGCCCCTAAATGTAAATGAAGTGTAAAGTGACTACATACCCTAAAACCAAATGCTGAAACCCTAAAAAAGAAAGAAGTTGAAGAAGAAGTAAACCTAAAAGACCCCAAAATTGACCAATAAGCAAAGTGAACCCTCTTCTCACTAAGAGGGAACAAAGATTCAAACTTTTCACCTATTGAATATAAAGAATGGCTCTAATCACTAGGTCATTCACTTTTAGTATTCTTTTCATTTATCATTTCCGTAGTTGTAACTTGTTGGCCTTTGAGATATTCGGGTACCTAATTTGAGTCGAGTGACTGGCCAGGCGATTGCGTTTGAGTCAAGTAACTCGTCGAGTGACCAAAAACAAGATTTTTTTTATGCCACTTTTTAATCTAAATCGCACACACCCTTAGTTGGGCGACCAATACCTTATGTGGCACGACTCTCTCGCCATGCCTCTTTATGATTTAGGCGCAAATAGACATGAGCCACCACACACACACACACACACACAACACATAGATGTGTACACATATGCCATACATCTAAGATATACAACACATACAATACAATACAATACAATACATACACACATACACACATGTATAAAATATGCATGTGTCTTCTATGTAAGGGCATTTTAAATGAGTTGTTATTAAAATATATAGTGACATGAAGGGGTATTTTTATTAATCGTTTTTTTATAGAAGGGTATCTAAAATAGTAAAAAAAATACGTATAAGGGGTTTATAAAAGATGTCATGCACGCACGTGATACACGCCTTTAGATATAGTGGAGCCCTAGGGATCACAAAGCTCATTGATCTTCAAGGTGTAGCATGTGATGAACATATCCCTTTGTTGGATGTTATTCAACTCTTGGCAGAGTTAAAGCGTTCTCGCGGTTGTGTTGGCAGCGAAAATCTTTCTTAGATTCTCCCACGCTTCCGTCGGCGATGTGGCTTCTCAAATGTAGCCAAGCATGTGGACATGGACACATGTTGCCAAGCAATACATCACTCGGCTCGCCGCTTGCTCCCATGTTGAGTAGTCAAGATCCTTTGGGTCAGGTTTGTTTTCTTGTGCTCATTGAATGTAGCCCCAATAGCCTTGGCTGACAAGGTATTGGTGCATCTTGTACTCCCAAGATGCAAAGTTGTCTCTATCCAACTTCTCTCTAGGGAGAGCGCTCCCCATTCGAGTATTCATTATGTCGATGAAGATTTCTTCCTTCTTCTTCTCTCTTCGACACGAGCTATGTATCGACACTATGATAGTGATGAGCTGGATTTCTTTGAATCGTCAGCGTAGACACAACACACGAGGATAGGTTAGATTGAGCTACCAAATCATTGTGATACCATGTAAAGAATCGAGTGTGATTCTCTATGCCGCAGAAGAGATTAAGGATGTGTGATTTGTGTGTTATGTGTACAGTGTGTGTGTAAACGAGGAGAGAAGAGAGACACAAGATAGGTAGAATACTCAAGATGTATATTAACAAGGAGAATAGTAAGTACAAAGATATAGCATTACAAGGAGAATAACCAACACTTATAAAGTAGGAGGAGGGTGCTTTATATAAGGTCACCTTCTCTCTTCATTAACTAACTAAAACGCCCACTCTCGAACCTTGGGGAATGTGGAGACTCATTAGTCATGGGGAATATGGAACTCATTAGTTATGTGTCATAGAATATGATTCTATGACACATAGTTAATGTGCAGTGAGTAGTGGTGACTTTGACCTTTGAGTGCTCATAGATTCTCAAAGGGTGTGTTCACACACTAGACTAGGTTGAGCTTGATTCTCAACATCACCATTACTCGACCCAACCTCAACTACCCGATCGGCCTCCTTAGCCAATTGATGCAAACACTGTTGGGAGACAGGTCCCTCCGGATGGGAAGGGAGAAGAACAATGTTGATGAACAAACTCGGCCGAGGCCGATAGGCCTCGGCCGAAACCGGATGAGGAGTACTCGGCTACGGAGAGCCGGATGGTGCAGACCCGGTGAGAACCGGATGAGGAGTACACAGCTACGGAGAGCCGGATGGTGCAGACCCGGTGAGAACCGGATGAGGAGTACTCGGCTACGGAGAGCCGGATGGTGTAGACCCGGTGAGGAGTGCTCACCGGATGAAGAGACATATTCGTAAATATGTTTCTGAGAGTCCATCATGGCTATATTTGTAAATAGCCGAAAAGTCATATCAATATAAATATGACTTAGGGCAAACTTTTAGTGCCAGTTGTAATTCTTGTTTGCGTGAGATCGGAGCGCGTAACTGTGTATCGAGAGAGGAAGAGTTCGTTGCCTCAGTTGTAACCGCCACCTGTGGCGAAGACCGTGAGCACGAGGTCGTTGCCTCTGTGAACTCACTGTTGTACACTTAAACATAGTGATAGTTTGCAGCTTGTGGGCTGCCGTGGTTTTTTCCCTAGTTTGGGGTTTTCCACGTAAACATCATGTGTACACTTCTCTTCTTTGTGTCGTGCATTCTTTATTTCCCGTTTTTCTGTGTATGATTCTAAGCTCGGTTGTGGCCGAGCGTTGCGTATAAGGAGCGTTGCAGTTCCTGTCAAACACCCCGTGACATTCATCTGGATTTCGTTAAACAAGTACTAAGGTACGTAAGTGGTACGACGGATTACAGTATCCTCTACAAATCGGTCACACCAATTCGACTCGAAGGGTACACAAAAGCCGATTGGGCCGGCCACACATCCAATAAACAATCAACATCGGGATTCGTCTTCTCCCTCGAAAGCGGAGCCATATCATGGAGTAGCAAGAAGCAACCGACAGTCACACTATCTAGCACAGAAGTTGAATATAGGGGCATAGTTGTCACAACATGTGAAGCCATTTGGCCGAAAAGAGTATTGAAGGATCTGGGCGTTCTCATCAAGGATCCAATTCTCCTCTACTGCAACAACATGAGCAATATCCACCTAGCTCGCAACCCAAATTTTCATGGTCGGACTAAGCACATCGAGGTGCACTATCATTTCATTTGAGAACGTGTTCTAGCCAAATACGTTGACTTGCAACACGTCAACATGAATCTGCAGACGACCGACATCTTCCCAAAGGCCTTGGGAGCCGACAAGCTGCGGCAGTTCACAACAAACCTAGGTCTCTCGACCGCCAACCAACCGAGCTTGAGGGGGAGTAAGGAGTCGCAATGCAATCCAACATGAAGTCAAACGGAGTTGCCACCCGACATGAAGTTGGATGGAGCAGAGTGAGCCGGCCGCGGATCCGACTACCAAAGTCGACTCGAAGACCAATCTAGACCCAAAGCCGATTATCCGACGATCGACAGTTGCGTTTGAAGGGGAGTGTTAAGAATCAAACTTAATTTCCCTAGTGTGGGAACACACCTACAAATACCCAAGTGTATGAACATCCCACCTCCTTGTATCATAAACTAACTGTGATAGAAGTTATTAAGTCATATGACACATATTTAGTAGGTAATTAAGTCTTCACCTCTTTTCCTTCTCTTTGTAAGATGTTGGTTGTTTGTTGTCATGTTAATACAGTTCTCTCTCTCTCTTATCGTAATTAGAGTATGTCGTTTAGACTACTAACACTACATCTTGGGTTTGAAACCCAATTTTTTCACCTTTCTATTACTCAATAGATATCTCTTATTTCACTAGATGCCACTGTGGAATGTAGGGGTTGAACCCATGACCACATGGTTTCCATTGGGCAACCTTACCAACTAAGCTACATCCATTTGCCCTCGCTCTCTCGAAAATATTATTTTCAAAACTGACTCTCCCACACCAATTGTTGCTTCTTTTTTTGTGACTTCCAAAGTGGTGGCGTTGGCTTTATCTACACGACTTCTCAATATAATTTTCTCGCCTTTTTCCAATGAATGGTATATCGCTTGGAAGAAATTGCACCTAGCCGGTCGTGGGCATTGCCAATAGTGATACATTATGAAAGGGTGCCAGATGGGAGAATGGGTGGGACTCGTGTCGGGTGTAAGCCACAATTGTTGATTTCACAAAGAAATAGAGTTAAGCAGAACTTCAAGGGGTTTATAATTTTTTATGCTAACAGTGGATTATGTAACTTATCAGGGATCCGTTCCAGTACAACGAGTGATATTATGTTTCAAGCGGAAACACAAACCGAAGGCGTGACCTAGAGTCAAATCTCATAAGCAGCCGACGACAATCTTGAGGAATCACTAGCAAGAATATGCTTTGCATTTTTCTTTCCACTTTAAAGCAACAATCTTTGAACTTGGAAATGGCAATTTTCCTTGCAAGCTTGAAATGCACGCCTTCCCCAAAAGCGGAACCACCTAACGAGTATTTTAAATAGCAAGCATGATGAATCGGCATGTTCATCAAACATGTTCTTCATGCATGCATGAAGGCCTTCATGATGATGAAAACCACTTCTTTTCTTTGGCCGGCTTCTTCCGCCTTTTTGTCTGCGGAAGCACTTTGCCTCACACACACACATAGTTCACTTCCACTACACATAATCACACCCGATTCTTTACAATTACGAGTACCGACATTGAAGGGCATGAAACCCAAAACAACTACTACTAACACTATCATGCTATATTCTACGTGAAGGGTAATCTAACTAACACATTAGCAAAGACCCCAAGATAATTTCTCAAAACTATACATTGGGAACGAGGAAGACTTGGTCGAACAGTTACGATAGTAGCCGCAAGCAATTATAAATTACCCACAACCAATCTGGTATTCTTGTAGGTACCCCCCCCCCCCCCCCCCTCCCTCGATGTCACATTCTCAATCTGGCCATGCAGTAATTGCAAGACAACTATTATATTCAACGTTTATTGTCGTTGGAAGTCATCTTTTTTTATCATCCATCCCATCTTTGCATGCTTGCAAAAGTTGATGAGCAAATTGGGGAGTGATGGAGGCCTTTTCAGAGTAGTTTGACTTTATATTGGCATAAATGTATGTGACATCATGGTCTTGGCCAAGTACCTTGCCTTCTATTGTTATTGTGTCCCATGAACCTTCTCATCGGTGGAAAGAGGTGTCCCAAGCTTCTCTCAATATACTTGGCTTCTGTTGTTGTGTTTGTGGAGCTTGTGAGTTTGCAAGCCTTTCTGAGGATTGTATGCATTATATTTTGCCCACTAACCGATCCTTCGTCCCTATTCATGTGTGTCTTTGCACCTGCGCTTGCTAATGATGTTTCCCCAAATACGAGTAGAAACATCCAATCACGATAATATGTGCCACCTCTTCTAGCCATGATAATCATGTTGTGGGTTCGAATCCCAAATTATACACCTCTATTCATCCATACATATCTCTTAATTTACTAGATGCTAATGTGGAATGTAGGGGTTGAACCTATGACCTTATGGTATCCATTGGGCAATCGTACCATGCCTATATCTGTCATTCTTTTAGGCGAGAACATACAATTTTGTCAATAAATGTGTGTGAAAAATACTACTTACAATGGCTCTCTTTCTCTCTCCTTTTCTTTTATCGTTATTACCTTACCCTAGTGGTAAGTTGTTAGCATTATAAGCACTGCGTTCTGGGTTTGAAACCCAACTTCCTCACCTCTCTATTATATACTTCTTATATATCTCTCCCATGACCACCTGGTCTCCATTGGGCAACCTTACCAACTGAGCTACATCCATCTCTCTCAAGTTGAAAATGGTCGCTCTAATGGAGTCGTTAGAGAGGAAAGGATATGTAGATTATGTTACGTAGAGATAGAGGATGAGTATCACTTTGGATGCAAGTGTTTCGCTTCTATCGAGATAAGGGAAAATACCAAGACAAACTAGGACCCTCTCCCACTCTTTCGCAAGTATTGCATACTTAAGTTATAAAGACACTAGGTATGTATATCTTAGAGCTAAAACAATATAAAGAGAATTAAGCTACAAAATGTTAACCATAATCTTTTTAATATTCACCAACATGTAACCATTGAAAATTTTAAGGGAGAAGAGGGGACAATGAACGTGGACAGACCTCCACCACCCAACCTCTCCCTCCCTAAAGCAAAAAAAACATTACACTTGCACTAACCCATTGTGGATTCAATAGCCCTACATGTCGCAATGCACACGAGGACATCCCTAAGTGTTCTGTGTATTATTTAAGTACGTGTCTAGCCCAGTAGGATATGACACACTAACAATAAACAGGAACTTGTAATGCACAAGTGGATAATCGTTGGGCATACATATGTCCCATGACTACAACTTTACTCCAACATATTTTGATGCAGTGACAATTTTACAAAAAGTCCTAATGTCATGTTGATGTCCTTATCTGTTCAATGTCATCTCTTGATACAAAATTATCCCAATAAGCTATTGAGTTCTATGTCTTGTCCTCCTAAATATTTAGTTCAATAAGATATTGATACATGGACATGAGAGGGAGATACAGAGGGAGGAGAAAGAGTACATGTTGTCAACAAAGTTTATTCTTAATGTAGATAAGGAAATCTTATGTGTTATTGATTGGATCGGCTCTTAAGAGAAAACTACTCTTTGGAAGGAGAGGGAGATGAGAAATGTCACTTGAGATCTAATGGAGATTTGGCCTCCTTCCATTTCTTTTAATCATGGGATTCGATTGGGGTAGTTTGCAACGGATCAATCGCTCACTACAGATGCATGTATGTATATAATGGCACACATGCCTTGTGAATCTATTCATTCCTTCCTTCCATAACAAACAAACAACGTGTGGATGGGGTTCTATTATAAGTCCGAGAGCCAAGCACACGTAAGTTGCGGGTCGGCTTGAGAGTCAAGTTCGACAAAAAAGAAGAAGAGTGAGGAGACGAGATGAATCATGGAGTTTCGTGAGTAGAGAGTAGTAGGAGTAGGAGTAGTAGTATTAGCGAGTAAGTGAGAGTGTGTTGTGTGAGGCAAGCCTTTTTCCTTTCCGAAATAAATCAAATCAAATCGAAGAAGAAGAAGAAGAGAATATGCGCAAAAATATTCCCTGAGTGAAGAAACAGACTCCATCGAACCTGCAGTTCAAATCCTGTCTCCATCAGCTCTCACAAGGTATATCCTTCTCTTCATGCTTCTTTGGTTCTTCCCTCCCCTACACACAGATATCTATCTATTTATATATACATCTCGATCAGTTTAAGGTAAATCTCTGAGAAGAACTTCCCTCTTTCCTATCTGTTTGAAGCGTTAAAGATAATCTTGAAGAAACTTTCCTTCTGTTTCTCCATTCCTGCATTTTCTTCATTCATCTTCTCATCTCTTCTATTATCATGAAGTTTGGTAAAAGGCTTCAACGCCTTCTAGATGATAGCATTCCGCAGTGGAGAAACCAGTTTATTGACTACAAAAGCCTCAAGAAAGCGCTCAAACACATTTCATTTCTTCCGCATGACGAAGAAATCTTTAGAAATCTTCACACTAAGAATCCCCATGATCAGAGGAGCCATATGCTGCAAGGTATGGATTTTATCGGTCTTTTAAACACAGAGATCGACAAGATGAATAGCTTTTTCCTGGAGAAGGAGGAGGAGTTCGTTATTCGTCTCCAGGTAATGTTATTACTATGTAGGCTGCTTTTGGAGTGAGTCTAGATTCTTGTATCTGCGTTTCAATCATGGTTGGACTTGGAAAGAATGTTAGACAAAGTCCTGCTAAGAATTTTTATTCAACTTGCAAAAGATGTTTATTGATAAGCATAACCATAAAGAAATGTTGATCAAACCTGGAAATTTAACTTACAAGGGAATGTTTATCGGTCAATATTGCTTGCAAAAAAACAGTTGGTCAAACTTGCAACGAAATCTTGCTTGAACGTGCAACTCTAAAAAAAATGTTGATCTTACGTATTTGTCAAGAAAATTTCACTGAAATTTGAGAATCATTTCAGATTAGTACTGCCTTAGCTGAATAATGGAGTTCCCTCTCTCTCCTCAAGTCCCTTTTTGTGAGGATCATACCCCATAGACTGCATCTTCTACGTGTTCACCATATTATCTCCCTAATTTTTGGCAGGCAACATTATATTTAAATCTAGGGCACCTCCCCAAACTTTGTTATTCATATATAATCAAAATGGCAGAGCTTAAAAGAATTCAATAAAATCGAAATTCCAAATAATACAACTGCTTAAATGAGGAATTGATATTTTGTCCTTAGGATGTGATCTACATATATTCTGGAAGCTATGTGCTGCTGCATTATCTCTTGGATTTCTTTATAAATTGCTTTGTATAACCTAAATCTGCTTATAATGTTGACAGAACTGCTTACTGATATGTGTGAGGTCTCTCTTTTTTAATTAAACGAGACATAGGTTAAATTAAAATTTCAGAAAATGTTGCTGTGCACTTCAGATAATGTGGACTAGGCTGTCTCTGGCTAACATTAGGCAGACAAATTTCTGTTAAAATAATTTTGATTATCTCTAGGCTTTATAAAAGGGGTTTGTTATCATCACAGAATGTAAAAGGGAAGTTTGAAAGAATTCAAGAATCTCGTGGTTCAAGTCTTGAACCGAATGCTGAGGTAATGGAGATTCAGAAGGCCATTGTGAACATTCATGGAGAGATGGTCCTACTGGAGAATTACAGTGCTTTGAATTACACAGGTAATAGCTCTTGCTTGATATAAGGTTTATGCAATTTTGTTGAATTACAACTCTTATGTATAGCATTGTTATCTTTCATGAATATAACTTAAAGATGTAGAAGGCTTATGTAAACATGTTGAACAATGCATAGCATTATTTTCTCTTGTTGAGATAAATTAAATATCTAAAAAGCTTATGCAATTGTGTAGAATGAGAGCTCTAATGATCAGCGTTATCCTCTCTTATTGAAGATCAATTAAAGATGTAAAAGGCTTATGCAATTATGTAAAATAAGCAATCAAATATGCCTTCTAATTGTTAGCGTTCTTATTCTTATTATTCTTTTTGTCTTTTCTTGCAGGTCTTGTGAAGATAATCAAAAAATATGATAAAGTAACTGGTGGAGTCTTGCGGATGCCATTCATTCAAAGCATCCTTCAAGAGCCTTTCTTTGCAACTGATATTATCTCCAAATTAGTTCAGGACTGTGAGGAGACCTTGCAATCCTTATTCCCACTGACCAGATCAGCTAATACCTCCTTAACTTTAAAAGCAATGACTACTGGATATGACCAAGAGTTTGATTTATTTTCACCTGGATGGGAGGTAGAGATGAACATTGTAGGTGATGATGATGTGGAAAGGATGATGAAGAACACCATAGCTGCTTGGAAGATACTGAAAGAGTTCAGGAAAGGGAGTTCTACTTATAATCTCTTCTCTATCCCCCCTTTCGGCTACAGTGAAGAACATGATGAATCTGCTCAACATTGTGAGTCAGTTACTACACTGGTATACTAAAGCTACCATAACATACTCCGTCACCATTAGAAATTGTCATACAAAATTGAATGGAATTTGCAACTGTGTTTGACCTCTGTGCGGAATGGATAGTAGTGTGCACTATTGTGGGATCGTGTAATTTAGTTCGAAACAATTCTCAATTCGCCCAAATTGTGGTTGGGCCTCTATCCATATGAACGTGGCAAGTAGCATAGAAGCATAAATTATTGGCCATTTGATCACAATACTCCTGTGTCAACATCAGATCGTGTAGTATGTTCTGTTCAGTGATTTGATCTTGCTGGACATTGCTTTGACCAAGGTCAATGAAATTGTGAAGGGTGCAAAAAATATGAAACATGCAGTTCTAGTCCATGTTTTGCAACTATGTCAATAATTAGTTTTATGTCCAAGACATTACGTAATGCTGATAAACTTTAGCATCAAGGGGGCTACCCCCAAATCAAATATATGAAATTTACCTACCATCCATGCACATATTCCCAACTGAACATCACCCTTAATGAGAATATCACATTCAACATTCGCCATTCTCATGACTCATAACTCTTTTTGTCAAGCCAATGCCTGAGAAATTTCCCCAACATGCTTTCAATGATTAAAAACGTTTGACTTTGTAGCACAATGGCTTGGTGTTTATTAATTTTGAAAGAATTTTATAAAAGATTGCCCTTGCTCTTTAATTATGTTGCTATGAGCATTATCACTAAAAATCTGGTTGTTGACTCTATTAATTAGACTATTCTAATTTATTTGCATGACACTCAAAATAATATGAAGAACATATGTCGATATAAATGAGATTTGTTCTTTGGGTTTCATTAAAAAGTAGTGCTTAAAGGCATTCACTTTACATTTGCAAATGACATTCCAAATTACAATCACTCACTTGGCAATTGACATATATAAAACGTTCTTTTCTTTATATACAAAAATATATCATTGTTTTCTATGTTTTGGTTCTTATAAGAACATGTGGCACTGCATCTCACTATGCAACGTTATTGAATTGTTTTCAGAGAGTTTATTTTATTCCTGTTCTAACCTAAATTAGATTTATTTTTATGTTTCGAATGTTATCAAAATATGTGGAACTGCATCTCTTTGTGTTTTGCATGTAAGATATTATTTTAGAAGAGGTTATTTTATTCGTATTTGCACCATTTAGAGTTGGTTTCAAACAGTTTGGTAATTTTGGAAATCAGAAAACATTTTCATACTCTTTGTTTACTTGTGTTTGGTCAGGGTTGTGCTTGTTTACTATTATAAAATTCTAAGCTATTTATTGTTAAGCAACCCAGTTCTTTGCAACCAACGAATTGCCACCGACATCAATTGTTTTTCTTTTGAACTAGGGCTATTGGCATGTGTCACATATCCAAGTAATAATAGGAATATGCTGCACTATGCTACAAAATATTCTGTCACAGAAATATAGATCTCATCTTTGTACAAGCTTTTTGGAAATTAAGGTGTCTCAATCACGCTTCTCCTTGAATATATTCCCCCCTGAGTATATCACCTTTAGGCTTCAATATTTGATGCATATTTGTGTATAAATATGGTTAACCTTTGAAATACCCTAAAGTTTTTCTTTATCTATGTAAATTGCCATAAGTTTTCGTTTTAATTGGATTCTAAATTACGGGACAATTTTGGTCCAATATATAGATAATTATGCTCCAATTGGCCATGTTTAACAAGGTCAAATTCACCATGTTTTGCCAAGGAGCAAATTGCAAGGGCAAACTCACCATGTTTGATGAGGAGCAAAAGTTCACATTAGACATCGAACTACAGCAAGTGAACTAGCCACAAGATAATTCATTCAAAAGGTGTCATTTGTAGACCTCTCTTCAAGCAAATTAGGATAACAAAAAATGTTAACCTAGGCATTTAGGACGCAATACCATCATCTATTTTCACAAGAATGGAATGTAAAGAATGAACTCTTGAATGTTATCAAACAAGATGCAATGAACCCACCCAAACCACAACATTCAGCAAAATGATCTTAGACTTCAGAAAAATCAAGATTTTCTTGAAAAAAGAGTCTGGTCCCATGATTTAGGAAAATAAGTTCATTATTTCTTCAATGACCAGGAACAAAACAACACAATGGAACAAACGACCTACACCAAGATGGAAGTAGCCCTTGCTCACTATTGTGGAGATAGTATATTTCATACATGTTACTTGGGGAAGCAATATTCACAGCCATTTCAGTGCATAACTGCTAAGGGAAAGAAATTTAACAAAGCTTTCTTTCATCATCATTCTCATTTGTCATGCTCATGTTTTCTCTACAACATAATCAAGGGTTTTCTAGACAATTTCTAACTAATCATTAACAACTTGGTTTTAATTTTTGCCTTTCTACTCATCTTTTCCAGTCTCAAGACATCTTTTCTTGTAGTCTCTTCATCTGTTCTAACTCCATTTTGCAACCTTCGTGCATGGCCCCCTACAAATCAAAGACATCACCAACTTGTGCTCCTGCAATTGACCACCAGTAGATCTCTTAAAAAACAAGCAATACACATACATGTGGATTAGCTAGTGTCCCAAATTGAGCAATTTTGTTATCACACTCAAGCGAGCAGTGACAAGCCTTCAGGACCAAGTTGCATGGCTCATACCTTGTCTTCAAAAGATAAATGCACATTATGTGCTTGTCAACTCCAGCGAGATGACCTAGTGAGACTTGAATGCTTGGATTTAATTCATGGGGAAAAACATGATTGTATCCATCATCTTGCACAAGTTTGCACATAAAGGCAGATTTAACCACCATTCAAGGAAATAGCATAAAATCAATATCTCATTTCTAATTAAATCACTTGCAATCCCAATGACAAACCTGCCATAAAATTTCCTATCTGTGTATCGTGATATTTTACAGATAGTTGTTTCTGGGTCAGAGTTATTGAATCCACCATTACTCAATTGTAACTTTTTACAAAGATGTTAACCTTAATCTAACAAAACAATCTGGACTATCAGTTCAGATCACATCCCCATGATCATAGCATAGACCTTGTTGCACTCCTCATCTTAGTAATCATAGCCTCTGATGTATATATAATGCTGACTGATCACCATGAAACCTCCTGTCTATCCCATGATGTAAACTTGCCATTATCCTCGGGACGAACTTTATTAATGATTCCAAGAAGTCTTTCAACCGCATAGTCTGTAGAGAATAATTTCATCTTTGTCACCCCAGCTGAGTAAGGCTTTGAAAGAGTTGTATTCACTGTCCCTGGATGAAGAAGACATAAAATAACCGGATCTCTTCGGCTCATTGATTCTTGCGCCATTGTTTTAACCACTGCAAATGGAAACCAGACTTGAGTATCATTTCTTACAAACACTTGGAACAAATAAAAGAAGGAAAGACAGGTGACATACACATATTAAGAGCAGTCTTCGAAGCTCGGTAGCCATACCATCCAGCAAGGGTATTCCCTTTCATTGACGAAGCTCGTGTACTAATGTGAGCAATAACAGATCCAGCCCTTCCAGTCTTGTCACCTTTACCTATTTTTAGAAGTTGCCAAAAGTGCTGCAAAAGAAAGAGCAATTTAAATCTGATCATAAAGCTTGTGTCATGAGTGATAAACGAATGAAATATTGAGCAGCACATACCTTCGCTACGAGAGTAGGACCAACAGCATTGACTTCAAATACACGCATCATGTTATCAGTTTCAACCTGAGAAAGGATTGTCTCTGTAAAGCAAAACATTCGCCACTCATATGGTAAAGTGTTGACAAAATCCATGAAATAATACATATAAATTTTTATGGAAAATGAGACATGAAGTGCCACATGGGTTTCTTGAAATCAGAAAGGCGTTTAGGCATCACAAAAAATAACTTGCACCATCTCCATTTCCAGGCTCATTTTCCTTAACAAAATGGATTTAATCAATGTTTTTGGCCTATTCATGTCCATAGTAATAATAGCAATGCAGTTGTCCCTACTGTGAAACAAAGAAACGAATAAGATGATAACCATAATATAGTATACCTGGTTTTATTTCATTGGGTATATGCAGTAAGCCAGCACAGTTAATAATAAGATCCACGCGTCCATATTTGTCATCTATATCCTTTGCTAGAGCCTGAAGCGCATTTAGAAGAAATGAGGTGGGAAAACATCATTTGGTGTGACCTTTTATTCAAATATATGATGAGCTTGTCGCTCAAATTTATACTTCACAGAGAGATGCACAGCAAGCAAATGATTAGGTAGCGTTTAACCTCAATAGTATCTTCTTTAGTAACATCCATTTCAGCAAGTTCACATCGCACAGGATGTCTTCGTTTCAAAGCTTGAAGTCCAACTGATTCATCTGGATTCCTTGCAGTTCCATAGACAACTAGGCCAGGATATTTAACCAAAAGTTGTCTTGTCTGTAACAGGAACAAGATCGGCATCAAACTAGGAAAACTTATTGGCATTAACATAGACATAAAATCTAGAGTTTTATCACGATTATTGTTATGTTACAATCGGGAAGTATTCTAATCCAATCAAAATGCCAGAAAATAAACTTGCACATAGCGTGCAGAAATATGCAATCGCTTGGTATAAAGTTTCAGCATTTGAAATTCATTGATACAACATCGATGCACTAGGTCATTTCATCAGGAATTGACCACTTAAGAACAAACTCCATGATGATGGAAACAACAAGTAATATACACCTACGGGGAATGGGTCCACTTTTTAGTTTTCAAAGACTATCATCAACTCGGACCAGAATAGAAAACCATATCTACATAATACATATCTGTATCAAGATAAATTACATTCAAAACAAAACTCAGATGCTTTACCTACAGTCACAACATGCACTTCTCCAATGTGCTCTCAGTTTAAAAGTTAATACAGACGTTTGGCAATTCAAATCAATAGGAAACAGCATCAAGGAAATATACGACATCATCCAGATTTCAAACCGCTTTGAAAACAGACTCAGTGAGTGTAGACTCAACCAAAAATATTCTAAACATTCTGTACAAATAAATCATTGTAGGCAGACATTCAGAAAAACGACCTCAGAAGAGCAGTATATTTGCTAAACCTGAGACTTAAACTGTTTCAAGAAAACAGACAGATCAAAAGCCATATTTGCAAACTACATTGACATCATAATTCCTGCTAGCGCGGAAGGACTTACACAGGAATCAAAGAAGCTCGAACTAAATAAAGAAAATGACTGATTTTACTTACAAATTCGAGACCCATGCCACGAGAAGCTCCTGTTACAAGGGCAACAGGCTCGTGATACTTGTCTGGTTCGGGTTCAGCTTCGGCTTCAGCTTCCGAAGTGGAACTCTCATCAGGGTCTGAAGTAGTGCTGAAAGATGAAGTGTGCCAGGCGAAAGAGGAGGAAGGTCTGATGCCGGCAGGGATGGATGCAGGCGAAAGTCCTAAATGGCTCCCAACGCGAGAGAGAGACCTCGACAGTAGGGAAGATGCCATGAGAGTTCCTAGGAAGAAGGATGTGGATTTGCTCTACTTGATAGAACTTAGAACTTAGAAGAGAAGAGAAGCGAAGAGAGACAGACAGACAAACAGGCACACAACACAGTCAAGTCAGTCAGTCAGACAGAGAAAGGTGGGGGTTTAGGGTTTAAGGCGTGCTCGCATTCGCTTTGCAAGTGGGGGACATTTGAGGGAGAGGGAAGAGAGAGAGAGAGAGAGAGAGAGAGAGAAGGCTTGGGGTTTTAGAATTTGATTTAGGGTTTTTATTTAGGTCACAGGTGATGACACAGGTAGCATACATAATAATAATTCAGTTTATATGACACACGTAATTTCTATTGCGTATATAGTCAGCTTTCGAGTTTCACTTTCGTTGCTCTACAAAAAATGAAGGTTTCAAATAAACTATGAGTGACATCCAATCAACAAAACGATGAAGAACGCTATAGCACCTACCAACGCTCAGCTCAACCTACAGCAGCCATACCTTCTGTCGCTCAGCCAAACATCACTCCATCTGCCACCGCTCAGCCCATCTCTACCCATAGTGCCGCCGCGCAACCCCCCGCCATCCAGCATGTTGCCGCCGCTCAACCTGTTGTTGTCGATGGGTGTTTAAATCCTGTCAGGGTAGGTTTTGGGATTATTGTGTCTGCCATAATAGCTACAGAAAAGCTGGCGGTCTTCATCGATACACCTGCGAATCAGGAGCAGTTGTTGCATTGTTGCGAATTGTGTAACCGGGGCTCTCGTGTAGCGAACCCGGACATCTCGCTTATTTCGAACAGCGCAGTAAAGCGCCTATTGTCAGAACTGGATCGAGCACAGGTAGTAAGAGAGCTACAATGTATAGAGAAGAGGATTGTCATTGCACATGTTTTAGGCATTTGTCCTCAACGCGTTGACCTTCATTTATTGTTGCAAGCAGCATTGAAACAAGAGATTGATAACATCACAGATGTACAAATGCTTGGACGGAATTACTATCAGGTAGAGTTTGAGTTGGAACGAATGGTGTCGATCTTGCTAGAGAAGAAAGTTGTGGCAGTCAAGGGAGGATGGGTCTCCTTCCATAAAAGGATTCACAACTTCTCCGCAAATCAGGTACTTCATGAGTTAGATTTATATCATACATGTATGGTGGTGTTTCCCAATTTGCGTAAAGAATGGATGCCTTTCGTGCATCTAATTGCTGGTAATATTGGTACGGTTTTGGAAACCTATATAAGCCCCGTCAGATCGAAGAAAAGTCAATGGGAGCTGCATCTGCAAAAAAATTGATTTCTAAATCCGTAGTTCTGCCCTCAAATATATTGTTGCCCAATACAAGCCAAGAATTTTTTTCTCAGAAAATATTGTATAGGGGCTTACCAAATCAATGTTTTCATTGTTTTGGATTTGGACATTTGGCAAAAATTTGCCCAAAAATTACTAAAGATATCGATAAACATGTCCCTATCACAAATATAATGTCGTCTCAGGATAGATCTGATGGTTGGACTGAGGTGGGGCGTAGGAAGACACCTTCACAAGTATCTCATGATAAACCTCACCATGTGTCTAGTAACAGCCTAAAGGAATTTCCTCCCTTACAAAATAGGTATTCTGCTTTGTATGTAGAACAAGACCGTTCACATGAGGTGAATGTTTTGGACCACTCATCATCCCACCTTCCTCAACAGAGGCTGAACCCAGATTCTTCCCCACAAAAGATAGATCCGCATTCCATCCAGTTACTTAAGTCGGCCTCGGCCGAAACCGGATGATGGAGTACCCGACAACGGAAGACCCGGTGAGAACCGGATGTGGAGTACCCGGCAACGAAAGACCCGGTGAGAACCGGATGACGAGTGCCCGACAAGCGCCGGATGATGCAGGCCCGGTGAGGAGTGCTCACCGGATGAAGGGACATATTCGTAAATATGTTTTTGAGAGTCCATCGGGGCTACATTTGTAAATAGCCGAAAAATCATTTTAGTATAAATATAACTTAGGGCAAACTTAGTGAAAAAAAAAGTTGTTGTCATTCTTGTTGGCGTAAGATTAGAGCGCAACAGTGTATAGAGAGAGAGAGAGAGAGAGAGAGAGAGAGAGATAAAGAGACGAAGAGTTCGTATCTCTGTTGTAACCGCCGCCTGTGGCGAAGACAGTGAACAAGAGGTCATTGCCTCTATGTTCATCTATTGTACATTTGTTACATAGTGATAGTTAGCAGTGAGTGGACTGTCGTGGTTTTTCCCGTGTTTGGGTTTTCCACGTAAACATCCTGTGTACTCTTCTCTTCACTGTGTCGTGCATTCATTTCCCGTTTTTCTGTGTTTTGATTCTAAGCTCGGTTGTGGTCGAGCGTTGTTCATCAGAGCGTGTGTTCCTGACACATTTTACCAGGACGGTGGACTCATTTCTAGGTTCCTGCATTTGGCCCTAATGGTTGTCAGGTTGGATTATGCATTGCTATTAGACAACAATTGAAGTCTAACATCGTGTTAGCAGCTACTACTATGAATAAACGAGCACAATTCCTTATTTTAAAAAGAGGATCCCAAAAAGTTGGCCTCATGAATCTCTATGCCCCCAATTCAGCGTCAGAAAGGGCAAATTTATGGTTATCTCTTTTTTATTATGCGGATTTAGCGGATTGCTGGTTGGTGGGAGGTGACTACAATATGATTGAGGATGTTGCTGATAGATTGGGAGGTGTAGGTACTATTATTTCAGGACGGGAGGCTAAGTGTTGGGATTATTTTTGTTTTGCCTTTGGTTTGCTTGATTTATGGAAGGTGCATTTTTTTTTACGCATACAAGGATCCCTTCAGTTCTCTCGATCAAATGGGAGTCTAACGGTTACAAATTTGTCACAACTAGATAGATTTTATGCTAGTAGAGTATTTTGGGAGGCAGGTGGGTCCGTAGGAATTATTCCGAGCTCAATTATCTATGACCATGATCCTCTAAAGTTACATGTTACATTTACCAAGAGGCGATACTCCAAGCAATTGTATATTCGTCCTTCATTGTAATCTAATGATAATCATAGGATGTCAATCACCTAGTTATGGTCGAGCTACAACTTCTCGGACGAGTGTATGCTTAAGATTATGGTTTATGCCATACTCGATACAAAGACTCCATTCACAAAAATAATTGCAACATCGATTTATCATTGCAATTCAGAAATTGCCAACCTACGTCGTGCTCTTGCAACAATACAACAACTGTTGGAAAGGTATCCAACTTCATCTATGCTATGTTGTGACTTGCAACGAGTGAAAAGCATTTTAAAAGAAAAGCAGGAGGAACGCTCAATGTTCTTTTACTACCATAATGTTGCTCGTTGGTCACAAAGGTAGGATCGGGTCAACAAAGAATTCTTTAATCAGTTTAAACGGAAAAATAAACCTCTTTCTATTACCTCTTTGAAGTTGTTTGATGGATCCTATACATCAGATGACTCTGAGATGCGAGATATAGTCTCAGATTATTACCGTCAGTTGTTGTCTACGGAATCTTTTTCGGTAGATAGTCTTTACAAGCGACAAGTTGTTCTTGCAATTGTTCAACAAAAGGTTACATATGTAATGGCATCTCATTTATTGCAACCATTCACACCACAAGAGGTTTTTTCTGCAACTGAATCCTTAGGAAAGGATGTTTGTCTGGGAAAAGATGGAATAGGTGTTGGCTTCTATTTGCACTATTGGGATTTTATGGGTCCTCTACTTATTAGAGCGGTTAATTTAATATTAATGATGTGTACAAGATTGTGTCAAGAACCATTGCTCTCAGACTAAGATTGGTGTTGTCGTCTATTATTCATGATACACAATCTGTTTTTTTGCAAGATAGAAGCCTTTTTTATAACGTCTTTTTGTTTTGGGAAATGGTTGCTTTAACTTGGCAAATAAACAACAACTTGCAATATTATTGCTTGACTTTGAGAAGACTTATGATAAAGTGGATTGGGACTTTCTTGAGGCAATACTATCAAGATTAGGTTTTCCTGTTGCATGGATAAAAGGTGTCTCTTCGTTATATAGACATGCTTCTAGTTCCGTTTTGTTTGTTGGAGGATATGGGCCACTATTTCCTATTTCCAGGTCAGTTCGGCAAGGATGCCCTCTTGCCCCTTCTATTTTTATCTTGTTTGGGGAAGCCTATCCTCCTACCTAAGATAGTCTTCAACATGTATAGAGGCATAGCATTACCTTTTACACAACCTATCATATTGGATGCCAAATTTGCAGATGACACGACCCTTTATGTTGATGGGGAGATTGGTAATCTCAATCGGGCACAAGATGCTTTGCAAGTTTTCTCAGATGCTACAGGTGCATCACTTAACTTGAGCAAGTCATTTGGACTTTGGGTAGGTGACGAAACTCACCCTGCATGGTATCTAGGTCCTTCTTTCTAATGGCTTCATCATGTTGAACCAGTTCTTTATTTGGCATGTATGGTTGGTATAGATCTGTGGCCAGAAGCAATGTTATCGCCATTACTATTGTCAATAAAATGTAAACTACTACATTGGGATGTAGTAGCAAACTCTGTATTGCTGGCTTCAATGTGCTTTATAGCATCTGTTTGGCTATTTTCTAGATCTGCAATAACAAAAGTGCAAAGTTTGATCCGAAATTTCCTTTGCGGGGGGGGGGGGGGGGGGGAACAGGGATCTACAATAGTAGCAAAAGTTGCTTGGAATGTGTTAATCCAACCTAAAAGCAATGGAGGGTTGGCTTTGATAGATCCTTCAATGCAATCAAGAGCCCTTTTGACTAAGTTTGTGATTAGAGGATTGCTGCTAGGATCAAAATCTTGGAAAGGGATATTTCTACATTAGTTGATGCAGTTAAGTCCTAAGACGGGCGGTGTTTGGTCACCCTCTTAAAAATGGTTATTCTTGAATGTTGTACAAACACCAAGGTGGGATCTTGCATCCAATAGATTTTTGCTAGGAATCATAAGGGCATGGGATGTGATTAAGTCATCTTTGCTTAAGACATGATGCCTTCTACGTGGGATGCACTGCTTAATCAACCTCTTCTTGCCGATTCTTTATTTTGGGATAATGTAGGAAAAGTGTTGGGCTTGAGAACTCACCTTGCCTAGGGGAAATTGGAACGAGCGTGCTGCATTTGTAAGAACTTGGAATCAATTTCAGCAAATGTCACAAGAAGATCGTCTTGCACTTGATTACAATCTATTGATGGTGCTAAGATAATGATTGCTAGCATATCAACAACATAGTCTTCGTTTTCTACAACCTTTCAACCTAGGAAGGAACATATGTGGTTTGGATGCTTCATAAAGGACACATTGATGGATGTCAAGGGTTTTTCACCTAATGGGTGCGCTTCTTATTGTCAGGTCCTAGATAATCATACATTACAACCTAACACCTTTGAGTGTAGTTATCTACAACACTTGCAAAGTGCACCAGTCAAAGTGCTTGCTAAATTTGGAAAGAAATGGATGCTCGATCACTATCCTTCAATTGCTCATATGTGTGACATGTTGTGGTTATATGCAAAAGACCCGATTGCAAGATTAACATGGGATCCGAGGGGTTGGTTTTGGTCACATTCCTTGGGGGAACAGACCATAAAGGTTCCTTTCTTTCAATACTCAGTAAAACTTGGAAGAGCACTACTTCTCTCTCTGAATACAAGGATACCAACAACTCAAAAACATTGGACTAGTTGGGAGTCTCAACTTTGCATTTGAAAACCTGCTAGAGATGGATTTGGTCATTCAAGGGGGCAACTAAATTTATTCTCTTCAGATGGCTATCAGTGCATATGGCCTTACCAGTTGGTCACTCATTGAAAGGGAATGTAACATCCAATCTTCGACAATGTGACTTTTGCCATGAAGCTGAGGAGACTGCCAAGCATGCCCTTTGGTCATGTCCCTTAGCTCAACAAGTATGGATTAAAGTGCTTTCGTTATTTTTGACAATTAATGTTGGTTGCCTATTTTCATGGGGAGCAACGATGTGGGGAGTGTTATAGTCCAGTTTGATGTTGTATGAGGCAAACATCGGTTCAAGAGGCAATGATGGTACATAATAGAAGATTGATATTAGTTAGCCCCTTTCAACAACCTCGAAAGTAGGTGCGATCTGTCCATATATGGAAAACAATGACTACAATAACATTATGGGCATTATGGAAATGTCGATGCAATTGATGTTATGATGCAACAGATCAACGTCTCTTAGATGTCTTGCTTTAGATATGGGAGAACTTGTTGGCAGTAGTCCGCGACCAATATAACAACATGTAGGGTTCACCAGAGATTGTGAACAATAGAAAGAAGAAGTTCCTTCACTTATGGAAAAAGTTGCCCCTGTTTACAGAGTCAACTCAAGGGCCTCAATGGAACTATCAACTTCCATTGACCCTTTCTTGAATATCAGTGAAGCATGGCAGAGTGCAACAATAAATTTCAATACCTTTTACAAAGTTCTAGCTTTGGTCTTTGGATTATCGTATATCATTGTACATGAAAATTGTAAGCGTTTAGGCACACAAGCTTAAGTTGTAGCATTCACATGTTTTTTCTTAATACTAATGAGGAAAATCTTTGAAAAAAAATTAATCCAGTTTATACCGACGTGTCTATTATGACACAAATCATTAATAGGACTAGGGAGGGAATCACGGCCTTGGATGGTGCAGGTTGCTCGAAGCATGGCGCATGCAATTTGCACCACCTGATTTGGATAATAATAAAACGCACAACCAAAAAATGTTGTGAGAGGTCGCCCAACTCTGAGTCCTTGGTCGCCCAACCCTATCAGAGGTTGCCCAACTACCTATTGTGGTCACCCAACCTACATATTCTAGTTGCCCAACCTACCTATTGTGGTTGCCCAACCTTTGTAATGTATGTGGTCGCCCAACCTTTGAATCGATGACTATAAAACCCTAAAACCTGTCATTATCTCTCAATTTTTCAAACGAGATTGACAGGTTTTTTTGCCGAGAAATGATTTTTCTTCAGGCGACTTGGAATCAACATTCCCAACAATCACTTCTGCAATCGGTGCCCTACTATTTCCCAGGTATGTGTTTGTCTCTACATTTTCTGTTTTTTTTTATGTGGTTGGCTTTTTCATGTCGAGGGATTAGGGTTTGGGAGAAGGTTTTGGTTGATATTATGATTTTAATGTGATATTATGGCTTGATATTAGGGTTTAGGGTTTAGGTTTAGGGTTTAGCATGATAGTGTGATTGTAGAAATTGTTTAGGGTTTGGTTAGTATAGTGAATCGGTTTATCTCTCAAAATTTGTTTAGAACATGTTTATTGATATGTGATCTTAGAATGTAAATGGTTTACGGTTGGAGTGTGTTGATATTGAATTTAATTAGCTTGATGTTGATTATTAATGGTTTAGGGTTGATATTATGATTTTAATGCTTGATATTAGAATGTGGCCCAAGTTTAGCTCATTGAGCATTGAATAGACTTGCAAAAATTGATTGATTATTAATGGTTTACGGTTTAATCCTTTGCTTGATTAAAGTTAATGGCAAGGAGCAAAGGAGACTCTTTGAGATTATATACATGAAACCAAAAACCTCCATAATATATGCGAAAGAGGGCATACATGAATAGGATTCAATATTTATTTGTCGTGTGCGTGAATGTTTCGTTTAATGTGTAGGTATAATTTAAAATGTACAAGCATACTAGTATGCCCGTATGTATACAACATGTGTATGCGTGTACAAAATGTGTATAAAAAAGGTTGTCTCCATTGTATAAATTTGTGCACATGCTAAAATATGTGCATGTGAGAATATGATGCATATGTAAGGGTTGGATGTGGAACGGTGTGAGTTGGTCCGCCTCTTGACGTGGGATGTTGGTTAGTGTGGGTTGGCACATGGGGACAAGAGAGAGCTTTTGTTTGCTTGCCAATGTTGTTGCGCTGACCCGAGGAACAAAGCATGCACTATTAGGTGGGTTCTAAGGGTATTAGTTTTTGAGAGGGAACTTTACGAATCATCTTCTAGTTTGTTAATAAATTGTCTATGCCGGGCTCGTGTATTGTTCGTCTCTTCCTCTCCTCTCCTCTCTCTTTCTCATGTACGCACGCAAACACTTGCACAATCTAACTTGTCTTTGTTGCATAAATACAAATATATATCAAATAAAACTAAGATGGGTTGATGTTGGTGTTATTGGGTTTGCATAGGAATCACTTGTATATGGATTTAAGGATGACTAACAAGTTCTTCTGGTGATGCAATAATAATGTCATCCAGTTGATCTTGACCAATGGTCTCATCCATTCCCTTCACATTTGAAATCGAGGATGTGAATTCTTAGTTAATCTCACATTAGTAAAGTAGGATGTGTAGCTGTCGGTCTAGGTGTATTCTCCTTTCCTTAATATGTGACATGGCATTATTATGACTAACCCACATCGAGGCAACAAGGTGGTCTATAGTTGATTATGCATCTATTATTAATTGGAATACCTACCTCAACACTGTGTTTTGGAATCTAAACAATTGGGATTCGATTAACACCCTTTGTGGGAGAGGTATAGCCCACGTAAAACTTTGCCCAAGGCACTCTTCTTTGCAATGAAACTTGTTGTAGGAAGCTACGTGGTTCCTCTCCAAGCAATTGCAATTTCCTCACAACCAACAAATGTACACATATGCACTTCAGGTTTTAAGGTGCATATACGCATATTATTACTAATTTGCTTTCCCATAGAGGCATGCTCAAAAGAGCTACAAAGCCAATGAATCGAGACCATTCCTGAACGACAAACCACTCGATAGAGAACACATAATTCTAAGTTCACATTTCTCGAAAGTGAAGGCACAAATCTAAATGGCTAATAACTAATCATTCATTTGATGAAGAAAAATGATGCATATATCGAGTTATGATCACAAAAATAATTAAAATATGGCTTATGTGATAGATGCATCCGATGAGTGAACGACTCAAAGACGAGAGAGGGTAGGGTGACTTCCATGCGATGAAGAGAATGAATGATAAGTAAGCCTCTTGTCCATAAACACAAATTGCAATGGCTAAGTGGGACATTTCAGAACGAAGGGAAGAATCACAATTGGTTAGAGGCGCTAGGGAGCTTGTCATCACACACATACAAGTTCAACCACACAGACACACAAATAGATTTAATTTCAAGTAAGGAAGGTTTCAACGAGACTTTGAAATCCTTAAGCTATCCATAACGTACTGTGTAAAAAGGATGCTTAATTGAGGGTTTGGTCTATCAAACTTGGAAACCCACACCGTCCATCTACATATCTATCCCATCACCCCCCCCCCCCCCCAAAAAAAAAAAAAAAAAAAAAAACCCAAACCAACTACCCACATAAAAACGAGGCCTCTTCCCTTCCCTTCCCTTTTGCCTTAGACGCACACACACACACACCATGACAACAAATCCTTTCTTTGCTCTCTCTCTCTCTCTCTCTCTCTCTCTCAGCAGCGAACGGTCACTTACATGTCACATCTGAAATTTCAACGGTACAAGAACCAAGAACCCGGTGCTCTCCCGTCTGAAACGCTTCTATAACCGGCAATAGCCGGTGCCTTTCCGAAGATTCCTGTCAGCTCTTTCTTCTCTGCTTGCCTCTCATCATCATCATCATCATCATGTCTGTCCCCCCCCCCCCCCCCCAAAATTACACAAAACAGCAAATTACAAACCAAAAACATTTCTGTTGCTTCCCTTTCTTTCTCTCTCTCTCTCTCTCTCTCTCTCTCTCTCTCTCTATTCAAACATCTCTAACGTTGGGCCGCCATGTCGTGCGTCATTATGATACGATAATACATACATACACAGCGCAGCACAGCTCTCGCCTCTTCCTTCTTCTCCTGCCATACATACATACATACATACATACATACAGAGATAGCCATAGTAGCCGCCCTTAGCCTCTCCGCTCATCTCTGGAGGTCTACCCCTCAGTTTTTCTTCTTCTTCTTCTATTCCATCTCCTTCTATCTTTGAGAGCCTCCATCCATAGCCTGTGATTGTCGGGCTTGTATTCTGTTCCTCTCTCTCTCTCTCCCTCACTGACTCTCCGTATTATTGTTTTCTAGGCCCCAATAATCTCGAATTTGGTCTGTTCTTCTTATCTCTTTCCGTTGTTTCTCCTCCTTCCTCGTCCGACAGTGCAACGTTTTCATTCTGTTACAACGTTTTCTGCACCATATTTATCTACATAACGGATAATGTTATACATTCGTTAGGACTTCGTCATCCGTTCCTATAGTATCTCTATTCACATCGTTTCCTGAATCATATTTGTCTACTTCGGCAGACGGTCTGTATCCTTGCCAAGGGAAAGCTATGGCTTTTGCTTCTGCGGAGAGGCCTAACAGTGGAGTATCCTACGAAGGATGGCTTTACCACGTTGGTGTGAATTCTCTCGGCTATCAGTTCTGCCGTTCTCGCTATCTCGTCATCAAAGGAAATCGTGTAGAAATGTATACTACAAATCCACAAGAAAGGCCAAGAAAGGTGTGTTTTGGTCTCCCACCGAACATTTGCTTCCGTTCGTCTTTAGGATGAAAATGTACGCTTTAATTCTTCTATACATGGCCATAAGTCATCGACGAATATGGATTTGTGTTTCTGGATAGCTCTATAAGCATGCATTCATTCCCTGCATTCGTTTTTGTATACATTGAGCAATGGACACCTTGCAGGATGGCTTGATAACGGAAACCGACTTATGTTGAACTTCTTTAATACTAGAGTTGAGGTTCTTGAAGAAGAAACATCTGCATTTCTGGATAAATTAACAAACTTTCATTTTAAGCCATTCTTTATAAGTACATCGACCAATGGAGATAATGAAGGATGCTTGGATCAGAATGATATGCATGAGTAATCATTCTCATCTCAGTTAAATTCCACAAATCAGATGAAGAAACTGCGTTTGTTTTAAGCAGACATACGGATTCCTATTTGTGGTAGTACAAAAGCTGGCTCCGCTTTGAATTTTGTATTCAGAAGATAAATTTTAAGTTTATAGTGGACATACTGAAACATCATGTGTATTCAAAACCTATTTTTTGAGGTGTTTCCTTCTTGTCATCAAGCTTCATGTGTGAGCAAGAGGAACATGGGGTCCTCGTGGGAGAGGATGGTAAGACCAACAGAAAGAAGGGGAAAGGATCAGTAATTTATGTCTAATGTAATTGGTTATGGTGTTGGTCCGATTTTTATTACACTTTATGTTATTTTACTCCCACTCCTAGACCCAAGATGCTCATTATATACAATTTGAAATATTATCAGTGAGATACCTAACGGCACTTCTGCTTGTCTTACTCCAAAGCTCAATGTTTACAAGAGATGATGGCCTTTAGTGTTCAACATTAGTGGTAATTTGCTTGGGATTGCTCTGAAGCATGGTGAATTTGAGTTCTTTTGCTCAATGTCAAACCAACTTTTTATCCTTTGTAGAAAATCTGAACTGTGCTATGTTTGTCAGCCCGTACGTTGTGGTGTCGTTGGGAGCAGCTTAATGGTGGAGGAATTAGGTCGGCAAATATACCATGGCAGGGTAAACATTGCTTTCACCTAAAGAATTGTGATTCATATAGGTTTGATATATTGATATATACAAAATTTTCTGTCTTCAGGCCCTATATGTTCTCAAAATCTATAGCTTGGTAGACTGCCACAAGCAAGGAAAGGTACTGTCATCACTCTCTATGCTTTTCTCCATGTGCTTTGCTTTGTGATGGATGCTGACCTGTTTATGGGAACAGCTTGCCTGTGGTAGCGCTTGTGAGGCAGAGAAGTGGCTTTCTGCATTCCAACATGCAAAAGAAGTGGTAATTATAAAGTGATAATGGAAACTTCTTGAGAGTTTGTCATTGCATATTCTCTTTCTTATCCTCGGAATTACCATTTACAGCATATGTCTGAGAGCGAGAAAGGAGGCACACGAAGAATGCTTGCAGGAGAAGGAGAGTAAGATAGATTGCCTTATCCATTTCAATCTTCACTCTTTTTTTCATTGCTTGAATTTGTTTGTATTGGTGTGCAGATTTAAACTCACTGGTTCAATCCGCTCTCAGGCACGTTCTTGCATGAAATTACCGCGCAATTCTATCAAAATAGGAAGAGGTGTGCAATGTTTCCCGTTGATCAGTTATTGAGAAATTATAAATTGTTTCCACTGACGTTGATTTTAATATCCCCATGCATATGATGGAACTAAAATAAAATATATTGGGAACACTAGTAAAACAATGCATGCAAGAATGTTGTCTTTGTATGGGCAGATCTAATTCATATTTGAAGAAGCAAGTGATTAGGAAATCTCAGGAAAACGGTTCTCATTTTGACGTTGATTTTAATATACCCATGCACATGATGGAACTAAAGTAAAATATTTTGGGAGCACTAGTAAAAGAATGCATGCAAGAATGTTGTCTTTGTATGGGCAGATCTATTTCATATTTGAAGAAGCAAGTGATTAGGTAATCTCAGAAAAACTGTTCTTGAAGCTGATTTTACTCATCGATGCAGGGTTTTAAAAGCCAGTGGCATGTAAAAATTCAAATCTGTTTAACCTATGGCTGTTACATTAGATTCAATATAAACATCTATTTTGTAAAACCCTTCCAGATGCAAACCCAGGATACAAAATTTACAATGCCAGGATTATGGTATTTCCCCAGAAATTTTGGTTAGGACTGGGCTTTATTAACCAATGTATGCATTCAACCTGAGCACATGTGTCCTGGTTCCCAAAAATAAAACTGTCGACACATAGTCAAGTGCGCCTGTGCAGTCACAACGCGCACACACGCGTTCACAATGGTTGTTCCTGTTTTGTCTTCAAAAGGTCCTTATAATAGTCTCAGATCACACTTAGAAAACCATAATAGAGCACAGTATTCAAAATTTGCCGATTTAAGTTTGATTGCTACAGGTCCAGAGTCATTGTTATGGCGTCCATCCATGGTTGCACAAGATCCAGATGACATGGATAACTACTACAAACATCAGAAAGATGATGCCGTTGAACAGGAAGATTGGAAGTGCATTATGACAGTCAATGGTAAAAAGCGTTTAGGGTTTCGGTTGTCGACATCTAGTCGAAGATGTCCTTCGACGTTTTATCCTGACCTTCTTTAGCCAATTTCACGCAGGTCTGAGGATCTTTGAAGACGTTTCTTCTGGAAAGGTGAGAAACCAAATGCACTTAATATACTTAACTTTATTCATGTTCTGTACCAGGTTTATGGTAATTGTATTTCCTGAAGGTCAATGGTAGAGGGAGGAGGAAAGGTTTGTTCTCATTCTTGACTCAAATGTTTTTTTTGTAGGGAAGAAAAGGTCCGAAATGTATGAAGTCTGTCGGTGTTGTAGATGCGACACCAGATCAAGTGTTTGACATGATAATGACTCTAGACAAGACTCAACGTCACCAGTAAGTATTTTCATTAGCAATGTGTCATTAGTAATGCCGTCCTGATGCTCAATACTTGGTTCTGTTATAACAGGTGGGACATTGTGACAGGTGACTTGGTGCTTGTAGAAGACATTGATGGCCATTCTGATATCACGCATGGCATTTATGATCCCAAATTTTATAGGAGGTTCCATTTCATTCCTATCAATTTTTTAGGTGTTCCATATACATACATATAGATACATATACATACACATACATACACATACATATACATACATATAGGTACATATAGATACATATACATACATATAGATACATATACATACATATAGATACATATACATATGCATATCTATCATGCAGACTATGATAAAATCTCCATGTCTACCAGGTGGTGCCTTAAAAGGGATTTTGTTTTTTTGCGCCGATGGAGACATGATCAAGACGGTTCTTTCTGTAAGCAGTTTCCTGATTAGAACTTCCTATATAAATATCTGATAGAGTAGATTCTTATGTGGAGGCCTTGTCTATGTTATGCCATTTTGACAGCCATTACTGAAGATTCAGCAGTACATAAGAAGTGTCCTCCCCGATTCGGTTACAGGCGCGTGGATCTCAATGGTTTGTTGTGTTACTAAAGTTTTAGTAGCCTTCATATCCATTCAAAACTAGTTCTAAACTTTTTAACAATATTGAAAATAGCAACAGTTTGGGAAATCAGTCCTCTTCCCTCAAGGGGTGGCACACCAAGGTCTCTAGTCACCCAAATAGTGGAGATTAGGAGTTCAGGATGTAGTTTAGCACAGAAAATGTTCCCCCCAAATTTCCAGGTGACAATGCCATACTTCTTGCTCTGCAGAACAGCAGGTTTGCATGTAGTACATACAGTGTGATTTTCCAGTGCTAATATTTTTGTCCACATTTAAAAACTGATTTGCTTCTCTGGCAGGTTTAAGGGAGTTTTTTGCAGCAAATAACGAATCTGGAGTTTCCGAGGAGAATGTAGAAGAGGATGGGAATTCAGTTGTACTTCAGAATGAGAAAGACTTACCTTCTCAACCTATGCATGACACTCAGATCCAAGAAGTCAGTGAACAGTTCTATGATGCTATTGCCTTGGATGATCTATCTGGTGAAGATGAGGATAGTGAAAATGAGGAAGAACAGTCATTGCTGAAGAAGTCTAAGGTAACCAGTGATTTTAAATTGTATATAGTGCTGAAAGGAGTCGCTCATGAATTTTGCTTTGCATCATGTTTTTTGGTGGTAAATGCAAGCAGTCTAAACTTCCGGAGAGAAGTTCATCTTGGACTTCTAGATTGGGTTTGCCAAGCAAGAGACCACCAAGTAAGTTATATGTATTTTGGTTGTTCATTGTGTAGTTCATTGTGTATATACTCACCCTTGGTTGACTTTTTCAGGCCGTCAAGAGAACAATGAGTTAATTAGAACTGCTGAACCTGTTGTCATTGATGTCAGCTTTTGTAAATCGTCTTTAAGCCAAGGAAATGACGAGGCTGGTTGTGATTGCTGGAGTGATCCTGGAGGGCAAGGGTTTATGGTTCGTGGACGGACATACATTCAAGATAATATAAAGGTGAGATGTGCACCAGAGAAGTCAATTATCTGTATAGCTTAATCTTCTCCAATTACTAAAATGTTTCCTTCCTTACATTTTATAGGTTCCTGGTGGAGATCCCCTATTAAAACTTCTGGGAGTGGATTGGCTTAAAGATGAAAGCAGAATCGATTCTGTTGCTCAACATCCTCGCAGCTTTGTTAAGGTTATTTTCTTTCAGTGCCATATGTTTTGTTCCAGTAGCTTTATAGTGCTGATGCTAATGCTGCTTTGTAGAGGGATGAAATCCAAAAGTTACCATTTGTTCTAGTGATCAATCTCCAGGTAACTGAATGGTGGTTTATCAAAGTATAAAAAATTATATAAATACATCCTCATTCGGATTGATTTTTAACAACATTGACATTATGGCATTTGACAGATCCCTTCTAAACCCAACTATAGCCTAGTATTTTACTTTGGAGCTGACAGACCCTTGAGAGTAGGCTCCTTGCTACATAAATTTGTAAATGGGGATGACACGTTCCGCAACACGAGGCTGAAACTCATCCCAAGGATAGTAGAGGTATGCAATAATAAACAAACACAACGATATTTTGATGGCAGGGATAAGAAGATGATGAATGTATATGAACCTTTATTTTATTGCAGGGATATTGGGTTGTAAAACGTGCAGTTGGGACCAAAGCTTGTTTGCTTGGCAGGGCTTTAACTTGCAAATACTTGCGAGGAAACAATTTTCTAGAGGTCTGTCATTGAGTTGATTAACTTTCGTATGCATTCTGGGTTTGCCTTAAAACAGAAATACCTATCTCTCTGGGGATTGCAGATAGATGTAGATGTAGGATCTTCCTCAGTAGCTCGTAGTGTTTGTGGTCTCGTGCTGGGTTATGCCACCACCGTGGTGATTGACTTTGCAATGCTGATTGAGGTATGCTCAGTAGCGTTCTGTTTCTAGCAAAATACTAAATGTTTGCTAGACTTCTTCAAGCAAAAATGCAAACTGTAAGTGGGTGATGATATGATGATCACAGGCACAGGATGAAGCTGAACTGCCAGAGTATTTATTAGGTGTGAGCAGAATACACAGAATTAACCCCGAATCGGCAACGGCTTACAAAGATTTGTGACACGTTTAATTGAATCAACTACAAAATAGTGCCTAGGCAAAACAATCCTTTAGAGAAACATTCATATATTAACAAACAAAACATTCGTATTCTTTTTTGTACATCTGTGGAAATACCCTTAATTTTTTTGTTTCTCCATTGGAAGGAAGAAACATAAACTGTAATAAAGCCAAGTCAAAACCATATATTTTTTTGTGAACTGGAATATTATTCTTGATCATTGAAGCTTTACCACCGAAACCATATATGAGGCAAACCAACAATTAACTTAGAACACAGAAGTATCCTACACGTTAAAGCATTAAAAATACATATGTAGCAGTATTGCGCAGTTCTTTGTGGTCACACGGCTGTGGTTATTTTCTAATTGCAAGCTGTAATTGCAACCTAATGTTCGAATTAATGTTGAATGGGCTGATTATTTATCAACATTACATTCACATTTGTATTCTTATGATTATATTCTAAGGAAATTGCAGTATATACAATATTCCTCCAAGGAATGAAGTTTTGTTTCATAGGGACAAGCACTAATGTACACAAGGAATTTACACAAGATTATATTTGGATGTGATTCTTTGATTGAGGTACACAGATTGATTGGATGATCTAAACTGAGTTTAACATAACATAATATTTTGGTCTATTTTGTCTTTGTTTTCTCTACGTTTTGGAGTTCTAAACAAGTTTAGGTGTTCTTAAAGTGTATACATGGCCACATATCAACACAAAGAGGTGAAAAAATACTTGCTAGCTCTATCAAAGCACTCTTGCTAGTGGGATTACACCTTTCCATCTTTGCCAATTCTTGAATTCACATTTGCATCACTAACTTGTGTTACCTGGTGGGACAAGTGTGAAATGAACCAAAGGGAGCCGAGCAACAAAACTAAGACAAAGCAAGGGAAGCCGAACATCAAGGAAGGCATGGGTGGAAAGCGCCAAGCAAAAGAGACTATGTATATTGAGTTCTAGAGAAAAGGAAAGGGGGACCTAGAGGGCTAAGGATAGGAATAGACAAACTAAGAGTACATGAGTGTTAACCGAGAGTACTTGGTGTTTATATTTGCATATTGCACCTTAATCGAATATATAAGTTTTGTGGGTAACTTCGGTGTTCTGTCTTGTCCGTATTCCGATATATATATATATATATTTATTTATAAGTTTGGTATGTGTAAAGCACGTATCCAAGAATCGGTTTTTGCCGATTCCGCAACCTATCCTTTGTATTTTCCGGTTGTAAATCCCACCCTAAGTGGGACAATCTAAATAACGATCACGACCCCCAAGAAGTCATATAACCGTAACGACTTTGTTGACGATATCGGTAGGACATTGTGACACAACTCTCCTTCGCACCACAATACCTTGACTCGATTACTTAGGAGGGGTAACCGAAGGTGTTCTCCAGGAGGGAGTAACAACTCGAAACAAAGTACATTTACATAAGTGGTGTTCTTGCTTATTTGATGTAGATAATTCGATCTCACGCATCTACTCAAGTCATTATGAAGACGTTAGTGGAGATGGCATCATGGCATCATGCATGTTGATTGTGACAAACCAACCCCTTGAAATTTTTGTTTGAGTAGCATTATCTTGTTTGAGGAAACCAAAGTAATTTCTATTGGAGTTTATCAACTTGGCTTTAACAATCGGCATCGGTTCGATTCGTTTTGAGAGTGTCCAAACCGAACCGTTTAAAATGTTTGAAACCTAAACCAAACCGAACCACGAAACCGTTAAACAATTTTCAAACCATTAAACCGTAAAAATTGCGGTTTCGTGGTTTAGTTTCGGTTTTCAACATAGTTTAAAATTTAAAATTTAAAATTTTAAAGATGTTCCTAAAATGTGAGAATAAGGTCTAAAAATGAAAATATTGTTTAAAAACAATTTTTTAAATTCTTTACAAATTTTGTTTTTTAAAAAAACAAATAAAAAATAAAACCGTTAAATTGTTTAAACCGCGGTTTCTAGCTGTTAAAACCGAACTGAACCGATTTTAAAAACTTAAACCGAAACTGGGGCATAACGGTTTCAATGGTTCGGTTCGGTTCAAACCGAAACGTTGCCGATTGTTACTTGGTTTCATTGGATATAAAAAAGGACCTTTGGCAAGAAGAGGGAGACCATGCATATAGGTGTATGGAATGAATTAGGGTGCAGTGCTCACGTAAACTTCTCCTCTATTACATTTCCTATCACTATGTATGTATATATGTATGTACATACTGTACATATGTATTGTCACCACTCTCCTCTCTCTTTATTCCTTGACTGAGTCTCTCTTTCTCTCTCTCTCTCTGGAAGCGCGTAAAATGCAGTGAAAATATAATCTCTGCGACGTATATCGATTTTGTCACACACCTCTCTCTCTCTCTCTCTCCATCCCAACAGAGAAACAGAGGAAAAGGGGGGTGGACAGAGAGAGAGAGAGAGAGAGAGAGAGAGAGAGAGAGAGAGAGATGAAGTGTTTATATTTCTCTAACCCTGACAGAAGATCCGGTTCCAAACACAGATTCTCATGGAGTTTCTTCAGCCAAGGTTCCTCGTCTGCTTCATCTGAGGCGAAGAAGTCATCACACCACTTATCATCATCCTCATCACAACAACCTGATACTTTGGAATCATTCAAGCAAAGAACCTCATCGGATCATGACGCTAATCCAATTGAGATAAATTCGAAATTTGTGGTGGCGTTACCAGTGCATGGTCCAAGTTCCTCTGCTTCGAGGCCTTTGGAGAGGATATTCACCTACTCCGAATTACGAGCTGTCACAAAGAATTTCTCGGGGGGCAATCTTATTGGTGAAGGAGGATTTGGTTGTGTGTATAAGGGCCTTCTCAAGAGCCTTAATCCAAATGAATCACCTATAGAAGTTGCTGTGAAGCAGCTCAACAGAAAAGGGCAACAGGTGATGCGTACTCACTTAACCCCCCCCTCTCTCTCTTTTAGTGTTCTACACTCTGCATGCATGCATGCATGCATGTATATGTATGTGTATGTGTACGTATGGATGGATGTGCAAAGGATTTGCCTTGTGTAGTCTGTCTGCTCATACACACACGCACACCCTAAAAAGCTGTAATTTTGGCTGGCTTGTTCAGGGTCATAAGGAATGGCTGGCTGAAATTCGTTTCCTGAGTCTTGTAGAGCATCCAAATTTGGTGAAATTGATTGGATATTGTGCTGAAGATGATGTCAGGGGTATCCAACGGCTTCTTGTGTATGAATATATGGCAAATGGGAGTTTGGAGGATCACCTCTTCGGAAGGAGCCAGGAAGTGCTTTCGTGGCAAAAGAGACTCTTGATTCTGTTAGGCGCTGCACAAGGACTAGCTTACCTTCATGAAGGAATCAATGGCATCCAGGTGAGAAATTGGAGGTTTGATTTCTGAGATACGTGTGTATGTTTGTATGTGTGTGTGATATGTATGTATATTTTTTGAACTTTGTTAAATGGGGATAATGTTTCCATATACAGTCTAAAAGGCTTGGGTTTCTTTTGTTCGGTCTTGCAAGGTTATCTTCCGGGACTTCAAAACCTCGAATGTGTTGCTTGATAAAGATTTTACACCAAAGCTCTCAGATTTTGGGATGGCTAGGCAGGGTCCAGAAATGGGTGAATCGCATGTTTCAACTATGGTATGTCGGATATTGTACAACTACAAAATCAAATCTAGCTGTCATTTTCTTTGAATAACCAATTCAAGAGTTCACCACTACAACAATGAGGACATAACAATAACTAATGACGTTTGTAGGTGGTTGGTACTCTAGGTTATGCAGCTCCAGAGTATATTAACACTGGTCATCTCACATCGAAAAGCGATGTATGGAGCTTCGGGGTTGTGTTGCTTGAGATTCTCTCTGGAAGGAGATCTTTGGATAGGAACCGTCCGAAAGGCGAGCTAAAACTTGTAGATTGGGCAAAACCATATATTCAGGGAAACCCCAAGGTTGAGGTTATAATGGACCCAAGACTTGAAGGTCAATATTCTCTGATACAAGCTCAAAAGATAGCTTCTTTAGCTTATGGATGCCTAGCAAAACATGCACGAGCACGCCCGTTAATGAGTAAAGTTGTGGAGTGTCTTAAGGAGATACTTGAGCAACATATGGATAATGGAAACCTCCGAAGGGATGTAGTATTGAATGAGAATGAAAAACGAGAAGGGAAAGAAAGAGACATAAGTAATCTAGCAAACTTGAAAGATTCGAAAAGGCGGCGCCTTATATTTAAAGATGTAATGAGTCTGAAGAGCAGGGAAGATGCACGAAACTTGTGGCGAGTATGGATACCCAAAGAGATTCAAACATGAGAGGGAGGATCATTTGTCGTGATCAAGGAAAGATTCAACAACTGAATATTGAAACATTTGTATGTACTTCCAAGAGGCCATAAAACTTACAACATAATTTCATAGCTAGGAATATTGCTCTTGTATGAGATGGGTGTTAACTTTGTAAAGCTATTTATTGTGTACGGTTGGTTAGGTTGCAAAGGCAGAGATTTTGTGACATCTTTGTTTGGAAGATTGCAGGGTTCTGGAATCAAAATATTAGAATTATGTATATTTCTCCTCAATAGTGCACTACTGTAGAACTCTTTGGATGTGGTGTTTATGTGATTGGAATGTGTTCTTTATATTAAAATCTAGGGTCAAGCAGATCGTTAAGGAAATAAACCCTAAACCCCAAAATTGTGTTAAAGGAAATAGTTTTCAACTATTTCAAAAGTACTTAACATTTTATGAAAAATGTGGTCATACAACATTGGAAAAATATACTCTAATTTTCTATGATTGGGGTGTGGTCTTCATATCAATAGGGTCAAGAGGAGAGTCGATAATCCTAGAACTCCAGATTTTGGTAAAGGAATAGTTTTCAACCCAGACAAAGGATTATTGTCTTCATGACAATGTGGTCCACACAACAAAGTGTACTTGAATTTCTCAACTCATATCTCCCAATTTGAAAAGACTTGTTTGCATATGTTAGACCCTTGTTTTGAATTGCTACATCACAATCTCTTAAATGTCTCCCATATTAACAAGCCAAAAAAACATATATTTATAATATAGTTGCAAAGGTTAATTGTTGCTAGAAGACTCCTATTTTGTGTGACCCTCCCCAATGAAATTGCTACATCACAATCTCTTAAATGTCTCCCATACTAACAAGCCAAAAAAACATATAGTTAGAATATAGTTGCAAAGGTTAATTGTTGCTAGAAGACTCCTATTTTGTATGACCCTCCCCAATGAAATCAACGCTTGGATTAAGTTTTCAAATGCAATCTCAATCATCTGCTTGACATGCCTCTAGTTGGTGGGAGCAAATTTTTTTGTTGCCTATTAGTCTGACCAAGTAGACATCCATGTACCTTAGGCTTTGGAATCCATTCTAACTAAAGATCATGAATGATGTTTGTAGTGGCTCCCTTGTTGTAAGCCAAAGTCTATTGGCTATAGAGTTGCCATAAATATTGTCTTAATACCATGCTGCTTTTGTCATTTGTGAGAGGAGCACAATATTGAAAGGGTGGCAAGAGATGTCAAAGTTATGTTTTGTTTTCACCATTTGCTTTGATGCTTCAAACATCTTGTAAATAATCAATTGTGTGATTATGTGATGCGGAAATAGATTAGAGGTGTGTGTATCCATATGTATATGAGGGAAGAGAAAATAGACACAAGATAGACAAAAAACAATAGAAATAATATATTCACAAGAATGACAACAAAAAACATTTACAAAGGGAGAGAGGAGGGTGCTTATAAGGCCACCCTCTCTCTACTTTCTCTCACTAAAACAACTCTCTTGGGAAAGGGTGGGAACCTTAAGTAACTCTTTATCTATGTGTCATAGAAGTTATATTCTATTACACATTAGTTTTTTTTTTTTCCAAAACAATATTCTTCATTAGTATAAATTCTTCATACATGAGAAAGTGATTAGTCTGACAACATCGTAAAAGCTGTGGCCATGATAGGCCAATAAAAAACTCAAAGACTCAAAGTAGAAGACTACAAAGAACGGTGGACACACATACATGACTCTTCTTCCCATCCCATGTGATGATAGGCTAAGACCCAATGTTCCTCCATCTTCTTCCATTCTCGCATGTTGATCAGCCTACAAATAAACGCTCATCACCATGGCTTCACAATATATTTGACCTTTATCTACCATGGCTGTATGACTACAAGCATTTCCAACAGGATTTGCTACAACTCCATTTCTTCTCATTTGGCCATACCCTGCAAATGTGACAGAATTAGGAGAGAGATTCTCTTCTTTTGCATCCACTCAAAAGCATTAAGAGTCTGCTCTTCAAGCTCCTAGTGCACATAACCTGTAAACAATGTATTCCATGTCACATCATATCTACTAGTGCATTTCCAACAAGTTGGCTTTTTCAGAAAAGCTCTTTCCTCTCAAAATGGAAATGTATCTCCTCGCCCTTGTTTGTGGATCTAATGCACCCACAAGCTTTCAAAATGCCTGTAGAAAACTATGATAATTCAACATCTGTTGGAGTATCCATCAACTGTGTGATTGAGCTGAACTGATGTACACAATCTTTGGCAGGAAAAAGGGGATGCAACCAACCAAATGTCCACAATTGCACTGTAAGCTCTCGCATTCAAAAGCAATTCTGATTATCTATAACATCTTGTTACCACTTCGAATTAAGCCGAAATCAACAATCTTTAAATCACAGTCTTCATTCACTAACAGATTGTCTGGCTTCAAATCTTGGTGAAGTACATTTACCGAATGAATGTATTTTAATCCTCGGAGCAATTTGTATAAATTCTCTCACTGCAAGAACATTCTCATGATTCATGTGAGCAAGAATCTTAATTTCCTCGAGCATATGAAAAGACTAGTTCTCTACTAAAATCCACTCTCCTTAGACCCTCACTAAACTTTGCTTCTGCCTCTGCCACCATCTTCGCTCATCGTTATATAAACTATAAACAAAAATGTGCTTCAAATATTTCCACATCAGCCATCTCTCCATTTACCAAGAAAAAATTAGCTGTCCCAATCCACTCATGACGTTGACAACATTCTTGCTCATCCTTTCAAAAAAATAAACAACTTCCTTTTCCACAACATCCATCTTGGCAATCACTGCTCGTTTTCAACAATTTCCTATACCTACTCATAATATTCTGCTTCACCCCCCACACCGTCTTCGCTCATCCTTATCCCTCAAAAAATTCTTCTTATGTCCACATCAACCATCTCGCCGATTATCGCCAAATTACAACTCATGATAATTGTTTCATCAATCCCCACACCATCTACACTCATCCTTATCGCTAAGAAGAAATTGCTTCTTACATCAACAACAACCATCTCGCCTTCTCGCTAATTGGCACCAAATTTTGGCTTGCCATGTCCTTGATTTCCTTCCATCAAGCATCCTGCCATATAGACCAGAAACAAATTAATGTAAAAAAAACCCTCACCAACTCATGATAATATGCTTCTTCAACCCCCACACCATCTACACTCCTCCTTATCACTCATAAGAAAATTGCTTCTTACATCCACAACAACCATCTTGCCTTATCGCTAGTCGGCACCCAATTTTGGCTTGCCATGTCCTTGAGTTTCACCAACATCAATTATCCTGACAAAAAGATCAACGGTCATCTATGTTATATCATGTTATTTCTACTACAGATGGTGCCGGTGGCGGGAATAACCACCGAGGTGGTACATAGTTCCACTTGACATTTGCGGCTTCATTCAACATAATAGGTATAGACGACCAAACTTTACGAATTCTCATTCTTTTCTTATTAGTTGTGTGTCTAGAACCCTTATAACTATCATATTCACCTTTAACTGTATGTACCAATAAGTTCCAAAAGGACTTAACCTGATCCACGATGTGAGTGTTTTCATCATTGTATAGCTTGGAGCACCTAGCTTTCCAAAGAATCCATAAAGCCAAAGAGGAGACAATTTGCCAGACGTGACTCCGGGAGAAAAACTTGATTCCCTGCAATGAGGTTGAAGTATAGTCTACCTGCAAACTTGTGACACGTAATGACAAAGAAGAGTAATGTTGATGATAGAAAGTCATTTGTTGATCTAACTTTCCCCATAAGATTGCACCCCACGTAAAAATCCATGACCTATACTTATGACCTAGTAGCCTAAGAATTCTAAACCAAAACTTTTTTGCGACAACACATTCCCAAAATACATGATGATGACTCACTTGCATAACCACACATAACACACGACCGATCAGTTACAGATCCCCTCATCAATTCACCTATTGGCAATGCATAATGAATCATCAACCAACGAAAGTGTAATATCTTGTTCATACATTTAATTGACCAAAAGTGCTTCCAAAACATCATCATCTGAGAAGATGATACATTACCTTCGTCCCAATACTTTTTTCCCGCAGGTATTGACTCAATCTGACACAACATAAAGTTTCTCTCGAACGCCACCGAATATGTGAAGAATGGTAGGACCTTAGTGGAATTATTAGGCATGGACAATTTTCAACCATAATCCGTAGGATCCCACTGTAGATCCACAAGTGGTCTAGCGTGTACCACCCAAATATGAGATGCATAGTTAGCAATTAAGGGACTAGGGTCAATAACCAATTTTTTATCCAATCTAGCAATTACTCGCACTGGTAACTGCTTCGCAGCAGACATGATTGGAGACTCGACATCTACTAATACCAACCTACCATTATCCAACACTTCATAGAAGTGAATACTGCCATTTTGATGATATAAACGAGCACTTATAAGTATATTAAGTGTCGAAAACATACCGTACCACATTTGAAAATGATCGAGTTGCAAAGTTGGTACTGTGACTTGATACACCATGGACAATTGATCTACCATTATATTTGCCCCTCTTAACCTATACAACCTATTCTTTCGGTCCTGAGCCAATGTCTGCAAGAAGTTTATCCAAATGTCTGCAAGAAGTTTATCCAATCCGCAACTGTATGGGCTGGACCATTATCCATTGCAGCCCAAGATAACCTAGGCCTTAGACCCAACACACATGCGGCTTCATCCGTAAATAAAGGGTTCCATATCAAAGGTTGACGCATGAATTGAGTATAAGTTTTCGGAGGCAAGAAAATGAGTGCTTGGCGAATACTTTCCGATGCTCGAAATATTCCATTAAAAAAACGTAAGGATCCAACATTAGACTTCGGCAATGGAAAATCTGCATTAAAAAATCATCTAAGACTATCTTTCCATTGACCACTTGTTGATGGCTTAACGTTATGCAAATGCCGAATCCATAGCTTTTTCCATAACTCCTCTCCTGGCAATAAACTCCTAACAACATGTTTAGAAAGTAAGGCTTTACTTTGCATAAAAGGATCAATCAAACCTAAACCTCCTTTCCGCTTAGGTTGTATAAGAACTGTCCAAGCTACCTTTGCTACTGAATTGTTAGACGCGTTGTTCCCCCAAATAAAATTCCGTATTAGGCGTTGAACTTTAAGCATTATTGTCCTCGAAAATAGCCATGTAGATGCTATATACCAAATCAAGGACAAAAGGACCGAATTAGCTACAACTATCCGACCTGCTAAAGATAACTTTTCCTTATTCCAGTAAATTAACTTATTCCTTAATCTTAATAACAAGGGTGCAACCATATCCTCTGCCTTTAATTCCAAGCCCACTCTACAGCCTAAATACCTAATGGACTGACCTTGAGGTATCCATGTGAACCCTGAGGAAGGCACATTAACTGGTGGCTCTCTTGGAGCAACCCAAAAGCCTGATGACTTATTCCAATTTATCAATGCACCCGATGCATCTGAAAAATCATCCACAGCCTTTTGCACCTGTGCTAAATTTCATCGTGAAGCCTGAACATATAAAGCTGTGTCATCAACAAACTCAATATCCACAGCAGCATACGACACTGGTAATGCTAACCCTTTGATATTTACATCTTGAGAATTAAGATGTACAGAAAATGCTTCAGATACTAATAAAAACAGGAAAGGCGCAAGTGGACATCCTTGTCTTATTGATCTTGAGATCGGGAATCTCCTACCAACATCCCCTGCAAATAAAAGAGAGCTATACGCATCACGATATAATGGTGATACTCCTCTTATCCATGTGTTTGGGAAACCCATCCTAACCAATGTTCCCTCCATAAAATCCCAGTCCACTCTGTCATAAGCCTTTTCAAAATCAAGAAATAATACTGCTAAGTCTTGCTTACGCAATTCCGCAAAGGCAACCATTTCCCAAAAGAGAATAATGTTATAAAAAATACTTCTCTCTTGTATGAAACTAGTCTGAGAATCATGGATCAGCTCCGACAGATAAGGCTGTAGCCTTCTAGCTAATGTTTTTGCTAATATTTTATAAATAACATTCAACAAGGTAATTGGTCTCCAATGTTGAAGTTCTTCTAATTGTCCACTTGATTTAGGTATCATATAAATTAAACCCTCCTTCCATTCTTGTGGCGTATTTCCCGAATCTAATATCTTTTGGTAGGCTTTGGTCAATCCATCACCTATCAAATCCCAATATTGGATATACCACTGGACTCCCAACCCATCCAAGCCAGGACAAACATCTTTAGCAAGGGCTTTAGCAGCCTTAAAAACCTCTAGAGAATTTAACGGTTGTAACAGACAATCTATCAGTTTTACAGATACCCTATTCTGAATCTTTGACCATATGATGTCCCTTTTAATCAAATCATTCTCCGAAAATGACCTAGCTTTCAACAAAGTCTCATAATAATCTGAGGCTATTTGCCTCCTCTGACTAGAATCCGTGGTATAAGAGCCATCTTGACATTTTAACCTCAAAATCCTAACAGATGTCTTATGATGATTATGCACTGCAAAAAACAGTTTATTTACTTTATCTCCCGATTCTGCCCATGAAGACAATATATTATGATAATTAAAATCCGCTGAAATCTTTTGTAATTCCAATATCTGGTTCCCTACTTGTATCACACGAGAATTTATATACATCGAATATGGTCTTCTCTCTTGTAGATGTTGCAAAGATTTCAACCCCCTACGAAGTCTTCCTATTTTAGTACAAGACTCATAAAATACTTGTTTAGCTTTATAGTGGAAAAATTGTTGTGTTTCGCTAATAGCGTTTTGAACACTAGATAATGCATAATCATATGAATAGTCGTATTTGTTCCAAATATTATGCACACTAGGAGCACAATCTTGTCTAAGAAACACATGATTCGGAATTTTAAACCTAGAATTTCTATGTTGCTCTTGCAAGACTATAACTTACCGAAGTGGTGCATGATCAGAAAAGGAAAATGAAGGTAAAATTCCAATTGAGCCTCCTTTGTCCCACAAAAAATTATCCGCATAAACTCTATCTAACCTAGAAAAATTGGTATTTGATTGTTTTCTATCCGAACGTAAATAAGCTAAGGAATCTTGCATGCGTTCAAAGGAAGACACATGCCACAAGTCTATTAAACCTAGAGAAAAGATCAACCGTTCCCATTCATATAATTCTGAACCAAATAATGGTTGAAATGTGCCTCCTAACCTATCACACGCATCCTCCAACATATTAAAGTCACCCGCAATTGCCCAATGTTCAACAACTGGTAATTGTGGCACTATGCTCTTCCATAATGCCGTTCTATCTCTTGCATGATTCGCTGCATAAATATTCAACAAACCCCACTTCTTTGAACTGATTTGAAGAATTATATAGTCCTCTACCACAATCCAAAACTCCATAATGCATGAAAGCAGACCACCAAATATCACTTATTGCTATACAAAGACCTACTTTCAAACTATTATCCCCAGTCGCAAGCACCCAGAATTGTTTCCACTGGCCTGGCAACAAATTTCCATATTTTTGAATTCTTTGTTCATTTAAATGATGCTCTTGAATAAGCAAAACATCAATCCTACCGATCAAAGATTTTCTTAGCTGACGACGGAAAACACTCCTTACCTCACAACAATGTCTACCTCCTAAGCCCCGTACATTCCATGAAATAAGATTTAACCTATCCATCATTCATGTTTTGCCCTCCTACTCTTTTTTCGGCTAGTGCACCTTCTCTACCTTTCCTTCCATCCTCCGTGGCCCTTAATTGTCTCCTATTTGACCACATGTCTTTTCTTGACAACTTATGGGCACGCACTGGCAAATGTTTATCTGCTATAGAGACCCTATCGGAGGACTTAACAACTGTAAACGCCGCTATATTGCCACAATCCATATCCGTATGTGATGTGTCTATCTTGACCACTTCCTTTGTTGTAATCTCATTCACTACTATGGACCTATTATCTTGTTGTACTTTATGTAAAACCAACTGCTTGTCCTTACTTGATTGATTATTCACCCTAGAAAAAGATTCTACCGTTTGCACCTTATTTGTATTATGATCCAGCTGATGCTCCATTGTGCCAACTGGAATGGACAAACCACCATCGACTTTACTACTCCCTGCTTCCTTTTCAAGTGTTTGTAAAGATTGATAAGGATTAGCCTCTAGTAGTAACAATGGATTAATTATCTTATTAGTTGGTTTAAAAACATGTTTATTAGACACTGTAGACCAACCATCTTTACTAACATGTTGTCGAGTAGTTGGATGAGCATCAATATTGACATTCGAGCGTCTCTTTTGACAATCTCGACCTAAATGCCGAAACTGTCGACACACAAAACATTGATCGGGCAAACCTTGATAATATACCTTTTGTATAATCGGCGGTTTATTTATAAGTAGATTAGGTAAAGAAATAGTTGTTGGCAAACGTCTAGATCTTGGTGCGATTATCCTAACTGCAGGGGCCCCACCCGCTCTATCTATTCCATAATCCTGTCCGTAACGCGTAGCAATCACCTTACCAAACAACGCCCCAATACTAGGCAGAACATTCCTCCATTCCTTTCTCAATCCAGGAAATATTGCCGTAAAAAGCATAGTAAACTCTTGATCTTGCAATATGTCATCTACCTTAATATTATGCGACCATTTATAAAAAGACAACCACGCACCTTCCACTCCAGCCTCCTTAATTGCCAATAACTTTGTGACGGATTCCTCATCGGCAAACTCCACATGGTAGCATCCTCGAGACATGAATTGAATGTCGACAATGTTATCCGTTTCCTCCGAAAAGGCAGGGTACAAAGTATGCCGAAGCTCCGATCTATTCAATCTCGCACCCTGTACTTGCACAACCAAAGAAAACACCTCTAAACGTTGAACCTCTCCTAAGACTGTAATCTTATCCTCCTCCGACAACATTAGGTCGACTTTCTCATCACAAAGATGAAGCGAAAGTTGGGGGGGTACACTAGACTCCCCTGTACGCATGTACGGCCTAGCCATAGATGGAACCTGTGTTTTATCCGTCGTCGACCTCTTGCTCGTGGTGGAAACAAGTCGCATTGTGGCGGCATTGTTTGCGCCACATGCGACCTGCTCCTTTTCTACATGCTACATCTGCTGCATCGTTCCTCGCTCTAAAATTACACATTAGTTATTGTTACAAAGTGGTGGAGTGTTCACACCCATTACATATCCGTACGGTGTGTTCTCACACTAGGTTAAGTTGAGTTTGATTCTCAACACGCCCCTTCAAGCTCAACTTTTGGTCGTTGGACAATCAACTTTTGGCTTCGGCTTTGCTAGTTTGTCCACTTTCAACTCCACTAGTGTCCATCTTTTGGTATGTCTAGCTCCGGTCTCAGTTTTCTTTCGATCGATACTCCACCCCAAGCTTGGCAAGTTAGAGGTTGACAAACCAAGGTCCGATGTGAATTGCCGAATCTTGTTGGTCCCTAGGGCTTTCGTAAAGATGTTGACAGTCTGAAAATTCATCCTGATGTGTTGAAGATTGACATCCCCCGCAATGACACGTTACCGAATGAAATGGTAGTGCACCTCAATGTGCTTTGTTTATGCATGGAAGACCAGGTTCCGAGCAAGATGTATACAATTGAGATTGTCAAAGTAGATCAAGATTGGGTCGTTGATGGAGACGTCTAGATCTTTCAATATCCTCTTAAGCCATATGGCTTCACATGCAGCCACGACTGCACCCCTATATTCGACCTCTATGCTTGATCATACGACTGTTGACTGCTTCTTGTTGCTTCATAGAGGGAAGACGAACCATGAAGTTAAACGCCAATCGTCTTTGTAGCTAACCTAGTTGGCATTTGTGTACCATTCGAATCAAATTGGCTTTGCTGACTTGTAGAGGATGGCGTAATCCATATGCTACTCACATATCATAGCACTCTCTTAGCACAATCTACATGAATATTACATGGTGTTTGCATGAATTTGCTAAGGAGGCCAAGTGGATAGGTGATAGTGAGGTAGATTAGGCTGAAGGAAATTTGAGTGCAAGAAGCCTTTGCTTGGTACCATATCAAAGGCCGTATAGAAATATACAAACCATTTAATACACAATGTTCTTCTTTTCTGCCTTTGCTTGGTCCACCAAGCTACTTAATTTAAGGACGTGGTCGGTTGTAAAGAAGGGTTTCCTAAATCTCACTTTTCATGGGGATTGTATACCTTCAACCTAAACTTAAGTGTTGACCTCTTTTTCAAGCATTCCTCCATGAAGGTTAGTGATATGTGACCAGTCATGATAATTCATGTATTTCAAGCTCCACTTTAAAGTTTAGCCATTTAGTTAACCACTTAACTTAGTAGTTACCTAGATAGAATCTACTAAGTTAGAATGTTGACAATAAAGTCTTAACTAAGATTGTGTTCCTTGTACTTAAGTGGGATACCTTCTAGATCCCCAACTATCAAGTTCATTTAATATAGGACTTACACCCTTGTACCTATATTCTCCTCACACATGTGCACCTTTGCACATGAGATGTATATATACCTCATTGTGGGTATTTTTATTTTTTGATGTCTCTTTAATATTAGTAAGAGTTCCTTGAGCTACACTTATTAATCATCCCCCATTTATTGTTCATAAGTGTAACTTCCTCTCTCTCTCTCTCACACACACACACACATATCACATAATCTTCCGCAACTTAATCATATACGTGATTAACTATTCACGTAATTAGATACTAATTAACCCTTAGTTAATTACCTAATTATTAACAATTCATAATTCTCTAGCTAGAGGGGTTCCTATATATGGGCCCAATCGCATGCATGCTCCATATGTTGGGAAGGCCCTCTACATATGAGGTGTTTATCTTGTAGTCGGGTGGTTAAACAATTGCCCATGTTGAAGGCATCCTATCATCTTCTCATCCTTATATAAGGTGTAGAAGGTAGAAGAAATGGGGCGAATCTTTGATGGTTCTGGTAAAGGAGGTTAGTGAGGAACTTTATTCAAGCATTTAGGATAAGAATTATACAAGCCTTTTGCACTTTGCAGAGTTTGCGTTGTCGCGGAAATCCACATGTGCGTGTAGGCTTGGGCAGGACCACGGGGGTCTTTGACCAAGAAGATTAAGAATGAACAACGGTTGCGGTTAGCCGTAGTCAATCCGGTCTGGTTACCAGATTCTGGAAGTTGAGCATACGGGCTCGCAAGACCAACTTGGAAAAGCACAAAACGGAGAAGGAAGGACGATACCTCCCCGGACACCACAGACAAGATACAAATTTGATGCAACACAGAGAGACACTTGGATACAACAATACCAAATAATCTATTAGAAACAAAGAAGAATACAAAAGATGGCCTTAGGCCAGCTAGTTGAACTTCGGGCTTAGCAAATGCACATACAAATGTGAGCTTGTGGTCGGGAGCACATAGGCTTCCTACGCGAGTAGAAGCCTCACACCACCGACCTGAACAAGAAAAACATAAACCCTGAAGTGCTCAAGATCACAATCCGACAACACCTTCCCCTCCCAAAATGACCAATTCCCACAACAGACTTTTTCCCTCCCTTTTATAGCTCAAAGGGGCCAGAGGGTCGACGTTACATCATGTTGTTATTACAACTGCTCCTATTAGAGATTCCCTCCCGATGTTTTGCCATCACACACTATCATTCCCCACTTTTTGTGGTATCATAAAAGTACCTATTAAAATTGTTGAGAATCAAACTCAATGTCACAAGACATGACAACAATCATGTCATGACTCGAACTCTTGACCTATTGTATGTGAACAAATCATATGTCTTAACCAACACATCCAATACATGCTCATATTATATTAATGGATTACCATAGATTATGTATTCTACATGTAGGAGATTTTAGAAGCTTCTAGAAGCTCCAGAGCTGGAACATTCCAGAAGGTTGTGCATGAAAAGGAGTCTCTGCATGGAACTACATTTAGAGCCCACAAACATGTATAAATACAATGGTTCACCTTGTCCCTAGTCACGAAACCACTGTTCGTGAGATGTCATGTGATGTGAGGCACCGGAGTCAACAAACCACACATCTTCCGAGTTGGAGGTGCTTGCGGAGTTGGAGTCCGTCATAGAGTTCGCTCTATGCCTCATTACGAATTGTTGAGAATCAAGCTCAACTTGGTCTAGTGTGTGAACTCACCTTGAGAGTGAAGAGACACCTCAACGGTCAAGAGTCACCATTATGTCACCACTTTGTATTCTAGCATTTAGTATGAGTCATAGAATCATATTCTATGACACATAACTTATGAGCTTTCACATTCCCCATGTTCCATGAGCCTTGTAGTTAATGAAGAGAGAGGGTGACTACATAAAGCACCCTCCTCCCACCTTGTATAATGTTGAGTCTTTCTCCTTTGTCAATATACCTTTACCTTGCGTATTCCTTGTCTCTCTCACTCTCTCTCTCTCTCTCTCTCCCTCATATACACACACATAACTCATATCACTTCCACTTCACAAGAATCAATCTCTTGATTCTTTACATGGTATCAGAGCGATTTGGTAGCTCGATCTAGCCCATTCGCCTCATCATGATCGTGTGTTGTGCTCTACGCTGACGACCAAGAACCGACTCATCGCTATCGTAGCTTCGCTACATAGCTCGCATTCGAAGAGAGAAGAAGAAGAAGAAGAATCGACATAATGAATACTCAAATGGGGAGCGCTCTCCCTACCGAGAAGTTGGATCGAAACAACTTCGCATCTTGGGAGTACAAGATCCACCAATACCTTGTCGGACAAGGCTATTGGAGCTACATCAAAGGAGTGCATGAAGACCGACCCGCCGAAGCGGCTCCCGGATACGCGACATGGGAGCAAGCCGCAAGCCACGTGATGTATTGTTTGGCGACATGTGTTCACGACCACATGCTCGGTTACATTCAAGAAGCCAAGACGCCGAAGGAAGCGTGGGAAAATCTACGAAAGATTTTCGCCGCCAACACGACCGCGATGAAGCTTCAACTCCGCCAAGAGTTGAACAACATTCAACAAAGGGACATGTCCATCACGACATACACCTTGAAGATCAAGGAGTTTTGCGACTCGCTTAGCTCAATAAGCGTAAGTATAGATGATGATGAGATGGTGCAAATATGCCTCGGTGGCCTCGCACCACGGTTCGGCGCGATGCGAACTGCCGTTCTAGCACGGGAGAAATCTCCCTCCTTCTTCGAGCTCCAATCAATGCTATTGGTCGAAGAAAACCACGTGCGTACAAGGAGCAATGAGGCGGAAGGCCACATGCTCTACACGCACTCTAATGGAGGAAGAGGACGCGGACGAGCGAGAGGCCGATTCAGCCAAGGACAAGGCGGACGAGGTCTGACCTACGACAACAACTCCCAATTTCGGCCGCAAAACGGAGGCCAACGAGGAACCTTCGCAAGAAGGGGGAGCTTCCACTCTGGCCCGAGCCGTCAATATGCAACCGAATGCGGATATTGTGGAAAGCTCGACCACCACGAAGAAGAGTGCCGAAAGAAGATGCGTGAATTGGCTTCCACAAGCCGACAACTCACGAATTACGCGCACAATTCCGACTACGAAGAGTATAGAGGAATGTACGGGCACAACTCTGACTACGAGGATCGTGGCGGAATGTACACATACAACTCCGACCGTGGCGGAATGTTCATGATGAAACATAGAGCAAAGTCTATGTCGGCCTTTACCTCAACTAGTGCCCTCAATCCGGAGGACGTATGGTTTGTTGACTCCGGAGCCTCAAACCATATAACATCCCACAAAGAATGGTTTCTCGAACTTCGAGAGCCGGAGCGACCCAGTTATGTCGAAACCGGAGATGACACTACGCACCCGATTCGGCACATCGGCAACGTTCCGTTCGGCGAAAGAGGTAAGCAAACATACATTAGAAATGTCTTGCATGTACCCACCATCACAAAGAATTTGGTCTCGGTTGGCCAAATGGTTGAGCAAGGGATGCAAGTACGATTCGACCGAGAAGAGTGCTTCATCGAAAAAGAAGGCCGAATCATCGCACGTGGAAGAAGAGAGGGCCGGATGTTCATTCTCGATTCACAGGAGATGAAATCCTCCATGTTCGCGAAAAGCACAAAAGCCGACTCCGACATAGAGCTATGGCATAAGCGAATCGGCCACATCAATGTCAACAAACTCAAAGCAATGAAATCGAAAGGAGTCGTCATCGGACTCCCGACATTCAAAGAGAAGGAGATTGAAGGTGTATGCGAAGCGTGCCAATTCGGCAAGCAACACCGACACCCATTTCCGAAGGAGCGGAATGTGAGCAAAGGTGTACTCGATGTAATTCATTCCGATGTATGCGGTCCGGCTCAAACGGCTACATTCGGCGGATGCCGCTATTACTTGCTCTTCATCGACGATTTTTCTAGGCACACTTGGATCTACCCGATGCGGCAAAAGAGCGAAGTGTTCGGACACTTCCAAAATTTCAAGAATGAAGTCGAGAAAGCCACGGGCCGACATGTACGATGCCTTCGATCGGATGGCGGGAAGGATTACTTCTCGGACAATTTCATGGCGTATCTCCGAAAGGAAGGAATTCGGCGAGAATTCACTTGCCGACACACTCCGCAACAAAATGGAGCAGCCGAGCGCAGAAATCGGCACATCCTCGAAGTAGCACGGGCCATGATGAACGAGAAGCATATGCCCAAGTCATATTGGGCCGAAGCGGCAAATACGGTCGTCTACCTAATGAACCGGTGCACAACATCTGGCGTGCACGAGGTCACTCTGCACGAAAGATTCTTCGGAAAGAAGCCGAACCTATCACATGTTCGGATATTCGGCTCCATTGCGTACGTGCACATCCCCGACGAGAAGCGTCAAAAGCTCGACCCGAAGTCGGAGAAATGTATCCTCGTAGGATACTCACTGGAGCAAAAGGGGTACAAGTGCTACAACCCCTCAACTCGAAAATCTTGGGTAAGTCGAGACGTCGTCTTTGACGAGTCCGGATCCTAGTACGCACCAAAGACAACTTCGACTCCAACCCCGCTCGACCCGGAATCCACCGAACAAGAGGTAGAGGATGAAGATCACCTTACGCGCATGTTTGAAGAAAGTCCGATCACGACCCGACCGAGCGGACCACAAGAGCCTTTGAGCGATCAAAGCACATCACGGCCTAGCCCGAAGATGGACAAAGGAAATGCGAAAATGGCGGAATATGAAGACAATTGCTTCGACGACGATGAATTGACTCACTCACTCGACAGTGAGTTCGGCGGTTTCGAGGTACCAATCGGAGCCAAGAAAGCCCTCATCTCTGCAAATGGAAAGCTCCGCCGATCCACTCGTGAAAACAACCCCGTAAGCTGATTCGGCTACAACGATTACATGTCATACCATTACGCCTTTATGATGAAGGTAGCGATAGTACGGGAGCCGGAAACCTTTTCGGAAGCCGCGAAGGACCCGCGATGGATCGAAGCAATGAACGAGGAGATGTAGGCACTACGGAAGAACGAGACGTGGGATCTCGTTCCCACCTCACCACACAAAAAGGCGATTGGATGCAGATGGATCTACAAGGTGAAGTATAACGCCGATGGCTCCGTAAACCGCTACAAAGCTCGACTCGTAGCGAAAGGATACGCTCAGACGCATGGCGTCGACTACGAAGAGACCTTTGCCCCGGTGGCAAAGATGACGACGGTACGGACCGTAATTGTGATTGCCACGGCGAAAGGGTGGCACCTCCATCAAATGGACGTCAAGAACGCCTTTCTACAAGGTGAATTAGAAGAGGAGGTGTACATGATACAACCACCCGGCTTCAACTCGCGCACCCATCCGAAAGCTGTATGCCGACTCAAGAAGCCACTCTATGGCCTCAAGCAAGCACCGTGTGCTTGGCATTCGAAGATAACGCAATATCTTCATCAAATCGGCTTCCGTATGTCAAAATCGGACAACTCCCTCTACATACGAAGTGATTCCGCAAGTCCAATCATCATCATTTTATATGTGGATGACCTAGTCATTGGAGGTGAGCATCTCGTCGAAATCAATAAGGTTAAATCCCTCCTTTCCGACAAGTTCGAGATGACGGACATGAAGGAGCTCCACTACTTCCTCGGCATCGAGGTAATTCGGACTCCGGCCGGAATCATGATCTCTCAACGGCACTACATCCTCAACTTATTATACAAGTTCGGGATGGCTGAGTGCAAATCTGTGGCAACCCCACTCGATCGTAATCTCAAACTAGATGCGAACTCCGGCACCAAAGCGTGTGAGCCGACTCAGTATCGGCAACTCATCGGGAGTCTCATCTACCTCACGATCACTCAACCCGATCTCAGTTATCCGGTCGGTCTCCTTAGCCAATTCATGCAAACACCGCGTGATACTCACTTGGATTGCGCTAAGCGAGTTCTACAGTACGTGAGCGGCACAATGGATTGCGGCATCCTCTACAAGACCGCGATGCCAATACGACTCGAGGGGTACACAGACGCCGATTGGGCCGGCTACAAAGTCGATAGAAGATCAACCTCCGGATTTGTTTTCTCCCTTGGCAGCGGAGCAATATCCTGGAGTAGCAAGAAGCAGCCCATCGTCGCTCTTTCGAGTATGGAGGCGGAATACAGGGGCGCAACCGTAGCTGCGTGTGAAGCTGTATGGCTCAAGAGGATTTTGAAGGATCTGGGCGTACCCATCAAGGATCCGACTTCCCTTTACTGCGACAACATGAGCAATATCTATCTGGCTCGGAACCTGGTGTTCCACGCGAGGACAAAGCACATCGAAGTGCACTATCACTTCATCTGAGAGCGCATTCTGGCTGGCGATGTCGACCTACAACACATAAGCACCAATCTTCAAACGGCTGACATCTTCACTAAAGCCTTAGGAACCGACAAGCTATGGCAATTCATGACCGATCTCGGATTGACGATCCCTGATCTGCCAAGCTTGAGGGGGAGTACTGAAGACACTACGCAATAACGCGTAGATTCTGCAACCACACACCGTAGCAGCAAAGAGCCGATCTATCGCGAAGAAAGACGCAAGCCGAAGCACAGACTTCGTAACTACACACAACGCAAGCTGGAGCACGGATTCCGCAACTCCGCATAAAGCGAGTCGACGCGGACTCCCGAACGTGAATTGAAGCGGATTTCGGATACCGTTTGAAACCGACCCGACTTGAGCTTGAGGGGGCGTGTTGAGAATCAAGCTCAACTTGGTCTAGTGTGTGAACTCACCTTGAGAGTGAAGAGACACCTCAACGGTCAAGAGTCACCATTATGTCACCACTTTGTATTCTAGCATTTAGTATGAGTCATAGAATCATATTCTATGACACATAACTTATGAGCTTTCACATTCCCCATGCTCCATGAGCCTTGTAGTTAATGAAGAGAGAGGGTGACTACATAAAGCACCCTCCTCCCACCTTGTATAATGTTGAGTCTTTCTCCTTTGTCAATATACCTTTACCTTGCGTATTCCTTGTCTCTCTCACTCACTCTCTCTCTCCCTCATATACACACACATAACTCATATCACTTCCACTTCACAAGAATCAATCTCTTGATTCTTTACACGAATAGTCCGCCGTAATCATCGTATTCGGAGTTGACGACGTAATTCGTGTGTTGTCGACTTGTGGAAGCCGACTCACTTATTCTTTTTTCGGGATTCCTCCTCGCGGTGGCCGATTTTGCCGCAATAGTTGCAAGTTGTAGGCCTGATTTTCCGACCATGTTCGGCGTGGAAGCTCCCCCTTCTTCCGAAGGTTCCTCGATGGCTTTTGTGAAGGTTTGAGTTCCCTTCATGTGATGGGTCGAATTGATCTCTTCTACCGCCGTGACCTCCTCCTCGACCACTGTTGAAATTTGAGAAGAACATTTGTCCTTCCAACGTCTTGCTTTTGTTCGGACGTGGTTCTCTTCGACCAATAGCATTGATTGGAGGTCGAAGAATGAAGGAGGGTTTTCTCTTGCCAAGATTGTTGTCCGTAATGGATCGAATCGTTGTGCGAGGCCGCCCAAGTATACTTGAACCATCTCGTCTTCGTCGACGTTTATTTTGATGGAGCCAAGCGAGTTGCAAATGCTCTTGATCTTGGCGGTGTAGTCCAACACAGACATGTCTTTTTGCCGAATGTTGTTCAACTCTTGTCGGAGTTGAAGCTTTCGGGCGGTCGTGTTGGCGGTGAACATTTTCTTTAAGTTCTCCCACGCCTCTTTGGGCGTCTTGGCATCTCGAATGTGGCTAAGCATGTGGTCGTGGACACATGTTGTCAAGCAATACATGACTCGACTCGCCGCTTGATCCCATGTTGCATAGTCGGCATTTTTCGAGTCAGGTCGATTTTCTTGTGCGTCGTTGATATAGCTCCAATACCCTTGGCTGACGAGGTATTGGGTCATCTTGTACTCCCAAGATGAATAATTGCTCCGGTTTAACTTTTCACTAGGGAGTGAGCTACCCATTTGTGTGTTCATGTTGATTGTGTCTTCTCTTCTTTTGTTTTTCTTCCTTCGATCACCTGTACGTGCTACGTAGTGACACTACGATAGTGAATGGCCAGAATTTGTCGTCGGCGTTTCGAACACACAATTACGAAGAGTTGGGTGGGCTTAGTGGATGTGCTAAACCACACGCTCTAATACCATGTTAAGAATTAGGTAAGTAATTAAGGGTTAATTGGTACCTAATTATGTGATTAAGTTAAGTGCGGAAGATTATGTGATATGTGTGTGTATGTGTGTGAGAGGAAGAGAGAGAGGAGAGATACACTTATGAGCAACACAAGATGGGGGATGAGTAACTATATTAAATTAGCTTTATCATCATCATCAAAATCCAAAAATACCCACAATGAGGTATATATACATCTCATGTGCAAGGGTGCACATGTGTGAGTAGAATATAGGTACTAATGTGTAAGTCCTATATTAAATGTACTTAGGAGTGGAGGATAAAAAAATATCCCACTTAAGTACAAGGTCCTATTTAAGGTGTTATAGTCGACACTTCTAACTAGATTCTATCTAGGTAACTACGAAGTTACATGGTTGACTAAGTAACTAAACTAAGTTGAGCTTGATCTCTCAACACATGGGAAACAAGCAAAAAGATCCAAAAGACACAGAAAAGAAAAATTTTGTGTTCCGATTGGATGCAAGATATAGAAAAATGGTTTCGTAGATATGATGCAAGACACTTGCTTCATGATGCATCACTAGATTCTTTTGTAAATGAGGCCTTTTTGTAATGCCAATGTATCATGACATGGGACAAATGTGGAGGCTCACGCTGTCGTGATGTTTTTCGTCCATGGTGAGAAAACCGAGCGGGATAGAGAAAATGGAGATGTGCAACATTGCACATGAACTTAGGGAAATTGTAACATAGGGACAAATAAGCAAATGTAAAGTGTAAGGAGTTAAGGTGCTCTACAAAGTTGTTAAGTGTAATTGTGATGTGCACTTTGGGGACTAGAGGGAAGTACATAGAGAATGAGTGTAAGAGTGATGGGCATTGAGAAGGACGACTAGAGGAGAGAGAGTTAAGGCCCATCAATCTCGAGATTGGGGCAAATATTCTCCTTTGAATGAAAGGGGAATTGACCACTCCTATTGTAATGTGCCTCACCCCTTACCACTATAAAAGGGAGTGAGGGGTCCCTTTTGAGGGGTTGCCTATTTTGTGTATGGGAGGTATATCGCTTAGTCTAGAGTTCTTACCGTTTTAGGGTTAGGGTTTCGTTTAGGGTTTCCTTATTCATCTTCGGTCATAGTCGTTTGGTGCGGCCTACGCAGCCACCATTGTTGTAATCATTCGTTTGTTTTAATATAACTTGTTGAGCAACTTGCCTCGACCGATCTCTCTTTTTATGTCATGGTCTTATTCTTTCTTCTTCTCCTCTTGAGCTAAGCTTCCGAATCATATCTTATTCTTTCTCCTCTACTCCCTAGTCCGAGACCCCCGTGGTCCTGACCCTTCTACACGCACGCGCGTAACAACGCGACAACGCTTCACACATTACACTACACATGTTGCACCTAACTACAAAACAATATTCTTTGCGGAACGGGGAAACCGTACACATCGATACATGTTAGAGCCCATGCCGTTATTTTCCATTCGAATCATTGCTTCCATGCGACTTAGCTCACATGCATTGCAATGTGAGATAGGGCGTTGGGGCACAAGTGATGAGAGTGGTCGGATATGCACACTTTGCCCTAAACAAGTTCATGAGTCTGAGTATCACACTTTGATACAATGCTCTACCTTTGATCATATTCAACCATGCTTTCCACATCTCTTTGACTGAGCCCAATCCTTGCATGAATTCCTCTCACAACCACAATGTGCACTCTTGATTGCAACATTCATTGGTAAAGTTCTTGAACATCGAGAGTCACTACTCACTTCCACAATGTAATATTTTTGGTCTCGCAAGTCATATTTGACCTCCGAAGACGATAATATAATCTCTCTCTCTCTCTCTCTCTCTCTCTCTCTCTATCTCTCTCTCTCTCTCTCGTCTACTCGTCTGTGATAGTCTCTATCTGTTTCTTGTTCTCTTTATTACACTCACTCTCTCTTAGTATTTAACCTCGTCTACCCGTCCGTGACACTCAACTTGTGTGAACATGTGCTTATGAAGAAAAGGACGATGTGTGAAAAAGTGTGTGAACACACTTTATTGTAATCCGTGTAGTTGTCAAGTGTTAATGTGGTCAAAGAATATTGGATATTCTTATGACAAAATCATACTCAAGTGGATATCTTGGTCAGATTCCACCAATGCATTTAATAGGGCAGTCCCTTGAGGACTTGTATAAAGAACCCCCTTTGCCCATTCTGTTTTGTTGAATCATAATCTTTAGTTAATTAATATACTCTCTTTAGTGCATAAGTTGTAATCCCCCTACTGTGTATTTTCTTATTCTTTTTTGGTTATTCTCTTGCTTATATACATCCACTCTCACACATACTACGTTTTTGAATACCTAGAGTTAGATTCTTCACATGGTATCAGAGCGTGAGGGTTAGAGATCCTTCACTGAGCTCTACCAATGGAACTGTGTGAGCAGCTAGAGACGTAGTTTCAAACTGAGTATCATCGTTGTAGTGTTGCATGACAAGAGGGTCACGTTAACAGGAGCATACGAATCAAGCAAAATCAGAAAGATGAATGCACAAATGGGTAACGCACTTCCAACAGAGAAGTTGGACAGGCACACCCTATGCATATTGGGAATATAAGATGTAACAATACTTAGTTGGGCAAGGGTATTGGAGTTATATCGAGGGAGCTCAAGAAATAGTCCCCGATATTATAAATCCCAACTACCCCACATGGTAGCAAGGTGCCTGTAGGGTAATGTATTGTTTGGCCACATGTGTGCAAGATCACATGTTAATCTATATTTGAGATGCGAAAGCCTCGACAGAATCATGGAAAAACTTGAAGAAGATTTGCGCGGCTTCAACCACAATGAGAAAACTTCAACTCTGGTATGAGTTGAACAATATTCAACAAGGGGATTGTCTGTTGTTGCGAAAATACGACCAAGATACGTGAACTTGAGGCAGGACCTCGGGGCTTCCGACTAGAGGATACCATATTCGCGCATTTATGTTTTACGAATTAATCGAAATGAGAAAGTAAAGAATTAATTTTTATTAGTAAAGAAAAGACAAATTACGATCTATCCCAAGATTGGAATTACAAAAGTTTAGGCTTAAAGACATTAAGAGATTAACATATTAGGATTTTGTGGATTATTGGGCTCTTCCTGAATTTCGGGTTCGAGTTTGTTGAGAGATCAAGCTCAACTAGAGTTAGTTAGTTAGTCAACCATATAACTTTGTAGTTACCTAGATAGAATCTAGTTAGAAGTGTTGACTATAACGCCTTAAATAGGACTTACACGGTTGTACCTATATTCTCCTCACACATGTGCACCCTTGCACATGAGATCTAGATATACCTCATTGATGGTATTTTTGTATTTGATGAGGCTTTCTAATATAGTTACTCATCCCCCATCTTGTGTCATTCATAAGTGTATCTTCCTCTCTCTTTTCCTCTCACACACATATACACACATATCACTTTTCTGCTTCCGCTTAACTTAATCACATAATTAGGTACTAATTAACCCGTAGTTAATCACATAATTCTTAACATGGTATCAAAGCATGTGGTTTAGAAAATCCACTAAGCCCACCCGACTCTGTGATTGTGTGTTCGAGACATCGACGACAAAATCCAACTATCCGCTACCATAGTGCCGCTATGTAGCACGAGTATGTGATCGAAGAAGAAAAAACAAAACGGAAGACACTACAATCGACATGAACACACAAATGGGTAGCTTGCTCCCTAGTGAAAAGCTAGACCGGAGCAATTGTTCATCTTGGGAGTCCAAGATGACCCAATACCACGTTGGCCAAGGGTATTGGAGCTACATCAATGACGCTCAAGAAAATCGACCCGACTCAAAGAACGCCGACTACGCAACATGGGAGCAAGCGGCGAGTCAAGTCATGTATTGCTTGGCAACATGAGTCCACGATCACATGTTTAGCCACATTCGAGACACCAAGACGCCTAAAGAAGCATGGGCGAACTTAAAGAAAATGTTCGCCGCCAACACAACCGCCCAAAATCTTCAACTTCGACAAGAGTTGAACAACATTCGGCAAAAAGACATGTTCGTGTCGGACTACACCACCAAGATCAAGAGCATTTGCGACTCGCTTGGCTCCATCAACATAATCGTCGACGAAGACAAGATGGTTCAAGTATGCTTGGGTGGCCTTGCACAATGATTCAACTCGTTGAGGACGGAAATCTTGGCGAGGGAAAACCCTCCTTCGTTCTTCAACCTTCAATTAATGCTAATGGTTGAAGAGAACCATGTCCAAAGCAAAACCAAGACATCAGAAGGACAAATGTTCTTCTCGAATTCGGATGGTGGCCGAGAACGAAATCGAGGTAGTAGAAGAGGTTGATTCAACCCATCGAATGAAGGGAACTCAAACCTTCACGGAAAGCATCAAGGAACCTTCGGAAAAGGGGGATCTTCCATGCCGAACAAGGTCGGCAAATGAGGCCCACAACTTGCAATTATTGCGGCAAAATCATCCACTACGAAGAGGAGTGTTGAAAAAGAAGAAGCGAGTCGGCTTCAACAAGTTGACAACTCACAAATTATGCCACCAACTCTAAATACGTCGACTACGGCAGACTGTTCATAATGAGGCATAGAGCGAACTCTATGTCGCCCTCCAACTCCGCAAGCACCTCCAATTCGGAAGACGTGTGGTTCGTCGATTCCGGAGCCTCACATCAAATGACATCCCACGAAGAATGGTTCAGTGATTTGCGCACACCCAATCGACCCGGCGTCATAGAGATGGGTGATGACAACACACATCCTATTCGGCACATCGGCAATGTCCCATTCGGGAAAGAAGGCGAGAAAATTGCATCAAGAATGTCTTGCACGTGCCCACAATAATGAAGAATTTGGTCTCAGTCTGCCAAATTGTGGAGCAAGGCATGCAAGTCTGCTTCAACAACGAAGGTTGTTTCATCGAGAAAGATGGCCGACTCATAGCCAAGGGACGGAGAGACGGTAGCATGTTCATCCTCGATTTGAACGAGGTTAAATCGGCCATGTATGCCAAAGGTCTCAAAACCGAGACAAGCATCGAGTGGGCATCGAGTTGTGGCACAAGAGAATCCTCCACATAAACCTCCAACAAGACAAGCGATGCAAACCAAGGGAGTTGTCATCGGACTTCCAACATTCGAGTCGAAACGAGTCGACTGAGTATGCGAAGCATGCCAACTCGGCAAACAACATCGACTCCCATTCTCAAAGGAGAGCCATGCAAGCAAAGGCCTCCTCGACATTATACACTACGATGTATGGGGACCGGCTCAAACGCCGACGATAAGTGAATGCCAATTCTACGTCACCTTCATCGATGACTACTCGCGCTATGCGTGGATCATCCCGATGAAGAAGAAGAGCGAAGTGTTCTCCCACTTCCAAAAGCTCAAGGGCCAAGTCAAAAAAGAAATCGGTTGGCACATTCGATGCCTACGATCGGATGGAGGCAAGGAGTACTTCTCCAGTGAATTCACATCCTACCTCCAAAGTGAAGGCATTTGGAGAGAATTCTTGTGCTGACACACACCCCAACAAAATGGAGTCGCCGAAAGGAAGAATCGGAAAATACTCGAGGTAGCACGCGCCATGATGCATGAGAAGCACATGCCAAACTTCTATTGGGCCGAATCGGCATCCACGACCGTCTATCTCATGAATCAATGCACCACTAATGGAGTGCATGAGCTAACTCCATATGAGCTCCTTGTCGGAAGGAAGCCGATCCTGTTGCATCTCAAGGTGTTTGGAAGCATTGCGAATGTATGCATCCCGAATGAACAACGACAGAAGCCCAACGCGAAGACAGAGGAATGTATCCTCGTAGGATACTCGTCCGAGAAGAAGGCATACAAGTGCCTCAACCCCTCGACCCGAGCGGTTCGGATAAGTCAGGATGTAGTCTTCGACGAATCAGCATTTTGGTATAAGCCCGATTCAACTCCACCCGACCCGACCGAGGAAGAGTTGAACATCAACTCGGAGGATGATATTCGGACAAGTCCTCTACCAAAGGACAACCCAAGCCCACCTGAGCCTTCAAGCCTTCCAAGCACGTCACGACAAAGTACGACCTTGGACAAAGGCAAAGGTAAGATGCCCAAATACGAAGTCGATCACACCAACGACAGTGATTCAGATGTATCGGCTCACTCACTAGACAGTGAGTTTGGTGTACCCATCATGCAGTCACCCGGAGTAAAGAAGGCGCTCACATCGGCAAGCGAAAAACTTCGACGTTCTTTTAGAGAGAAGAAACTTGTCACTCGGCTTGGCTACAATGAGTACATGGCCCATCATTATGCCTTCACGATGAAGGTATCAGCCGAACAAGAGCCTAGGAGCTCTACAGAAGTGGCTCGTGACCCACGATGGGTGAAAGCAGTCGACCCAAGCCTTTGTCATAGGCTTGAGGGGGAGGAACTAAAATTGCCACGACGCAGAAGCCGACAATGAAAGTCGCACAGAAGCTGACATCGAAAGCCGGACAACACCGAAAGCAAAACCAGATGTTAGACGCCTCACACTTGAGCTTGAGGGGGCGTGTTAAGAGATCAAGCTCAACTAGAGTTAGTTAGTTAGTCAACCATATACCTTCATAGTTACCTAGATAGAATTTAGTTAGAAGTGTTGACTATAATGCCTTAAATAGGACCTTGTACTTAAGTAGGATATTGTAGATCCTTCACTCTCAAGGTCATTTAATATAGGACTTACACGGTTGTACCTATATTCTCCTCACACAAGTGCACCCTTGCACATGAGATCTATATATACCTCATGCCATATGTTTTTTTTTGTATTTGATGATGCTTTCTAATATAGTTACTCATCCCCCATCTTGTGTCATTCGTAAGTGTATATTCCTCTCTCTCTTCCTCTCTCACACATACACACACATATCACTTAATCTTCCGTTTAATTTAATCACATAATTAGGTACTAATTAACCCGTAGTTAATCACCTAATTGTTAACACATGCTTTAAACTCTGTAATAAACTCTTCAAAATTATTTAACAATGGAGAGCCTTTTTCTAATAAAGGGGCGAACCATGCCAGAGTTGTGCCATTAAGTAGCGTGCTTACTAGTCCCACTCATGATGCATCGGTGGGATATCGAGAAGGATGCATTTGAATCACCAAACGTACCTGATTAAGAAATCCTCTAAACTGTGACCGCGTTCCATCAAACTTCATAGGAAGACCGATCTTGGGTTCTTTGGGAGTCCCTTGAGTACTTGATCCCTGTTGTTGTAGTGACACAATAGTTGCTTCAAGTTGTTGCACACGTAACGTCATCTCCCCATGTTGTTGTTTTTCTAGAGCTATTTGTTGAAGATCCTCCAACAAACGTAACTTGGTTTTCTTGTTCTTGTGCTACAAACTTCTCTTTTAAGCACTGGAGCTCCGAGAAAACGGATTGGTATTCTTGAGCGCTAACAACTGCCATTTAGTAGGAAGGATAAGAGGATTAGTATGAAGGGAAGGAAGGATAAGAGAATGAGGAATTCTGTTCAAACGGTCAAAGATTGTACTAGAGACAGGGAGAATTAGTACTAAAGATAGAGAGGAAGAATGAGGATTAGTACTAAGAAGGGGAAAAGTGTGTGGAGAGTCACGAGAGAGGGGGGGGGGGGAGAGAATGATGATAACAAGTGGTATATTATATGAAGATAAGATACAAGAGTAGCTAGGAGGCTTAAGACTGACGTTGAACTGAATTGGTTCTGAATAAATCCATGCGCCTCTATCTATAATACTGTTGAAGTTTCTAAAATGTTCCAAAATAATTTGGAATATACATGAATTTCCTATGGTGAAATAATAAATGAAAATAATATTTTTTGTATTACAATGCATGGTTTAATGGTAAGAGTTCAACTCATGCAACACAAGGTCATGGGTTTGAATCCTTTTGGATGGCCATACCATGCCATATCATGACAATATTTGTCTTCTCCATCGGCAATGGAGCAATCTCTTGGAGTAACAAAAAGCAGCGGACAGTCGCATTGTCGAGACAGAGGCCGAATATAGGGGCGCGACAGTCGCCGCATGCAACGCTGTTTGGTTCAAACGCATATTGAAGGATCTGATTCTCCTATACTGCGACAACATGAGTAGTATCTACCTGGCTCTGAACCTAGTGTTTCACGCGCGAACTAAGCACATCGAAGTGCACTATCACTTCATCCGAGAGCTCGTTCAATCCGGAGATGTAAACCTACAACACATCAACACGAATCTTCAGGTTGCCGACATCTTCACAAAAGCCTTAGGCGTCGACAAGCTCAGTCAATTTACATCGGACCTTGGTCTCACGATAAGCACATTGCCAAGCTTGAGGGGGAGTATGGTAGCAACCGAATAACAACAGTTGATCAGTCGATCGATGCCGACCAAAGGAGTCGAAGTAAGATGATGACAGTCAAGTTGAAAGAGGAGCTCAAAACAATCAAACCCGAAAGCCAATTCAAACAAATCGAAGTATTTTGAAGACCTAACCGAACCAATTTTTCGGCGTCAAGAAGTTGTGTTCGAAGGGGTGTGTTGAGAATGGAACTCAACTTCCCCAATGAAGTGCTTTCACACTAGTAGTGGACACACTAGGCTAGTTTTGTAAATAACAAAACGGGCAATTGCTCTAGACTAGTTGGTATTTAAACCAACCTTTTGTAACTTAGTTGTTGTTGGATGTAATTCAATTTCTACTAATATAACCACTTGTTCAGAGCTCTCTCTCTCTCTCTCTCTCTCTCTCTCTCTCTCTCTCTCTGCTTGTCTTACGTACACACACACACACACACACACACACACACACACAGTTTACTTCCACTGCAAAACATCACCTACATCACTCACACTTCTTTACAAAAAGGAAAAACCTGATATACTTCAAATTGTTCTCACACAAAGTTTTGATGATCATTGTAGGCCACCAACGAGTGTAGCAAAGGGGATCCATCATTTGCTTCGTAGATTTGGAATACATTGGTAGCTTGGTGCAGTGAATTGTCTAAAGGTATTGGACTTTGGTTGCCAGTGTCGAGGTTTTGTAGTTATTTTAGAAAAGGGATAGTTATAAATAAATAGTTTCCCTTGAAAATCAAAAGAGAGACACTAAGGAAAAATAATTATGGAAAGACACATTCTAAATTATGAGAAAAATCAAGCAAAGGTACATCGCAAATGAGGGATTCCAAAGTCATTAGAAAGAAAAAGATAAAAAGCAATAACGGATCAAAATGATTATTACAACAAATCAATAATTGTTGAAATCATTTTTAGCAACATCATAACTTTGAAATTTCTAGAGGCATGCCTTCGGACCCATCCAATAATATCACACAATTGTCAAACAAAACACAAAGTGTTGATTCTCAAAGCATGTATTTCTTTTCATTTATTTCATCAACAAAGCTAATTCATCCCACTTTTGATGTTGGGCTCCACGAGATTTTAGTGATTGCTATTAGTACTTTCTAGATTGTTTGAGAATAAGCCACACTATTTATATAATATGTTTTTCTTGACTCCTAAGCTTTCTAGATAGAATGGAGGACCAATCATTTCCTCTTTTTTCTCTTCCTATTCGTGTGGTGGAGTGCATTGCACTATGGTTTCTCATATTTTGACCCAGAGAGGGACTTAACATTGGTAAAGAAAATCAAACACCTAAATGTGAAAAGAAAGAGAGGGGGAGCTCAATAGCAAAAAGGCAAACCTAAGACTTTGACATTTAGATTGTAATACAAGTAAAATGTAAGACCAACATGAGAAAGTAGGTAGATGAAATTCACACGCTAACAATGAGCATATAAGCATATAGCAAAGATTCATAATCTTAGATGGTCAATTGCTTTTAGTTTTTAATGTTTGTGTGCATACGTACTCCACAAAATGGATGGAGTAGAGTTGTGCAAGGAAAATGGTGGGCAGGTTCCCTTGATAACGATTGTTTGGCCAAACTTCATTCAATCCTTGGTCCTCCATTTGAACACATCCACCCTCTTGTTCATGCGTGAGGAGACATTGTTTAGTGTTTGTTTCTAATCTTCATGTTAACGACAACAAGAAGCGTGATACAAAACTAACATGATATTTTGCATATACTCTAACTCCAAAAAACCATATACTTGTGAATTCGTGAACATGCACCACTATAATTCCAAAAAACCATCTAATATACGAGGTGTGGTGATAGAGATTGTGTTATGCAACAATAAGGTTATAGATTGAGAAGTTCAGAGAAATGTGCTCGAGAGTTTAAGGCAATGGGGGCTGAAAGTAGTAACTGGTTTGTTCATGAGGCAGCAGGGCCAGGTATATATTATTGAGTATTTATTTAGTACAAAATTGGAGTTTCAAAAAGTGTGTGTCAGCGAGTGGCTAAGACAAATTTGAGAAAGCGATTTTGAAAGGAAAAAATGATGAGAAAGCGATTTTGAAAGGAAAAAAATGATTTTCAACTTTTTAGATGTCCCGGACGGCGGAAATAATATAATGTGTTCACACACTGACACTTTTGACTCCTCTGACTGCCTTGATCGGCTTAATGGGCGAAAGAACCCATATATAGAGTATGTATGTATACATATATTATTATATACAGATATATATATATATACACACACATATATGTGTATGTATGTATGTATGTATATTAAAGCCTAGAGCTAATCATCTGCTGCTGCTGTTAAATTTGTCTCTACCACGTCAGATGTGATGACAGCTTGTCGACATCTGCTGCGGGAGACGAGTGCGCTTCTTTTACTTTAAAATAAGTAAGTAGGATCAGGTAGGCAGGCTAGGATGGTAAAAAAGTAAGAGAAAAGAAAGAACGAGGAAGAGGAAAATGTGGTTGGTGTAAGTACAGAGCTGATCAGAGAGTGCCGCGCATATGTATTATGTATATAAATGGGTGTCGTTGTATAACAAGGTCAGAGAAGCGAGTTCTAAGAAATAAATAGCATACATATATATAACAACAAGGTAGGAAGCAAGCAGCAGCAGAACACATGAGAGGTTTAAGTAGCGATAGTGAATAATAGAGCTAGGAGTAGTATTGTTGGCGTGGTCTCTGTTCCGTCTGTCCGAGAGAGACACTTGGGTCAGGGTGGCTCTCGATACTCTGCTGCCACTCTTAATTAGTAGTAGTAGTACGTACGCGTGAACGAACTCTCTGATCCATCTCTTCCCAGCTGCGGTAAGATATAAATAGAGAGGCATAGGCATGTATATAATATGTATGTATGTATGTACATACATACAACTATATGTATAGCTAGCTCATATCCCCACCCACATATAGGATATATCATATACTGATATACATATATTTTAACTTTTATATACATACAATATGTATGTATTCAGTCCACATAATAATAATTGATATATGTATACATATACAGCTATAAACAGAGCCCCCACCACGCTCCTCCTACCTAACTATCCTACTTTGCTGTGTATCTAGACACACACACACAGAGCACAGCACATTCATATACATACACAGAGAGCACAGCACACCACGCAAACAAACACAGTGAGTGAGAGAGAGAGAGAGAGTGCATATTAGCTGCTGCTGTGCCCATACATACATAATTACATACATACATACATACATACATCATCAAGATTCAACGGCGAGCGAGGTAAGCAAGCAGGTGTAATAATACTAATTAATTATACCGTGTGCGATGATGAATGCAAGGATGAGCGCAGCATCCTTAGGCCGCCGCCTCATTTGGTTGGCTTTCATAATGCTTATCCTCCTGCCCCTGTCCACCCATTCAAGCTGCCTCACTTCTTACAGCTTTGGCAAGGAGAACAACAAGAAGGTGTTTGCGACGTGCCAAGATCTACAGACGCCCAGCGCAACACTGGCGTGGACATTGCACGAGGATGATGCGGAACAGGGTGGGAACCGAACTCTTGATGTACTCTTCTCAGGTGTGGCACCAAGCAGCACCGGATGGGTGGGATGGGGCCTAAATCTGGGGCCAAAGCCAGCCATGGTGGGAACACAGGCCTTCATCGCCTTCCAGGCGCCCAACGGAAGCACAATCTTAACCTATAACCTCAAATCTTACGACAGCGGGATCACCTGCACGCCCATCAAACTTGAGGTCCTGGACATGGCGGTGCAGATCTCGGGCACATCTATCCAGATGCTGGTCTCCATACGGCTCCAGCCTAGTCAGTCGACGTTGCTCAACCACGTCTGGAACAATGGCCCCTCTGTCTCCAACTTCATACCGGCTCCTCATTCTTTTGGGGGTGCAAACCTTCTCGGCCTCAAAACTATCAATATGACAGCAGGCCTAGTTAGCAACAGCTCTGCCATCACCAATACTTCAGCTAGTGGTAATGCTACACTGGCCCCAGACTCAGCCCCAGCCTCAGCCCCAGGGGAAGCCGTAGCACCCACTCCTGATTCTAGTACTCCTGCACCTGCACCACCCACTACGGCGACGGCTGGCTGTGCTACTTCATATGCCTTCGGTGGGGAGAACAAGGCGTTCTTGATGTGTGAAAACCTGTCCGTTCAAGGTGCTACGATAGCCTGGACACTGCAGAACGAGGACGCCGCGAACCGGACTCTCCATGTGCTCTTCTCAGGTGTGGCGCCTTCCAGCAGTGGATGGGTGGGATGGGGCCTCAACCTGGGTCCGAAGCCAGCCATGGTGGGGACACAGGCCTTCATAGCATTCCAAGCTTCTAATGGAAGCACCATCCTAACCTACAACCTTTCTTCTTACAGTGGCGGGTTCGCTTGTGCCCCCATAGACCTGGAGGTCCTGAGCACACAGGTCCAAATCTTGGCTGGCACCACCATCCAAATGCTCGTCTCCATCCGCCTTCAACCTAATCAATCCACCTCCCTTAACCATGTGTGGAACAGGGGCCCTTCTGTCTCCAATTTCATACCGGCTAGTCATGACCTCGACGCCGCAGATCTGCTCGGACTCAAGACGATCGACATGGCTACAGGTTCCTCCATCTTAACGTTGTCTGCACCGTCTCGGCAAACCCTAAAAAACGTACGTACGCCAGATATACATATGTATATAGCTCCTCCGCTTACGATTTTCTTCGCATAATTTATAATCGTGCTCAATGTGTGCTAGTGGGTTTCTTAATCTTTCTGCCATTTATTTATGCTGCGAATTCAGAGGCATGGAGTGCTAAATGTGGTGGGGTGGGGGATCTTGCTGCCGTGCGGTGTCATGGCCGCTCGCTACCTGCGATTCGCCGACCCTGTGTGGTTCTATTTGCATGTGGCCATCCAGATCTGCGGCTTCACACTGGGTGTGGCGGGATGGGCGACCGGACTTCGGCTTGGGAGCTACTCGGTGGGGATTGTTTACCACAAGCACAGAATCATTGGCATTGTCCTCTTCGCCATTTCCACTCTACAGGTCAGTAACCCCCAAAATATGTGACCTTACCTACCTATCTACCTACCACCCACCGACCTACCTGCACTGCACTGCACATAACCAGCCAGCCGGCTAGCCAAGCCATTTACTTACTTTATATTGAAACTCTTTTTTTTTTTTTTATCATGTTATGTGTTGTTGTAGATGTGTGCAATTTTGATGAGGCCTAACAAGGAACACAAGATGAGGAAGTCATGGAAATTCTATCATTACACACTAGGGGTCTCCATTCTAGTGCTCGGCATTCTCAACATTTTCTACGGCTTTGACATCCTATCGCCGCCACGTGTGTGGCGACGAGCCTATGTGGGGGTCCTATTGGCCATTGCGGGCCTTGCATTGCTTTTCGAGGTGCTTACATGGTTCTTTGCATACACCCAACGTCGGCATTGTGCCAAGAAATTGGTTGGTGCTAACATTGGGGGCTCTCTTATCCAAGAGTCATAAGTCGGGTCCCCCTATAGGTAATGGTTTTACATCGTATTTAATCTTATTAAGGTGTAACGCCTTTTACTTGGCTGGGAGCCCTGTATAGTCGTAGATAATGCCATATTAACGTTCATGTAATTTATTGAGAGTATAATAATCATGACTCCTTGAACCCCACGTTTGTCTTCAACTTCTTCCAAAGTTTCCAATGCTTAGTGCTTGTTCATCTTTTTCTATTATATAGACTTTCAAGAAACATAAAATACATGCCACATTTTAAAGTTTTCAAGATGCTCACTTTTTTTCAATACATGAGGCATATGAAAAGAACCTTTTTTCTCTTTTTCTTCTTTCTTTCAATTTCCTTTATCTTGTACGTCTTCATATTTCCCTTGCTTCCACATATTTTTGCTAGGGAAAACCACTGGGTACAAACTTTGAAGACACATTCTTTGGATTGTTCTCTACTTTCCATGATGTTATATTGTTTCTTATTCGTCTTTCTGTTACATGATTTTTGGAAGTGATCCAATGAGTGGGATAACATGAAGAATACATATAAGGCAAGAATGCAAATGTAATGTTTTTGTGGTTGCAAAGTGAACAAATGATGGGACATACATCTCACCCCCATGCCATTTAACACAAGAAAGGCAAATCACCTTCCTTCATAGTCTTAACCCAATGTCAATCACTTTATTCTCAGTCACTATGTGCACTCTCAAGTGCAATCGTTGTTGATCATTAAAATTCTTGAATATTGAGTACTCAACTCCTTTCCATTTATATTATGTGAAAATGTTTTGCTTTTGGTCCTTTTTATTTGACCTTCCACACTAAGAATAAAATCTCTTTTTTGTTTTTTGGGAAAAACAACTATATGAATTGTATGTTAAACACTGCATTGATAAACCTCTCTCCCTCGGTCTTAATTATGGACAGTAAGTACAAAGAAGTCAAGACTAAGAGACCATAAGGATCCATATGAGCTTGTGTGAACTAAATTATTGACAGTGACTACCTTCCAATTGCTGGATATGTCCTGGACTCTTTCTTGTATGTCATACAAAGGTCCTTCGTGTTCTCCAAATGTGTCATCTGCATCAGTATTTCTAGAAAACATTGTTTGTAAACAGAGAATTTTAACGTACTTTGATAAAACCAATTGGAAAGCTGTTTTTGAAACCACACTAGGACTCCTGTTGCAAAAATCAATTTCCCAATAGATTTAAACTCTATATTTGAAAGCTCAAGCGGATATCCATCTATTATGGAAGGGTTATTCCTCTCTCTAAGAGTATCAACGTTAAGCTCTCTCTCTCTCTCTCTCTCTCTCTTCGTAAATAATGGCTTTCATTACGAAAGAAAAAACACCACCATGACTAACTTACTATAATTTATGGAACCCTTGTATCAAGGGATCTAAATACTACTACGATTCCAAACTCAATGCCACCCTACACACCAATTCAAACGACGAATATGATAATATGTGATCTTGCAGAGTTCCCTCTCTTCATGGTTGAGATGTTGTGATTTCTCTAGCATTGTCAATTGCCACAAAAGAAGTCCTTTTAACTTTAAAACATATTTTCTCACCCCAACTTACAAATGAAAAATGAACGCATTCCGCATATTCTAATTGAACCATAGCCCCCAATACCTCAAGAACACCAATATAATTTCATTGGTTCATTGTTCTCCATATGTGCAAAAACCCAACTAAAGGAAGATAGGCTTACTCCAGTTAGAGACATTCACACGAAACTAATACACCTCCAAACCATCCTTGCCATCGGGCATGAAATAAATCAATGCGTACTATGTTCTCTCTCTCTCTCTCTCTCTCTCTCTCTCTCTCTCTCTCTTTCTCTCTCTGGTAAGAGCACACAATTATATTAATTGTATGAAAACTCAACTTGTTACAATACTTCTTAGTCTCCTCTACCTATCTATCCTATGGAGGGAGAGGGACATCCTGTAATGCCACTAGAAAACATGAATATGCATTTGAGGAAATGATCTCAACAAGCTCCAACATCTTAATACCTTTTAACTTTTTCATATAGGCTTTCACCCCATGTCTACTATCAAACATGAAAGCATTACACATATTCCAATTGTGTGGCAACCCCCGATATAGTAAAAATTGGAACAATATCTTTATCTTGTCATTTGGACCATTTTGAACATACAGAGAAGAAACCCATTGTTGAGGTCTCAAATAACAACGGGTTAAAACTTGTCAAATGTTTGATAAATACTTCCAAATGATACACGTTATAGGACATTTAATGAACCTATGTGTATTGTCCCCCAACGAAACGGTGTAAAAGAAACAAGTGTCTGACCCTAGTCCTGGTCTCTTTAAGGCTGAACCTAATGGGAGCCCACCAATCATGACTCTCCATATGAATACCTTTCTTCTTTCTCACACTTGCGCATGGGGCACAACTTAAATAAACCTTTTGATATGGTAGATGTCCCATGACGACATTTGGAAGAACTCAAAATTACCATGTAAATAAATGTTTGCAATTTCGTAAATTTATGGCAATCAATTTGTAGGATATTGGAGATGAAAATTTAAAGGTTTTCACTATCTCTATTAGTGTTAAGTGAAGATGCATACTCTCATCAACGCACTTTGTTTTATGCATTGATGAATGGAACATATGGTATAGGTTTGTAAAACAAAGCATTGAAGTTATTATGGAGGGCATAGTTATCATGCTTTGGTGATACTAGCATTATTCATGTTAAGCGAAAATGCCTACTCTCACCAACTCACTTCATTTTATGCATGATGAATGGGTAGAAATGATATATAGGTTTGTAAAACAACATATTGATGTAGTTATTATCAAAGACATGGTTATCATGCTTTGCTTATACTAGCAATTGCTATGTTAAGATGCTTATTCTCACCGACTCACTTCATTTTATGTATGAATGATGCAACTAATGGTTTACAAGTTTATAAAACAAGGCATCGAAAAAGTTGTTATTGAGGACATAGTTATCATGTTTTAGTTATATACAAATAATGTAATGCTTTGAACAAATACTTTAGAGGACACCAAAAAGTTTATGAATTAGAAGCAATAGCTCTAAAATGAAGGTTATGCTTGTGATGCCTCAAAATAAGGATAAATCGTACATCTACACAATAATGAGCTACGTGAAACATTAGAAGGGTTTATATACTTGGCATTGAGGTTCCCCCAATCATAGGTGGAAAGAATACTCCCTTGTTAAGTGAAAAACAAGATTTATCATACATTATGATTGTATATGCAATGAAGGAGGAATCAAATCTTGGCTTCCCAAACATGTTTCTTTGGTATCTTCATAACATTTATAGCTCTCATTGGGTAGGAGCCAGGAGTAGTAATATAATTAAGTCCACTTGGAAAGAGTTTAAAATGTTTTCCATTTGTGTCTTTACATGGCAAGATACAAACGTCAGACATGCTCCTACTTGTGACAAGATTACATCCCATTTTGATGACAACCAAGAAAATTGATGTTTAGTACAAGATGATTGTAGAATCAACTTGAAAAAATACAATACAGAGGAGAGGAAAATGAAGAGCGCGGTGACGATTGTCGAACAGGTCGGGGATGAAGCAAACAACGCTACCACCGGTTTCCTTGGTAGTGCAAGTCTAGGGTTTGCGACCAAATAGATCGGAACTTCGACATATCTTATATGCCGCTTTTTCGGAGGAAATGGCTAACATCCTCGATATTCAATTTATGTCTAGAGGATGTTATCATGTGGAATTTGCAGATGAGGATTCGGTTAGCAAACTATTAGCAATTAAGGAGGCAGGCATGGAATTGCGTGGATTTCTTTCATAAAAGGTCACATAATGTTAAGGTGGATGAGATTTTGTAGGATCAGGAGTCTAGTATGATTTTTCAGCGATATTCCCCGGTTTGAGGAAAGAGTGGAGGAATGTTCTTCCTCGCATTGGGGCTTTGTTAGGAAAAGTCATTGCTACATGTGATGGACAAGCTTCTGGGTTAGATAGAGTGGGTGGGGTTCCAGCTATTCGGTTGATCGCCCCAAGAAGTGTTCGTTTGCCAACAACGATTTCTTTTCCTAATTTGCTTACCAATCAACCTCCGGTTATGCAAAATGTGTATTATCAAGGTTTGCGTAATCAATGTTTTGTGTGTCGTCAGTTTGGTCATTTAGGTCGAGAGTGTCAAAAGTGACGCCCAAATGAATCCCATCCACCTCCTCGATCAACTGCTAATAATGATGGTTGGTCTACAGTTTCTACAAAACATGTTTTCAAGCTGATGAGTACATTGGTTAACCCATTGTTATTACTCGACGCTAACCCTTATCATTCTTTGCAGGAAGTGGAAAAGGATGCCAATAGTAAGAAAGTGGATGTTACAAAGGAACAACGAGTGGAACAAAATTCGCAAGACATCCTTTTAAAGGTACAATCGTCAGAACATGTTACAAAGGTTAATAAGCAATCTAATAAGGGTAAACAAATTGTTTTCGATCAAGTACAACAGATTGATATGTCCTTAGTTGTGAATGATGTTAAACAAAATGAAGGGATCAAGGTAGATCTTGTAAATGTTGACATGGATGGTGAGAATATAGTTGATTTCACTTCCGTTGCTAGGTCTTCGGATAGGGTTTCTATAGTAGATAACCACATGCCAGTGCGTTCACATAAGGTGATTGGGAAAGAAGTTTGGGCTAATAAGAGACAATTACGAGCCTCAGAGGATGGAAGGAAGGGTAGAGATGACGCACTTGCTAAAAGGAGAATAGGGGGAAAAACTATGATTGATGGATAGGTTAAATATTATTTCATGGAATGTATGGGGCTTAAGAAGCAAACAATTTCATAAAGTAAGGAGTGTTTTCCGTCGGCAATTGAGGAAGTCTTTGGTAGGTAGGATTGATGTTCTTCTTATTCAAGAGCATCATTTAAATGAGCAAAGGATTCAAAAATATGGAAATATGATGCCAGGCAAGTGTAGACAGTTCTGGGTGCCTGCAGTTGGTGATAATTGTTTGAAAGTTGGACTTTGCATTGCATTAAATGATACTTGGTTGGGTTCTTTCTTGCATTATGGAGTCTTGACATGTGGTCGAGGTCAATATGTAATTTTTCAAATAGGATTGAAAAAGTTGGGTCTGATGAATATTTATGCACCGAATCATGCAAGAGATCGAGCGATATTATGGAAAAGAATACTTTCACAAGTACCTATTGTGGACCATTGGGCGATTGCGGATGATTTTTATATGTTGGAGGATGTGAGTGATAGGTTAGGAAGCATACCACATACAATATCTGGTTCAGAATTATATGAATGAGAACGTTTGATTTTTTCCTTGGGATTAATGGACTTGTGGCAAGTGTCTTCTTTTGTAAAGATGCAAGATTCTTTAGCTTATTCAAGATCAGATAGAAGAGAGTCACATACCAATTTGTCTAGGCTAGATAGATTCTTTGTTGATAAGTTTTTATGGGACAAAGGAGGTTTTATTGGAATCCTTCCTTCATTTTCCTTTTCTAATCAGGCACCACTTCGTTTAGCTATAATCTTGCAAGACTAGTCTAAAACTTCGAGATTTAGAATTCCGAATCATGTGGTTCTTAGCCAAGATTGGGCTCCTAATCTGTACAATATCTGGAATAAGTGTGACTATTCTTATGATTATGCTTTATCTAGTGTTCAGAAGGCTATTATTGAAATACAACAATTCTTCCACTGTAAGGACAAACAAGTATTTCATGCAACTTTTACTAAAATAGGACGACTTCGTAAGGGATTGCGGTCCTTGCAGCATCTACAAGAGAGAAGGCCATATTCAACTTATATAAGCTCTAGAGTAATACAAGTAGGGAATTTGATATTGGAATTACAAAAGGTTTCAACTAATTTTACTTACCATAATATACTTTCTGAATGGGCAGAGTTGGGAGATAAAGTCAATAAACCGTTCTTTGCAATGCATAATCATCATAAGTTGTGCTAGGATTTCTTGTTTAAAATGTCATGATGGCTCTTATACCACTGATCCTAGTCAGATGCGTCAAATAGCCTCGAATTATTATGAAAATTTGTTGAAGGCTAGATCCTTTTCTAGAGATGATTTGTTTAAAAACGGGATATTGTATGGTCAAGGATTCAAAGTAGAGTATCTATACAACTTTCAGAATGTCTTTGAAACCATTAAGCCCTCAAGAGACTATGAAAGCGGCAAAGACCCTAGCAAAGGATGTTTGTCCTGGATTGGATGGGTTGGGGGTTCAATGGTATATAAAGTATTGGGATCTTATAGGTGAGGAACTGACCAAAGCTTATCGACAGATTTTAGACTCTAGAAATATGCCACAAGATTGGAATGATATATGATTCCCAAATCAAGTGGTTAGTTAGAGGAGCTTCAGCATTGGAGACCAATTACTTTGTTGAATGTTATCTATAAGATATTAGCAAAAACGATAGTTAGTCGTTTACAACCTTATCTTTCTGAGCTGATTCATGTTTCCCAAATTGGTTTTATGCAAGAACGGAGTATTTTTTATAATATTATTCTTTTTTGGGAAATGGTTGCCTTCGCTGAATTACATAAGCAAGATTTGGCAGTGTTATTTCTTGATTTTGAGAAAGCTTATGATAGAGTGGATTGGGATTTTATGGAGGGTACTTTGCCCAGGATAGGGTTTCCAAACTGATGGATTCAAGGAGTTTTAGCACTATATTGTAATGCACACAATTCTCTTTTATTTGCAAGGGATGTTGGTAGGTGTTTCTTTATTTCAAGATATGTAAGACAAGGATGACCGCTTTCTCCTTTTTTGTTTCTACTAGTTTTTGAAGCATTTTCTGTACATTTAAACTCTCATCATGTAAATATCAAAGGTTTAGCACTACCATTTGCAAATGTTGGCGTGGATAGTGAGTTTGCTAATGATACAACTCTCTATGTTCAAGCCTCACAAGTTAAGTTGTTGCAGGTTCAAAAAGTTGTGGATGACTTCTTAGATGCATCGGGTGCATTAATTAATTGGGGTAAATCATCAGGTTTTTGAGTGGTTGAGGGAGATCCGCCAATTAATGTATTTAGTTGAGGATTTACATGGATACATACATGTCATTCTATTAGGTATTTAGGATGTAGAGTGGGTTTGGGATTAAATGCAGAATATATGATAGCGCCCTTGTTGGTAAGATTAAGAAATCAGTTAATATACTGGAATAAGGAAAAGTTGTCCTTAGCACGACGTGTAGTTGTTGCAAATTCGGTGCTTTTGTCCTCGATTTGGTATATAGCATCTACATGGTTGTTTTCTAGGTCAGTAATGCTTAAAGTTCAATGTCTAGTATGAAATTTTACTTGGGGGAATGCTAGTTCAGACACTCCTATAACAAAGGTCGCTTGGTCAGTTCTTATACAGTCTAAACAAAAAGGAGCTTTAGGTTTGATTGATCCCTTGATGCAAAGTAAGACATTACTTGCTAAACATGTTGTTAGGAGTTTATTGCCTAGAGAGGAATTATGGAAAAAGTTATGGATTCTTCTTTTACATAAGTTTAAGCCATCGACAGGTGGTCAATGGAGGGATAGTCTTAGATGGTTCTTTAATTTGGATTTTCCGTTACCTAAGTCGACAGTTGGGTCTTTACGTTTCTTTAATGGAATTAGTCATGCATGGGAAAGTATGCGTCAAGCACTTGTTTTCTTGCCACCAAAAACTTATTCTCAATTCATGCGTCAACCATTGGTATGGAATCCTTTATTTATTGATGAAGTTGCATGTGTTTTGGGTTTACGGCCTAGGTTATCTTGGGCGGCATTGGATAGGGGCCCTGCCTGTACAGTTGCGGAGTGGCTGAAGTTTTTGGAGCGTTCAACGCAAGACCAGAGGAATAGGTTGTCTAATTTAAGAGGGGCAAATATTATGTTCTCTCAAGTGTCCACGGTGTTTGAGGTAACAATGCAAACTATGTAGTTCGGTCATTTTCAGAATTGGTATGGTATGTTTTCGGCTTGTAATATACTTATAGGAGCTCGTTTATACCATCAAAATAGCAACCTTTATTTTTATGAAGTTCTGGATAATGGTAGGTTGTTTTTAGTGGAGGAGGATGTCGAATACATGTGTATAATGGACGTATTCACACTATCCCGTTTTGGCCATTTATGTAATTAGCATAAAGGGTAGTTGCCCTAAGTCGGTCACTATATATAGTGACCTTGTAACCTTTTTGTAAGGTTGGATGTTGTATTATTACTTTATGAAATAAGAAACTCTTTTGTGTCCCTCTCTCTCTCTCTCACTCTCTCTCTGTGCAACAACATAGAAACAGTCATACGCAGGTATTCAGCAGCACTCGAATGCTCCTTGATCTTCCGCACTGACGACTTTGTCTCCAACATCTGGTATCAGAGCCTGCACAGTAGTCGGTCCTTCAATCCGCTGTCGGCCGTCGTCTCAGCCTGCACAGTATTCGGTTTCCTGCGTCATTCGAAGAGAGAAGAAGAAGAAAAACGAGGTTTGCATCTCATCGCGTTAGATCATCTTCGCTTGGAGTAAGCCAGCAGGTTGTACTCTGTTCCTTGTGATCGTAACCGCTCGAGGTGAAATCCCCTTGTGCAACATTGACAACAACCCAAATTCGTGCTTCATCTGGCTGATCGACATTCGGGAGGATCAGTTGGATCCGTCTCTCTCGTTGCTGCAGTCAACCGAAGCAGAATCGGTCCAGATAATCGGTTTCAATAATCGGTATTCGGCATATATATCCGAAGCGAACCAGGCTCACTCCGACTCGGCAACATTCGGGAAGACCAGTCGGTTCTGCCCCTCAAGCTACCGGAGTCAATTCGAGCAAGTTCCGAAGCCGAACCGACTCGGGTTCAAATCCGACTAGAGCAATATCGGGTGAGCCAACCGGCTGCACTCCAACAAGGCTCGTAGTCAACTCCGAACCGAGCTTCGTCAACCGAAACCAAATTTGATGGCATCAACATCCGGCTCGTCAGAAATGAGTCTACGAAAGTTCGATGGATCGAACTTCAACTTCTGGAAGGAGCAAATGCAGGACTATCTCATAGTCAAGGGGCAAATCGATCCCATCGAAAATGAAGAACCTCCAGAAGGATACAAACCAATTGAGTGGCAGAAGCTGGACAGAATTGTCCGCGCCACGATTCGGATGCACCTATCGGAATCGGTATACTTTACGGTGCAATCGTGTATGACAGCATTCGAACTGTGGAAAACACTGTCGGACACTTACGAAAAGAAGGTCGCCGCAACGAAGATGTTTCTGATCCGGCGCCTCTACAACTTGCGGATGAAAGAATCTGATTCGGTTCAAGCACACCTCAATGAGTACGAAAGCATAAGCTCCCAAATCTCGTCACAGGGGACGGCAATCGAGGATGAACTCAGAGCAATGATACTCATGAGCAGCCTTCCCTCATCATGGGAAACTTTCGTCACAACCGTGTGCAACGCGTCAACCACGGCTGTTAAATACTCCGAAGTCACGAGCGCAATCCTGACCGAAGCAGCTCGGAGAAAGTCTTTCGCCAAAGACTCAACAGACGACGCTTACGTAGTACAAGGTTCGACAGACCGATCGAACATACGAGGAAGAGATTCCTCACGGCCGCCGAACAATCAGCGAAGACGGAGCCAGTCACGGGATAACCGAATCTGCAACTACTGCAAGAAACCCGGACACATCAAAGCCGACTGCCGCGCACTCAAGAACAAGAACAACAAGAAGAGTGGCCGGCATGAGGAGATCAATTACGTCAGCTTCTCGGCTGATGTGCTACCAGACGACCCGAATATCCTATCAATCGAAAATCCAGTCGGATCAGAAGTTCTGCTCACGACTGAAGAATCGAGCACATGGCTCTTGGATTCGGGCGCGTCATTTCACGTGACTCCTCATCGATCCCAATTTCGGCAATATACGATCCGTCACTCCGACTCAGTTCGAGTCGGTAACTCGCAACACTGTGACATCATCGGAATCGGCACAGTAGAGCTCAACCTTGCAAGTGGCTCTACACTTGTACTCCACAATGTCCGACACGTACCCGAGCTCTCAAGGCCATTGATCTCAGTCGGACAACTAGATGAAGACGGCATTCGTGCCGGTTTTTCTTCGGGAGGGTGGACACTCCACAGGGGGAACCTCCTGCTTGCTAGAGGACCCAAGATACACTCCCTGTATCCGTTACATGTTACGCTCAGAGAGGGTAACCTGTTTTTGGTGGATATTCCTGTGTCATCACTATGGCACAGAAGATTAGGACACCTCAGCAAGGCCGGCATCACGCACCTATCTAGAGCCGGATACATCCCTAAACTCTCCTTCTCCGACCATCAATTCTGCGAGCATTGCCAGTATGGCAAACAAGCAGCCGCATCACACCCGACATCAGCACCAAGAGAAACGAGACCTCTCGATTTGGTCCACTCGGACGTCTGTGGCCCAATGCCGCATCAGTCTCTTGGCGGTGCCTCTTACTTCGTCAGTTTTATTGACGATTCGACTCGAAAGGTGTGGGCTTATCCAATTCGCACCAAAGATCGTGTCTTCTCGATCTTCACCGATTGGCTCGCTATGGTGGAAAATCAAACCGACCGAAAGCTGAAATGCTTTCGAACCGACAACGGGGGAGAGTTTAAATCCGAAGAATTCGTCAAATTCTGCCGACAACGCGGCATCCGACGTGAACTTACGGCACCACACAGTCCGGAGCAAAACGGGATTGCAGAACGAATGAATCGGACAATCCAAGAACGGACAGTTTCCATGCTCCAACACTCCGGACTGTCGGATGGCTTCTGGGCAGAGGCTCTACTCACGGCAGTACACATAATCAATATGTCGCCAAGTAGACCTCTAGGACTTCAAATTCCTCAGGAACTATGGATCGGCAGTAAGCCGAATTACGACAAGCTGAGGATCTTCGGATGCGAGGCGTACGCCCTCATTCCGAAAGATGATCGCCGAAAACTTGCACCTCGGTCCAGGAAATGCATTTTCCTCGGATATGGATCCGACGGCGAAATGGGATACCGACTCTGGGACCCCGAACGCAGACAAATCGTTCGAAGTTCGGACGTTGTGTTCAACGAGTCGGCTATGAATCCATCAGTCGAAAAACCGATCGAAGTCCGAAGGGTAACATTTTCCGATGTGCCGACCCTTCAAGAAGGCCCTGCTCTCAACACACGGTCAGCTTCACGGGTAGCTGAACCTTACACTACCGACTCGGACAACCCCGACTCGGCACAGCAGAACAATCCGCTTTCGGACCATCCGGCCTTGATACCCGATGCGACCAGTCCAATCTTACCTCGCCGATCCGAGAGACTGTCGCAACCTCCGGAGAGGTATTCTCCTGGAATTTTCTTCACCGACGCCGGCGAACCGACGTCTTACGAAGAAGCATCGACATCTGTCGATTCCGCCACCTGGCATCTGGCGATGGAGTCGGAAATGCACTCCATTCGGGCAAACAAGACTTGGGATCTGGTCGAATTACCTAGGAACCGACGTGCTCTTCCTTGCAAGTGGGTTTATCGACTAAAAGAGACGTCTGATTCGACCACCCCAAAGTACAAGGCCAGATTAGTTGCGAAGGGCTTCCGACAAGAATATGGCGTCGACTTCGACGAGATTTTTTCACCAGTGGTGAAAATGACAACCCTTCGTTTTCTACTCGGCGTAGTGGCAGCCGACAACTTGGAGCTGATTCAGCTAGATGTCAAAACAGCATTCCTCCATGGTGATCTTGACGAGGAAATTTATATGGAGCAGCCAAAAGGCTTCGTGGCAACCGGCCAAGAACATCTAGTCTGCCGACTCAGGAAGAGTCTATACGGCCTCAAACAGGCACCACGACAATGGTACAAGAAGTTCGACGACTTCATCCAATCGATCGGCTTCTCAAAAAGCGATGAGGACCATTGTCTCTTTACCAACACAGCTCAAGATGGATCACCCATCTTCCTCATCATTTACGTGGACGACATGCTAATTTCTGGACGCCACGCGGGCGAACTTGCCGATCTCATTCGGCAACTGCGGTTGAAGTTTGCCATGAAGGACCTCGGTCCGGCACGACACATCCTTGGCATGAAAATTAGTCGGCATCGCGATAAACGACATCTTTTTTTGTCTCAGACCGACTATATCGGACGTGTCTTAGAACGCTTCAACATGCAATCAGCCAAATCTGCTTCAACCCCGCTCCCTATGAATCTTCGGCTCTCTCAGCGAGACTGCCCGACATCCGGTCCGGAGGGGGAAGATATGAAGTCGGTACCGTATGCACCGGCAGTCGGCTCCCTTATGTACCTGATGGTCGCGACACGGCCTGATATTTCTCACGCCGTAGGAGTCGTTAGCAGATTTATGCACAATCCTGGCCGATCGCATTGGAACGCAGTCAAGCATGTGTTCAGATATCTGGCTGGCACAAAAGACCACGGCATTCTTTTCGGTCCGAACCGAACCTCAGGCGTAGTCGGTTACACCGACTCGGACTTCGCCGGCTGTATAGACAGTCGGAAATCAACAACCGGATACTGCTTCAAATTCGGCAATGGAGCAATCTCGTGGAAGTCGAAACTTCAGGAGTGCACAGCGACCTCAACGACCGAAGCAGAATATGTAGCTGCGTCCGACGCAGCAAAAGAAGCTTTGTGGCTCGGTCGGCTGGCGCACACGTTTCAACAAGTCGACCATGACTCGGCTCCAGTTGTCTATAGCGACAGTCAAGGTGCTGTTGCCTTGTCAAAAAATCCGGTTCACCACAACGCCTCCAAACATATCGACGTTCGATATCACTTCGTTCGGGACTGCGTCATTTCAGGGAAAATCGGTCTAGAGAAAATATCCACAACCGACAATGTCGCAGATGGAATGACCAAGTGTCTTTCGGCAGACCGCTTTCGGTCTCTTCGGCATCAGATGGGCGTAACGACAAACCAGTCCGGTTAGAGCCGGACACAGCGCAGGATGGTTTCCGACAACCGACATCAGTTCCTTAATGATCGGCTTCAACTGTTCCGACCCGACCAGTTCGGTCTTCTGCCTTCGGACCCTGCCGACTCGAACAAAGCTGATATGTCCGAGAACCTAAGTCTATACCTGTAATCTTAGATAACCCATGTATACGCCCATTACGGGGGAGTGTCGAATACATGTGTATAATGGACGTATTCACACTATCCCGTTTTGGCCATTTATGTAATTAGCATAAAGGGTAGTTGCCCTAAGTCGGTCACTATATATAGTGACCTTGTAACCTTTTTGTAAGGTTGGATGTTGTATTATTACTTTATGAAATAAGAAACTCTTTTGTGTCCCTCTCTCTCTCTCTCACTCTCTCTCTGTGCAACGACATAGAAACAGTCATACACAGGTATTCAGCAGCACTCGAATGCTCCTTGATCTTCCGCACTGACGACTTTGTCTCCAACAGAGGAGGCTCCAATTATGTCTTCTGCAAATAAGTTACCAGTGCGAGTAATTGCTCGATTAGATAAAAAGATCTTTATAGATCCTAATTCCTTAATTGCTAAATATTCATCTCATATTTGGGTATTACAATCTAGGCCAATTGTCGATTTGCATTGGGATCCGTTTGATTATGGTTGGAAGTTGTCCAGATCCAATCAACACTTCGCAAACGAAGGTCCTCCCATTCTTCACATATTCTGTGGCGTTTGGGAGGAATTTTCTTTTGAATCAGATTGAGTCAGCACCTGCGGGGAAGCTTTGATTCACCTATTTGAACTCTGAAATCCGATATCATACGAGGACGTTATGAGCTTTTTGATGTATGTGGTTGTGCTTGTCCTTCTCAACTTTATTTGTGACACACCTTTACTTTTTCTTTCATGTCTCTCACGTTGAATTTCATAATTTTTATTTTATGATATCATATCATAGGGTACTTCATTAGCTTTGATTCACCTATTTGAACTCAGAAATCCGATATCATACGAGGCTGCTATGAGCTTTTTGATATATGTGGTTGCTCTTGTATGTGTTTGCTTTATTTGTGACACAACTTTACTTTTTCTTTTGTGTCTATCGCTCTGAATTTCACAATTTAGATTTAATGATATCATATCATAGGGTACTTCGTTAGCTTTGATTCACCTATTTGAACTCTGAAATCTGATATCATACGAGGACACTATGAGCTTTTTGATAAATGTAGTTGTGGGTTTGCATTTGAGACATTGCATCATGTTTTTTGGGAATGTGTTGCGGCCAAAAGTTTTTGGTTTCGAATTCGTAAGTTATTAGGTTGTAAGTATAGGTCGGCCATTTTCACGTGGGGTGTAGTATTTTGGGGAACGTTGGCTCAACAAAAGGCTTTTTATCATTATCATAATTCTTCATTGACTTTACATGTGAAAAGTTTTCAGGTGTACTTTGGTTCAACCTTCGTGATGGGAATCAAGTTCTTCTCACAGTGTTATATTTGGCAGATTGTTTCCTCTTTGGCCCTATGGGTTTTGTGGAAAGTGAGGTGTTCCAAACTATACAACAATGAACAAATTCATGTTGTGGATTAGGTTAAGACCTTTTGGGAATTATTGATACATACAATCAAAGGTGAGTATGATAGTTATAAGGGTTATGGAAATAAAGCTAATCGGAAAAGAAGAAGAATTCATAGAGTCGGGGCATCTATTCCTATTATGTTGGATGCAGGTGATGATGTTAAGTGGAATTACGTTGTTGTGCCATTCGGCGCCGAATCGTTGCGTGAGTCGGGTGGGAACCGTTGGGGTTTTGGACTAGGAGGGGGAAGAATTTGAGATGAATCTAGTTAAGAATATATTGTAAGAGAGATATAGGAAATTTGTGAATCCCACAAGAATAGTTTGTTAGTTTATTAATATTTTAACCCTAATTGTACTTTGGAATAGATTGGAAAAGAGGGATCGAAAACCTCATGAATCCCACGAGTATTATATTAATCAATATTTAGACCCTCAAATCAACAACAACCCTTGAGAGTCTAAGTTTACGACATGCAAGCATCATGCCTTTTCTAACTCTAGTGTACATGCACACTACATGTCCATCCTTAACTTTTCCCATCATGCTTTTCCTTTAACTCAAGTGTTCATGCACACTACATGTGCATGGTTAGCTTTTCTATCACACTTTTTCATTTAATTCAAGTGTGTATGCATGAATAACTTTTTTTTCTATCATGCTTATCTAGAATATTTACATGAGATAAAGTTTAGTATAATTTTAATACTCATAATGGGCTAGTACAATGGTAAGGCTTGAAATTGTTAACATGGAGGTATAGGGTTCAAATCCTTCCCTATGCATGTAACATAATTATTAAAAATAGTATTTCCTCCTATTTCTTTATACTTAGTCAATCGGGTACTCCACACATATTTTACGTGGTGTACAATGACAACGTTCCACCTCGTTGCTTGTTTCCGCCACCAGCGTCGTTCATAGTGCAGACAACATGACTCAAGATGGAGGAGATGGTTGAGGCATAAGTGACTTACTCTATTCGTGGAAGTAGATTGTTGGATTCAGCGAGATGGTTGGTCAAGGATTTTGGTGGCGAAGATGGTGGCTGGAGTTACAGAATAGTATACTCATTTTGTCTTTCTTTTTCTTTTTCTTTTTCTTTTTTTCTTTTTTCTTTTTTCTTATGTACAAGCCTTTGTTGTTAATCAGCAAGAGGGTGGATGGGGGAAAAAGAAGCAGTTTTTCTATTTTTAATGATTGAAGATGATGTCAGGGGTTGTAGCATATTTTTCGGTACCGAACCCGACCGATGAATGGCAAGATAGTTTATGTGGAAAATTAAGATGATTTATTGTTGGAAGGATGAGTGAGGATGTTGTTGACGGTTGAAGCGGAATTTCATGAGGGGATGAGGACAACTAATTCATTTTGTTTGTTGTCTATAAAGGAATTTCATTAGTGGAAAATGGTGAGATAGTTGATGTGGAAATATTTTGAAGCAAATTTATTTATTTTTAGTTTTAGAACGATGAGTGAAGATTGTGACGAAGGCAGAAGCAAATTTTCATGAGGGTCTGAGGAGTGTGTATATACAGGAAATTACTGAAAATGGAGAGGTACAAGACTATAGTCTTAATCGACGAGATGATGGATGTGGAAAATGAAGCTGATGTTTTTATTTGATAAGGATGGTGTGGGGGGGTGAATAATCTTTTCATTAGGCATTAAAGCATCCTTTCATTACGGGATAAGAACAATAGAATCATTTTGGTTTTTGTAGGTACAGGACTCAGGCGATGAATGGCAAGATGGTTGTAGTGGAAAATGAAGCTGATTTAATTTTGAAAGGATGAGTGAGGATGTTGTAGAGAGTTGAAGTAGAATTTCATTAGTGGATGAGGACAACTGATTCTTTTTGCTTGTTGTCTATACAAGATTTTTATGGAAAATGGTGAGATGGTTTATGTGGAAGTTTCTTTGAAGCAGACTTATTTATTTTCAGTTTTAGAACGATGAGTGAAGATGGTGGTGGAGGCAGAAGAAAGATTTCATGAGGGTTTGAGGAGAGTGGATTCATTCTATTTTGTGTATGTACAGGAAATTGTTGAAAATAGAGAGATACAGGACTCAGGCGATGAATGGCAAGATGGATGTTGTGGAAAATGAAGGTGATTTATTTTTTAAAGGATGAGTGAGGATGTTGTCGAGGGTTGAAGCAAATTTTCATGAGTGGATGAGGACAACGTATTCGTTTTCTTTGTTGTCTATATAGGAATTTGATGGAAAATGGCGAGATGGTTGATGTGGAAATATTTTGAAACAGATTTATTTATTTTTAGTTTATACAATGATGATCGAAGATGGTGGCGGAGGCAGAAGCAAATTTTCATGAGGGTCTAAGGAGATTGGATTGTAGTAGAGAACTGATATTTTCATATGGTAGGTTCATATGGATATGATGAACTCTTAGATGCAGCAGCGATCAAGGAATCATTGTGAAAGAAGATATATCACTACAACATGTTGAATACGATGGAATTGGTGCTATGGGCTTTGGCATGACATCAACATTACTTGGTGATATGGGCGTTGGCATGGCAACAACATTACTTAGGGAGAAGTTCATCGATTGTGGAGTTCATGTTTACGAACCAAGTTTGGTAAGATGCAAGAAATTTGGAGGATTCATTGGAATTCTGGTGCAGAAGCTACAAAGAAAAGAGTAGACTTTGGAAATGGAAGGTGTAACACACTATTTTATGAAAGATGTAACAGGTAGGGCACTAGTGCATGCATTGATTACATGCTATGCAAACAGTGGTAATGGTTTTGTGCCTTGAAGTTTTAGCAAAAATGTTGAGTGACAAGGTTGAAATAATCATAGACGGTAGTATTTGTGGTTTTCATAGGTTGTCATGGCTACAACCATTGTAATGTTGTTAGCCTATTCATGTCGTCATGTATGCAGAATTTGACTAATGAAGCATATTTTGTTATGATTTTTTTTTTTTGATGTTTAGTACCAAAAAGAACAACATGAACTTCCTATGATAGCATATGAACCAAGTAAAACATTGAAAGACGCAAAAGTGGTTTAGAAGATGTGATCCATTGTTCTTGTTTCGTTGTATACATACTCCATGGAAAAGATTCCAATGGTCATGTTGCACACAATATAGTAGATATGTTGCACCAACTTCTTCACTAAATGGGGAATTTGCTCTCCGCAACACAAATTCCCATCCCATTGTCCATTATTTTAATAGTTCCTTCCATATGACTTTGACTGCCTTTCCTTAAACAAGTTTTGTGAGTTAGAGAGTCACATTTTTTTATAGAAAACTTCACATTCTCCCATATTCAAGTTTGTTTTCCACATTTTATCAAATTGGTCATCCCTATACAATTTCTCTCATAGTCACAATGTGCTCTCTTAATCACAATATTCATTAATAGAAGTATTTAATATCAAGAGTCAATATATTAACTTCATGTGTGATCAATGTTTCACATTTCATCTCATAGGTCATATTTGACCCTTGAGGACTCTCTCTCTCTCTCTCCCAAAACATCGCCCTAGTGATAAGTGATGCTATGAATTACCCTTCAACTTGCGTTCAAAACCCACTTATGTCAATATGTTTCTCGAAGTAAATCTTGGAGAGGTACAAATAAACAACCTACTTTATTGTTTCTTTAGATGAATTGTGGGCCATGTAGCTTTGCTAAACAACCATAGAAAGCAACATTCTCCCCGAACTAGAGTATTTGGTTAATCATCAAAGATTTTAAAACGATATAATAGAAGATCCATTTGAGGGCTTCATTTCCCTATGGTGATGCACAAATTCTTCACGTAAGTCATAAAACTTGTGATTAAGAGTTTCCAAATACGAGTTGCAATTCATTGTACATCTTTAAACCCAACCATGGACTGGACATATGTGAAGGTGCACTAACATCCTCTTTCAATGTGAGGCAAATTGAATTCTCCAATTCAATAGAGTTGTAGATTTATCAATTTATTCGAAGGCACAAATGGCATGTTGCCTTTGGCACATGGTGTGATTCGTGAACCAACTAAAGATTAAGAATAGGTTCTAATTGCAGAGAGCTTTATATTTGCACTCGACATCATTTTTATGGATATATAATATATAACTTTATTGGGTAGAAATCATATTTTTTATTTTATTTTGTTTAACATTTATATAATCCAAAATTATTACAATAGATTCACTAAAAGCTAAAACATGTGCATCAAGTGGCACCAGAAGCCTAACTCTGAGTTCATAATTGAAATATCTATTTGATTTTGATTTTATTTTTATCCTCTTTCTCAAATGGTTTAAGTGTGTTCTCTCTAATATATAGTTTAGAGGTTTGAATTCTCATGGACCAACATCTTTATTTACATAATTTTTGTCCCAACGCTATTTAAGTCTTCTTTGAGACATCTACAGTCGTAATAGCCATCTTTGAGTCGAAAATCCCACCCACACATCATTGGTCAAACACACTTTTGCATGACAACAATGACTTGCTTGCCCTTGTACTACAACAACGGGATATTACTAAGCGAGCTTGTAAAAAAAATAGACCATTTGTACCCATAACATGAAATAACAAAACAATCTTAAAAAAACTTGGGTTTTATTCCCCTCATCTTGCATTTGAATATAATATGATGTAAGAGCTAGCTACTAATGTAAGCATATGATAAGGATATAATAGGTAAATAGATAAGAAAGAAGAGAGAGAAAGAAGGGTGTTGATCCACCTTACCCGGATGGTGCAGACCCGGTATGGACCGGATGAGGAGTACCCGGCTACGAAGAGCCGGATGATGCAGACCCGGTGAAGACCGGATGAGGAATACCCGACTACGAAGGGCCGGATGGTGCAGACCCGGTATGGACCGGATGAGGAGTACCCGGCTACGGAGTGCCGGATGGTGCAGACCCGGTATGGACCGGATGAGGAGTACCCGACTACGGAGGGCCGGATGGTGCAGACCCGGTATGAACCGGATGAGGAGTACCCGGCTACGGAGAGCCGGATGATGCAGACCCGGTGAAGACCAGATGAGGAGTACCCGGCTACGGAGAACCGGATGAAGAGACATATTAGTAAATATGTTTTCTGATAGTCCATCGCGGCTACATTTGTAAATAGCCGAAAAGTCATATTAGTATAAATATGACTTAGGGCAAACTTTTAGTAACTGTTGTTACTGTTGTTGTTGTTGTTGTTGTCATTCTTGTTGGTGCAAGAATAGAGAGTGTGTGTAACTGTACAGAGAGAGAGAGAGAGAGAGAAAGAGGTCGTTGCCTCTGTTGTAACCGCAGCCTGTGGTGAAGATCTGTGAGCACGAGGTCGGTGCCTCAGTGAACTCATGGTTGTACATTCCATCATAGTGATAGTTTGTAGCCTGTGGGCTGCCGTGGTTTTTTCCCCTAGTTTGGGGTTTTCCACGTAAACCTCCTGTGTACCTCGTCGCTTCTTTGTGTTGCGTTTTATTTCCCGTTTTCTGTGTATCATTCTAAGCTCGGTTGTGGCCGAGCGTTGCGCATAAGGAACGACCAGTTAACGTCAAGTGGTATCAAAGCAAAACGACACAGAAAATGGACGAATCGTTTGGCGGCATGTTCAAGCTCACCGGCTCCAACTATTCAGTGTGGAAGTCGAAGATGAGGGATATGCTCGTGGTAAAAGATCTTTGGCTGCCGGTTCAGTTCGGGGACAAGAGACCGGACAAAATCGACGCCGCGATATGGGAGGTGATGCACATGAAGACAACGGCGTATGTACGGTGCTTCATCGACATGAGCCTGTACAACAACTTCAATGAAGAGAGCAAGGCTCATGAGCTCTGGGAGAAGATCGGCATAATGTTTCAAAACAAAAATGTTGTTAATCAGGTTTCGGTATTCCGGAAGCTAGTAAGACTCCGGTACCAAGATGGCTCCAGCATGGCGGAGCACATGAATGCCTTCTAGGGGCTGATCCACCAGGCAACTTCATTGGAAGTACCTCTCGCCGATGAGGTACTAGCGTTACTCCTGCTCGGTTCCGTCCCGGATAGCTGGGAGACGTTGGTTGTCACTTTGGGCAACGCCGGGCCGGAAGGAAAATGGTTATCCCTAGCAAGAGTAAAGTCAAGCTTGCTAGATGAGGAGGTGCGTCGAAAAGATAAAGATACGAGCTCTAACTCCAAAGCGCTCCTTACCGAATCGGAACGCACAAGACATAGAAACCGTAGTCCCCAGAACCGGGAGAAGTCGGGGACACGGTCAAAGTCAAGGGGGAGGCCTACTTGCTTCTATTGCGGCAAGCCGGGACACTTCCAAAAGAACTGTCGGCATTTCCGAAAAGACAAGGAAACCGACGGTACCGATTCGAAGCGGACCTCAGACCGGAACGGTAAAGACCAGAGGGGGCCGGACCGGAAGGGAACGATGGCAATCACGGCAAGTGAAGAAGAGTTGATGCTCATCACCGAGGAGAGTGATATAAACCTTGCTGGCGACGAGATGACCTGGGTGGTAGACTCCGGAGCATCGTTCCACCTTACCCTGGACCGGAAATGCTTCTCATCCTACTCAGCCGGTGACCACGGCTGTGTCCGGATGGGGAATGAAGGTACATGCCGAATTGTCGGCATAGGAGACGTGTGGCTGTCAACACCAACTGGATGCAAGTTGCTGCTAAAGGATGTCCGACACGTTCTGGAGGTTCGACTAAACCTGATATCAGCCGGTCGGCTAGATGATGAAGGCTACACGGGTAGCATCTGGAACGGTGTCATGAAGTTCAGCAGAGGGAGCCTGATTGTGGCTCGGGCCCGGAAGGTAAACACACTGTACCTGATGAATACCCGGTTTTGTCCGGAAGAAGTGAACGTGGCATCCGACACTGCCGGTGAGCTGTGGCACAAGAGGTTGTGTCATATGAGCGAGAAGGGGATGAAGAGGCTTGCAAACGACAACCTCATTCTAGTGAAGAACGTGCACTTAGAGAAGTGCACTGATTGTCTGGCCGGTAAGCAGAACCGGACCTCCTTCCGACCAAGGCCACCGATGAGACATAATGCACCATTGGAGTTGGTGCATACGGATGTGTGTCAAGTAGACACGAAATCACATGCCGGAGCGCAGTACTTCATGACGTTCATAGATGACCACAACCGAAAACTGTGGGCCACACCGTTGAAGACGAAGGATCAGGTGTTATCCGTCTTCAAAGAGCTCCACGCGAGAGTGGAAAGAGAAACCGGCCGGAAGCTGAAGGCGGTACGAGCAGACAACGGAGGAGAATACCGGGGGCAGTTCGAGGAGTACTGCCGCTCGAAGGGGATCTGGCTCGAATTTACCGTGCCGAAGACACCGGAACTAAACGGACTGGCCGAGAGGATGAACCGGACCATAATGGAGAGGGTCCGGAGTATGCTAGCGCATGCAAAACTACCCAAGAAGTTTTGGGCTGAGGCACTGTCGAAGGCGACATATGTGATAAATAGATCACCCTCAGTACCCTTGGACAGAGACACGCCAGTGTGGACCGGTAAGGAAGTATCCTACCGGCATCTAAAGGTGTTCGGGTGTCTCGTGTACGTGGATGTAGCTAAGGATTGGAGAGGAAAGTTAGATCCAAAGACCTGGCCATGCATATTCCTCGGTTACGGTGACGATGAGTTCGACTACCGAGTGTGGGACCTGGTCGACAAGAAGGTATTCCAGAGTTGAGATATTATCTTCATGGAGGACAAGACGCTCGCCGACTGGGAGTCGGAGAAGAAGATAATGAACTCCGAGTCGACCAGTAAGGATAGACTCTATGATGAGCAGACCCAACTGGCAAGAGACCGGTTAGCACTCGATGAACCAGCCGGTTACGGTGAGGATACCGAACCGGCAGAAGAAGAAGTAGAGGAAGCTGAGACCGGAACCGGCCAAGACCCCGAATCGGATTTGGATGAAGAGCAAATGGAGGAGCCGGCTACCGAAGCCCAAAGACGGAGATATCCTCTCAGAGAGAGAAGGGCCCCCCGGAGATTTCCGAATGTAGAGCGTGTTCTGCTGACCGATGAGGGGGAGCCGGAAAGCTTCAAAGAAGCGGAGGATGACACCCACAGCCGAAAATGGTTAAGTGCCATGCAGGACGAGATGGATTCCCTGCATGAGAACCATACGTACGAATTGGTGGAGCTACCGAAAGGAAAGCGGGCACTCCGAAACAAGTGGATGTACAAGTTGAAACCGGGAGATGCCGGAAACCCCCCGAGATACAAAGCCAGGATCGTGGTGAAGGGGTTCCAGCAGAAGAAGGGCGTGGACTTCGACGAGATATTTGCCCCAGAAGTAAAGATGACCTCCATCCGGACGGTGCTGAGTATAGTAGCAAGCATGGACCTCGAGGTAGAGCAGTTGGACGTGAAGACGGCATTCCTTCACGGCGACCTCGAAGAGGAGATCTACATGCAGCAACCGGAAGGATTCGTGGAGAAAGGGAAGGAGCACGTGGTATGCCGGTTGAAGAAGAGCCTGTACGGACTGAAGCAGGCTCCCCGTCAATGGTACCGGAAGTTCGACTCCTTCATGACCGATCAAGGGTACCACAAGACGCAGGCCGATCACTGCGTGTTTGTGAAGAAGTTCGAAGGAGGCGACTTCCTGTTACTCCTTCTATACGTGGATGACATGTTGATCGTCGGACGTGACCAAGTCAAAATACGGATGCTGAAGAAGGCTCTCAACTGGACCTTCTCAATGAAAGACTTGGGTCCGGCAAGACAGATGTTGGGGATGCATATCATTCGGGACCGGTCAAAGAAGCAATTATGGTTGTCACAGGAGAAGTACGTGACAAAGGTGCTTCACCGGTTCAACATGTTAGAAGCAAAACCGGTCGGATCGACACTTCCGGCAAACTGCAAGCTATCCGGTAAGCAAAGCCCGAAGACGAAAGCAGAGAAGGCGGATATGATGAAGATTCCATATGCCTCTGCCGTTGGGAGCTTGATGTACGCAATGGTTTGTACCCAATCGGACATAGGATACGCAGTCGGAGTGGTGAGCCGGTTTATGAGCAATCCCGGCAAGGAGCACTAGAACGCGGTCAAATGGATACTCCGATATTTGAAGGGCACTTCAAATATGTGTCTCCGATTCGGCTCCGGAAAACCTCAACTTGACGGTTTCACCGATTCAGACATGTCGGCTGATGTGGATACCAGCCGGTCCACTTCCGGGTATGTAATGACATATGCAGGGGGAGCCGTTTCGTGGCAGTCGAGGCTGCAGAAGACGGTTGCATTGTCAACCACAAAGGCGGAGTACATGGCGGCTGTGGAAGCCGGCAAGGAAATATTATGGATGAAGGACTTCATCGGAGAGCTCGGTATCCGGCAAGAGGAATACCGACTCTATTGCGACAGTCAAAGTGCCATCCACCTTGCTAAGAATGCGACCTACCATTCTCGGACGAAGCATATCCAGCGAAGATATCACTGGATCCGGGAAAGAGTAGATGACCAGGAGTTCGCGCTGATGAAGATCCACACGGCCGAGAACGGGTCAGATATGCTGACCAAAGTGCTGATACCCGACAAGCTGGATGCATGCCGGAAGAGAATCGGACTGGTAAGACACCCCATGCTGGAGTGAAGGGGGAGTTTGTTGGGAGATAGGTCCCTCCGGATGGGAAGGGAGACCGGATGAAGAGTACCCGGCTATGGAGAGCCGGATGATGCAGACCCGGTGAAGACCGGATGAGGAGTACCTGGCTACGGAGGGCCGGATGGTGCAGACCCGGTATGGACCGGATGAGGAGTACCCGGCTACGGAGAGCCGGATGATGCAGACCCGGTGAAGACCGGATGAGGAGTACCCGACTACGGAGGGCCGGATGATGCAGACCCGGTGAAGACCGGATGAGGAGTACCCGACTACGGAGAACCGGATGAAGAGACATATTAGTAAATATGTTTTCTGATAGTCCATCGCGACTACATTTGTAAATAGCTGAAAAGTCATATTAGTATAAATATGACTTAGGGCAAACTTTTAGTAACTGTTGTTATGGTTGTTGTTGTTGTTGTTGTCATTCTTGTTGGTGCAAGAATAGAGAGTGTGTGTAACTGTACAGAGAGAGAGAAAGAGAAAGAGGTCATTGCCTCTATTGTAACCGCCGCCTGTGGCGAAGATCTGTGAGCACGAGGTCGGTGCCTCAGTGAACTCATGGTTGTACATTCCATCATAGTGATAGTTTGTAGCCTGTGGGCTTCCGTGGTTTTTTCCCCTAGTTTGGGGTTTTCCACGTAAACCTCCTATGTACCTCGTCTCTTCTTTGTGTCGCGTTTTATTTCCCGTTTTTTGTGTATCATTCTAAGCTCGGTTGTGGCCGAGCGTTGCGCTTAAGGAACGACCAGTTCACGTCATTATACAAGCCTTGACTATTGGGCTAACACAAGTACTTACAATACTTGACGCTCATAAATGAACATCCTACAGTTACTCCCAAAATTATTCCTTACGAGGAATAACACTCTAACGGCCTCTCGGTTCAAACACCACCACGGCCATATTTTGCGTACGGTTTTACGCACCCAGCCTATGCACTAGGTTACGTACCCAAGGTGTCGTCGAAGGAGACTGCCTCCAAGGCTCCGCTGATTTCCTCGTCTGGGCCGAGAACTCTGCACGCTCAAAGTCGCACTTCCGCCCTTGTCTTTTCTCGGCCAACGATGCCGACTATCATACACCCTCCGTTGTTGGAGAAGCAAAATTTCCTACCTATCGTACAGGGTTCCTTCGGTTTCGGTTCTATCGTACAATCGTGGGGTCTTTCCCGAGTGTCCGGACTGTCTCGGCCCCACGCCTCGGCAGCCCTCTCTAAAAATCCTCCCGGTTCTCGCCACCGAGGGATTCGTGGTTTCGCTCGTGGTTCGGTCGCACCGTCAGAAATTGGACTGAATGGCGCCCGTCCTAGCTTTTGACCCTCGCGTAGGCCGAACCGTTGTCCAGCACCTTGGTCTCCATTCGCGCCGCCGTGATGTATGGTTCCCCTAATATGACCGGGTGCGAGGACGTCTCCTGTACGAAGAAGTGCTGGTCAATCTCGACGTCGCCAATCTTGACTCGCACGTTCGGGCAGGCCCCATGCAATTCCTCGGTGGCGCGCGTCGCCGCTCGTATCTTCCACCCGTGCTTGGTGTTGATCGGCCACTTCCCCTTCTTATAGAAGTCCATGGACATCAGGTTTATTTCCAAACCGTGGTCCACCAATGCCACCACCGGTTCCTGAACATCTTCGATCTTTACCGGGGTCTCCGTGGTCACTCGGGCCCAGTGCGGCCTTGAATAGTGGCTCTCCGCCCACTCATCTTCCAGCGCCATGTCGTCGATGTGCGTCGTCCGCACCTCCACTGGTCTTTCCGGTTCCGTCTCCGTCGACAGCCTCTTCCGTTTCACCAGGTCCACAATGGAGTCGTGGAACTCCTTCTTGGCGATCCCTAGCACCTCTCGCAATGACAGCTTCACTTTGCTGTCGAGGGTCCGTTCTTCTAGGACCTTTCGTAGGTCCGTAGTCCTTTCTATTTCCATCCCCAGTCGGTATCCGCCCTTCCTGGGGTTATCTTGCGAGCTGGACCCACCGGCATCGTTCCGTCGTTGGCCGAATCGGGTCTCGTACCGTTGTGAGGGCTCGGCCGCTCCGGCTTTCCCCACTCGTTTGTCTTCTACCAGAGCATCGTAGTTCCAACAGGCGGCTTCTACGAAGCCCGTCTTCTCCTCGACCGGATCGCTCCACCCGGTTATTTCCCGGACCCGTCTCTCAACGCGGTCCGTTTCATCTTTCCTTAGCCGTGCGCCGGCAAGGCCTTCCAACATTGCCGACCAGAACCCGTCCTTGCTCTCCTTTCGGGCCTCGCTGCCCCCGACCCGAATATCGGCCGACGCCGAGTAGTGGATGGCCTCCACGTGTCGGGCCGCTGCCTCTTCCATCAGTCTCTTCATACCTCCTCGCCCGTCGTTTCGGTTTAGGGCCCTTCTGGTGTCGCCGGCGTGCACCCGGCCTTCCCACAGGTACACCACCCGGTTCCTCAACGCTTCTGCGAAATCACCGCAGTCCTTCCGGATGTGGCCGACCTCGTCGCACCACATGCACCTGTTCCCTGCTACCTGTCGTCGGTCACGAGCCGGTTCGCCGCCTTCCCTTTGAGTCTGGGCGATCTGGAGATCCTTTATCGCCCGCGTCAACTCGTCCAGCGCTGCTCCTCCGGATGAGCCACTGACCATGCCGGTCGAAGCCGGACCGGTTTCGAGCCATTCCCGGGTTTCTTCCCTCCGCCCTTGCGGTGCCGGTTCAAGCCTCCTTGCTGTGACAGAGCCCGCACCAGCCGCCCCGTTGTCAGCCCATTCTCGCCGTTTGTCGAAACGGCCACAGACTCTCTTAACCGCAGCCCAGTCGGTCGTCAGCCCATCTTCGGTTTCCAGCAAGGAGCCGACTTGATCCCGGTCCCGCTCGTCCACCGACTTGATGAACAGTAGGACCCGGCTCGTATCCAGAACGGTTCGGTCAAGCGCCGAAAGGCGCACAAAGCGTTCTTCGAACTCCCGGAGGAGTGCCGACGCGTTTCTTCCCTTGCCGGGGGACTCCACCCATTCCATGAAGTCCCGTTTCGAAAGCCGGAGCGCGTCGTCCAGCCCGTATTTTTCTAGGAGTCGACCTTCGAACTCCTCCTAGGTACGGCTCTCCGCCCGCACCTCGAGCACCTCCGCATGGATGCTCGGCATCGCCACTTGAGGGAACTCGGCAAGACGCCTCTCTTTCGGAATGTCCCGCATCAACATTTCTGCCCCGTAGGACGCCAAATACTTCGTGGCATCCTTTCCGCTGAACCGGCCGATCGTACCGACGACCGCCTCAATGGCTCTGTCGAGGGCGTCGGAGCCCTCACGTGCACTCAATATCCGATCCACGGCCGAAGCCATGGCCTCCGCAAGATCTGACCCTTTCATCTTCTGCTCTTCTGCCGCCTCCTTCACGTCGGGTTCACCAAGATGTCGAGGTATTCCTCGCGGATGCGTGGAATGAGGTGGGACCTCGGGGGTCCTGTACCGAAGAGCAAGAGAGAAAGGAGAAGAGACCCACTACGTGCGAGCATAGATTCACAGGGACACGGCCCTTCGACACGAAGACGCGAGCGTGGAAACCAACACAGAGAGGCACAACGGTATGTAGATCCACAGGGACACGGCCCTTCGACACAAAGACGCGAGTGGGACAGCGACACAGAGAGACACGAATGTATGTATGTATTGACAAAGACAAACAACAAGAACACGAAGTCGGTTACAACCGAACAGGCCGGCGAACAGATGCTGATGCCTGTTCGTAAACGCACAGAAAGAAAGGAGTAGGTTGGAGGTGCTGCCGGAAGCACTCGGGCATTCCTCAGAGCAGCGCGAGCCTCCCGAAAACCTGCACAGAAAGAAGCTATGGAGTTTGGAAGAGAGAGAAGCCTTCGGCCCACAATCTGACAGCACTTCGTCCTCTCTTACTTCGCGATACCTATTCCCCTCCTCGTCTCCCTCCTTTTATAGGCAAGGAAGGAGTCGTTTCCTATTAACTTCCTACCTACCACGGATCGTGCATGAAGAGCCGGTTCCTACGCTCCGGTGCACCGATTCCGCTTGTGGACGGTTTTCTTCACGACACCGTCATTGTAATTTCTAGTGACCTGGCCTGAGGTTCCTCATTTTCGACAGTGCCCGGAATTGGTGTCACGATGGATTCCTCATTTGTTCACGTGCGGCCGGCTTGTGTGATTTGGTGAAATAGCTCCTCCTGGCTTTCACCAAAATCATCTAAGAGTTGCGCGAGTTCTTCAGAATGTTGGTCCGCGAGTGCGCGATAGTCTTGTGCTAGGTCCTCGCGTACTGCCGCAATGCTCTCCTCATTGAGTTTATAGAAACCTCGGCCGTCTTTTCGCCGGTTCTCCTAGTCCGCATGATACGCGTGCAATTCCGCTGCTTGGGCTGCCCACACCATCCATCCTTTGTCTATCGCCGTTTTCAATTGCGTTGTGAACCTCTCTCGATTTGTTTGTAGAAGGATACGCACGTTGTTTGTGATGGCCTGGCAACGGTTGTGTGCTTCTTCCACCGACTTCTTAAGGTTTGAAATTTCTTGTTGACTAACCGTCGCCGCTTCTTCGTACGTGGTCTTCAGGTCCGCCTACAGCTGGGATTCCTTTGCTTGGAGTTCTTCTTATTTCCCCATTTCATTGTTTAGGCGGATTTCGAGCCAATGCCTTCTTTCCTGTTTGCCCACCAGCTGCTCGTCGAACCATACCTTTTTTTTCTCCAATAAGGTCTGGAGTCCCGCAATTGCCGCCTCCAAGTTCTTCGCTTCCTCCCGTAATTGGGCGTTTTCGTCTTTTGTCCGGATGTGTTGTGTTGCCTCCTCAACAAGTTTCTCTTCAAGGGTTTTTACTGCCTTCCGGCCGTTAGCCCGAATCTCTTTTTCCCTGTCTGAGGATTGGCACAGTTCAACTCGAAGGCGGTCAATTTCTGATTCCGCTAGTTGTATGGCCCTTTTTGCTTTTGAGGCAATGACGGTCTGAGCCTCAATCTCTTCCTTCAAGGCGTCGATGGCGTGGTTTAGTGGTGGAGTTGCCTGTTGCACCGTAGTCGCGTTAGTTTCCAACTCCGCAATGCGTTTGTTGGCTTTTTGCAGCTCGGCTTGGGTCAGTTTCACCTTCTTCCAAACATTCTTATTTTTAATGGCCATCTCCTTGGTGCCCGTGCTGACCTTTGCTAGTTCCCTATTGACCTTCACTAGGGCCATGTTTAATGGGGGTAGCTCCATCCCCACTCGGCGTATACCAGTGTTCCTCTGTCTGCCGACTCTGGCTAGTCGGTCGTCATCGTCGTTGTCCGCCGTTTGTGTTAGGGCGCACTCGATCATCTAGCGTTCCGCATGCTCCTCGGCCATTCGTTGTGAGGCCTTTATCTGTTGCGTTGCCAGGAATTCCATGAGCTCAAAAGAGGTGTCGTACTGCAAGAGGGCGTTGAACTCATGGGTCGTGTCCGGGATATGTGGATATGCCAAAACCTCACTTTCCGCCGTCAATACAGCTTTCCCTCGTTGTGACTAGGCCGTAATGATCGGTCGTGGCTCACGGATGATTTCGAAGGTGGTGTTGGGCTCCGTAGCTGCGGAGCTATCGCCTTTGGTCGTTGTCTCTGTCGTCGTGGGGACGTCCTTGACCAATCCCCGCCCATCTTTCCTGTCCAACCTTCGTCGTTTCGGTCTGGGGCTATCCTGTCGTGTTTCGGTGTCTGGCTCTGGGGCTGCTTCCGCGGAGCGCACCGCATGTTCTTCCTGCGTTGTCCATGTGTCTGGCTGCGTGGGTAGGGGTTCCTCTTCCCACTCTGTGGCAGTTAACTCCGCTAACCTGCGTTTCGCGGATCGGGGCGGAGGCGTGGGTCTGCTGGGTTGCGGTGCCGGCAAGCCTCGACGTGGGAACAACACCATTAGGTACTATTGTATGATCAGCCTGAGCTTCTTGCCTCCCTGATACACATGCAGGCCTTCCCTTAATGTCGGTCCCGTGATGACCCCCCAATCGACCGCAAGCCCTTCAAAGGTATCAATAATGATACCCGCCTTCTACTTGGGCATCCCATATGCGTTGACGAGTACACATCCGACCTCTAATAGGAACTTGGCGACTTCACGGAAGAAGGGATCCGGGATCTGCTTCGTTCTATAGGCCTTGGCAGAAGAGGAATATGGGCCGAAATATCTCTGCAGCGCCTCTGCATGAGGGATTTCGAAATGCCTCTCACCTAGTGATGACAACTCCAACTTTTTCCGGATGGAAGAGTTGGTGACTGTGTCGATATTAAGTTTTCTGGCGATGTCCATCGCATCCAGGTGTGGAGGTGCCTCTGCGACCCGGATGCACCCATCCAAGCGTTTCTCCATGAGCCATCAGCGTAAGGCGGTAGAGATAAAGATCGGCATTGCCAGAGTAGGCTCGTGGGGAGGAGACTGGTGGTTGCGGTGGGCTGGAGCTCTGTGAGAGGATGGAGGAGAAGGTGAGGGAGGGGTGCAATGAGAGCTCTGAGAGTTAGAAGGTCGGTTTTTGTTCTGTGCAGAAGATCTTCTATTTTCAGCTTTTTGTGGCGTAGGGTTCATTGGGCGGTGAGCCATCGTGGTGTTGCGTGTTCTTGATCTAGGAGTCTGTGCATGCATTCAGTCCTTTTAATAGTGTTGTTATCTTCTCTTTCTTTTCTTTCTTTTTTCTTTTTTTTTCCGTAACGGTTACATACAGCCTATTTGTACATTATGATACAACTGGGGCTGTCCACTTACGCCGCGGGTTCTCCGGCTTTGTCCTGTCCGGCGGTGAATGGGTTAGGTGGCGTAGGGCCCAGGTAAGGTTTAAGGCGGAACCCATTCACTTTTTGTCATAAGACTTCCCTGGCCAGCGTGCCTAGTTGGAACGTGCCTTGTTCCGCTCCTATTATCCAGTACAGGCCTGTCCAGCGGAATCATAACTTCCTTGGCATATGGCCCATTCGGATTTGGAAAACCAGTACCACTCGACCAACCACGAAATCCTTTTCCCGTGCGTTCCAATGTTGATCCACAAACGCTTTACGCCGTCGTTGTTCCTACTCCAACACAGCCATGCTGTGTACACGTTTTTCGCCAAGTTCGAGTAGCTGGTGGAGCCGTACCTCCTCCGACTTGGCTTCCGATAGTCGGTCCCATACCTGAATCCGTAAACTGGATATCTGAAACTCTATCGGCATCACGGCCTCCAGCCCAAACGCTAGTCGAAATAGTGTTGACTGTATGCTTGTTTTGTAGTTGGTTCTGTACGCCCATAACGCACTCTGTAATTTGGTATCCCAATCCGTTCTATTTTCGTTGACGATTTTCTTTAGGATGGTTTGTAACGTCTTGTTGGTGGATTCCGCTAACCCATTCGCGTGTGGGTAATATGGCGTACTTTTCTTGTGGACTACGGCGTAATGATGCATTAGTTCTCGAACGACCGTATTGAGAAAGTGGCTCCCCTGGTCACTGATAAGCTCAATCGGACAAGCGAACCGACACCATGTGTTCATAAAGGAATCTCGTTGTGACGGCCGCCTTATTCTCCCATAGTGCCTTTGCTTCTACCCACTTGGTGCAATAATCTGTGGCTACCAATATGTATTTATTGCCCATACGGGCCGCCGCCAGTGTGAAGGGGCCCACAAAATCTAATCCCCACTTTTGGAAGGGATCTAACAGTAATACGGGCTAGTGAGGCATCCTTGCGCACTCCGTGGGCTGGCCCATCCATTGACACAAATCTCACTTCCTGCAATACTCGTATGCATCCTTCTGTGTAGTTGGCCACCATAGGCCTGCTTGTCATATTTTTCGGGCCGTAACATTGCCCATGTAATGGCCGCTTGTCGTACCGCAGTGAGCCTCCTGTAAGACTGCTTCTTTCTCGTCCTGAAGTACCCTGCGTTGCCAAATGCCATTACTTCTTTTGTGATATAAAATTCCTTCTACCAGGCAGAAGTTACGGCTTCGAACGGCTAATCGTTTCTTCTCGTCCGTGCGTAATTGTGGTATTGGCAGTCCCGTAGTAAAAAAGTATGTCATTTCCATAAGCCACCGGTCCAGAAAGGTCGATTCCGTTCTTTTTGCTAGTGCTGCTAGGCGTCCGGAAAGTCATCGTTGTCCTTCTGTACTGTTTCTCCATTATCGAGTCTGCTCAAAAACTCTACCACTGTGTGTTGCGTCCTCGGGCGGTGCTGAATTACAAAATCGAATTCTTGAAGCAACAACATTCATCGCGCCAATTTCCCCGTCAGGGCTTGTTTCTCCACCAAATATAGCAGCGCCGAATGATCCACGTGGAACGTGAATTTCCTCCCTAGTAAATAATGCCGGAATTTATTGATGTTATAGATCATCCCTAGTGCCTCTCGCTCCGTTGTGGAATAGTTACGCTCTGTTGTTGATAATTTGCGGCTAGTGTAGTACACTGGCCGGTACCAATTTGGTTCAGTGAGCTGCATTAACGCACTCCCTATTGCTATGTCTAAGGCGTCTACGAACACATGGAATGGCTTCGCCCAAACTGGTGGTTGTACGACGAGGGCATGTGTGAGCATTATCTTAAGCGCCTCATAGGCCTTGTCCTCCATTGCGGTCCATTGGAAGGGAGTCCGGTGCACGGCAGCATGTAACGGCGTGGCGAAGTCCGCCAAGTATCGTATCATCCGACTATGCCATCGTATTTGTCCTAAAAACCGACTAAGTGATTTCGCATTTGTCAAAGTTTTGGCTTGCGTAATCGTAGAGATCTTGTTCGGATCGACCGCTATTCCATCCTTGCTGACTATATGACCTAGGAGGGTCCCGTTGGTCACTCCGAAGGCACATTTCGCGGGATTCAGGCTTAAGCGTGCGATGTAGCAACGTTCCAGGCACAGTTGCAGATGCGTAAAATGGTCGATTGTTTTCCCATATACCGCAAAGTCATCTAAAAAAACTTGCATGAATGCCGGAATATATTCCCTAAAGATCTTCGTAATTGTCCGTCGAAATGTTGATGGCGTCGTCTTTAGCCCGAACATCATGACGACTGCCACATAGACTCCCCAGTCCGTGACAAATGTCGTCTTCTCTTGGTCATCGGGATGCATGCGTACCTAGTTATACCCACTGAAGCCATCTAAAAAACTGTACATCTCATGTCCTACGATGGCATCTAGTACGCTATCGGTGAATGGTAACGAGAATGCGTCCGTAATGGTTACGGCGTTTAATTTTCGGTAATCCACGCATACACGTATTTTGCCATTTTTCTTTGGAACAACTACTATCGAACTTAACCATGTGGCTTGTTTAACTAGCCGTATGAATCTCGCTTTTAGGAGTTTGTCAACTTCTTCTTTTACGCAGGTCGCGTAGTTCGGGTTCATGCGGTAGCGGCGCTGCTGGACGGGTTTTGCGTCAGTTGTTAAATTGATCTTATGTTGATAGAACTTCGGATCTAACCCCTTCATGTCCTCGTGAGCCCAGGCGAACACATCTTTATATTTCTTGAGTAGTTCGATCATCGTGTCTCTCTGGTCCAACCTTAAATCCTTTGTGATGGAGAGAAAACGGGGTTCTGACTCCGTACACGCGTTTACTTCTTCCAGGGTGGAGGCGGTGACTCGCACTGAAATTTCCATTTCCCTCTCGAATGTTGCCCGTGCTCTACTTAGTTCCAATATGAACTCCGGGTTTGGTTCGTAAGACTCGTCGTGGAGGATAGTGGTCGTGGCATATTCTGTCGCGGTTGCGATGACATCCATTTCGAACAACGGAATGATCCGAGGGTGCTTGTCTAGGTATGCCTCTAATTCTGCATCCTTCACCCCAACCAGCATATTTATATCTTCTGCGTATAATGGTGTTATACCCTTGGATTGTATCGCGCTTGCCTCTGTAGGTACGCGAACCTTAGTGTGTCTGTGTTGGGAACTGATACACTTGTGTTGCCAGCTCTGCTTGATGTTTCCTGCCCGAAGCCACGGTTTGCCCAGCAACACAGGGTATGCCCCTGGGACGTCCACGGCGAGGACTACCGCCGAGATGTCGAAGCGATGTCCGCCCACAATAATGCCTATCTTGTGTATCAACCCCAATGGTCGTACTGAGCCGGTATCTGCCATACGAAGCCAGGATGGGCAAGCCCCCCATTCTGAAATGTCTAACTGCTCGCATGTTTTCGCACTAATCACATTAACGCCTGAGCCGCCATCAATTACGCATCCTGGGATTTCTTGTCCGTGTAATATCAATGTAATAACCGGGTTGTGGTGATCCACTACAAGCGGTCCGTCGCTAACGTCCGTAAGGTTCGTAGCAACGCTCACCCCGGGTATGCCTGTCACCCGTTGTCGTGAAGAAAACCGTCCCTAGGCGGAAACCGAGTTTAACGTGTGTAAACCGGCCCTTACACGCGAGCACACTTTTCATTGTATGGTAAGTAGGTAGGTACAAGTCGGCTGAGGTGAAATCCTAGGTAGCACGCATTCAATAGGGAGAGAATCGAGGTATATCTCTGTCCGAAAGGACAGAGAATTAATGTGATGTAACGGATGATAACGGCCTCCCTCCTTGGGCTATAAAAGAGAGGGAGAGGAATGAAAAAGAGATAGCGCGTTAGAGAGAGGACGAAGTGCTGTCGAACTGGGACCGAGCCCTTCTCCTCTGCCACTCTCCATAGCCATTTTGCGTAGGTTTTCGGGAGGCTGACTCTGCTCCGTGGAACGCCCGTGTGCTTCCTGTAGAGTCTCCATCTCGCTCTTCTGTGTGTGAGTGAACAGGCGTCGGTGTTCGCCTTGCAGGCCTATTAGTTGTAACCGTCTTGATATATATATTTTTTTTTATACATACATGTTCATATACTCGGACTTCTAGTCATCTCTTTTTGTTGTGTTGTTGGACTGTGATTCCTGTGTGCTCCCGTGCGTGTGCAAGTGTGTCCGTTGCCTTTCCGTTCTCCTCCTTCTCAACTATTTCTCGGTCCAAGACCCCGGTGGTCCCGCGTCGTTCTCCACGCACGCGCGTAACAACGCGACATATTTGGTGAACCCGACGTGAAACGGGCGGCAGAGGAATAGAAAGATGAGGGGGTCGGATCTCGCGGAAGCCATGGCTTCGGCCGTGGATCGGATAGTGAGTGCGCGCGAAGGCGCAGGCACCCTCGATAGGGCTATTGAAGCGGTCGTCGGCACGATAGGCCAGTTCGGTGGGAAGGACGCCATGAGCTATTTGGAGGCCTACCAGCCCGAGATGGTAATGAGAGACATTCTGGATGAAAGGCGACTGACCGGATTCCCTCGGGTGGCGATGAGGTGCTTGAGGTACGGGCTGAGAGCCGGACTTGGGAAGAGTTTGAAGGTCGGCTCCTCCAAAAATATGGGCTTGATGACGCGCTTCGGCTCTCGAAACGGGACTCCATGGAATGGGTAGAGACCCCCGAAAAGGGGAGAAACGCGTCGATGCTCCTCCGGGAGTTTGAAGAATGCTTCGCGCGTCTTTCAGCGTTCGACCGGACCGTACTAGACACAAGTCGTGTCCTGTTGTTCGTTAAGTCGGTGGATGCGAGGGACCGGGAGCAAGTGGGTCTCTTGCTGGAGACTTATGACGAGCTGACGGCCGACTGGGCCGTGGTGAAGAGAGTCTGTGGCCGTTTCGACAAACGGCGAGAGTGGGTCGATAAAGGATCAACATGGGTGGGCTCTGTAGCAGCGAGGAAGCTCGAGCCAACCCCGCCAGCGCGAAGGGAAGAGACTCAAGACTAGCTCGAGACCGGATCGACTTCGACCGGCATGGTCAAAGGCTCGTCCGGAGGAGCTGACTAGGATGGTAAAGGACCTCCAGATTGCACAGGCACGGAGGGATGGTGACGAACAGGCCCGTGACCGAAGGCCTCTAGCTGGAAACCGATGTTTGTGGTGCGACGCGGTTGGCCACGTCCGGAAGGACTGCGGGGACTTCACCAAGGCGATGAGAGCCAACGTGGTGTACCTATGGAACGGTCGAGTGCACGCTAGCGAGACCCGAAGGGCCCTAGACCTGAATGTCGGACGAGGGGGTATGAAACAGCTGATGGAAGAAGCGGCGGCTCTCCACGCGAAGACCGTCCACTACTCGGCATCGGTTGGGATCCGGGTCGGAGGTGGTGAGGCCCGGAAGACGAACGAAGCCAGGTTCTGGCCGTTGATGCTGGAAGGCCTCGCCGGCGCACAGCTAAGGAAAGAAGAAGCGGACCGCGCGGAAAAACGGGTCCGGGAGGTAACCGGGTGGAGTGACCCGGTCGAAGAGAAGACGGGCTTCGTTGAAGCCACATGCCAGAACTACGAGGCTCTGGTGGAAGACAAGCGAGTAGGTAAAACCGGAGGGGCTGGGCCCTCGCAATGGTACGAGACCCGATTCGGTCAAAGGCAGAATGAGGCCGGTGCGACCAGCGCACCGGATAAAGCCAAGAAGGCCGGGTACCGGTTGAGCACGTAAATCAAAAGGACCACGGACCTACGAAAGGTCTTGGAGGAACGTATCCTCGACAGCAAAGTGGAGTTGTCACTGAGGGAAGTGCTCGAGATCGCCAAGAAGGAGTTCCACGACTCCATCGTAGACTTGGTGAAGAGGAAGAGGTTGTCAACAAAGCCAAAGCCGGAGAAGCCGGTGGAAGTGCGAACGACGCACATAGAGGACATGGCGCTAGAAGACGAGTTGGCGGAAAGCCACTACGCGAAGCCGCATTGGGCCAGGGCAACTACGGAAACCCCTGTGCGGATCGGCGACGTTCCGGAACCGGTGGTGGCCTTGGTAGACCATGGATCCGAAATCAACCTGATGTCCATGGATTTCTACAAGAGGGGTAAATGGCCGATCAACACCAAGCACGGGTAGAAGATACGCGCGGCGACGCGTGCTACGGAGGAGTTGCATGGGGCGTGCCCAAATATACGCGTAAAGGTCGGTGATGTCGAGATAGATCAACATTTCTTCGTGCAGGAAACATCCTCGCACCCGGTGATTCTCGGCGAACCATACATTACGGCAGCTCGCATGGAGAGGAAAGTGTTGGACAACGGTTCGGCGTACGCGCACATCAAGAGCCAGGACGGTCGGCATTCCGTCCAATTCATGACCGTACGACCAAACCACGAGAGGAATCGTGAGACCCTCGGCGATGGCAGCCGAGGGGATTTTTAGAGAGGGCTATCAAGGCATGGGGCCGCGGTAGTCCGGACGTACTGGAAGAACCCCACACATGTACAGTAGGTAGGAAGTTTTGGTTCTCCGAAAACGGAGGTTGTACTATAACTGCCGTCAGCGGCCGGGAGAGGAAGCGAGCGAAGGAGCGGCTCAGGGGATGCGGAGTCCTCTTCCCCGATGAAGACATCAGCGGCGCCGGGGAGGCGGTCTCTTTTCACGACACCTTGGGCGAACTGCGAAAGGTGATCGGTGAAGACCTTAGAGAAGACCGGACCGTTCCGGTTAGTTCAATGGGATTGTACAAATCCATCGCGGACTTCGGGGAAAGGATCGAGTCGGATCGGACGGCCCGCGTGGATACAAAGTACAAGACTGTGGACCGGAAGGTGAGGCCGGTCGCGGCACCCTTGCCGGAGGGCAACGAGGAGCGGATAAAAGGGGTCACGTGGGACCCAAGTTTACAGAATCCGGCTGGCATAGGGCACCGGTTCACCGACATAACGCTATGGGAGCTCAAGGTCGGTGGGGGTGGCTTTCTACTGTCGGCGGAGGAGAACAAGTTTCGGAGAATGCTCGGAAGGCATGGGAAAGCCTTCGCGTTCTCGCCGGGGGAGATCAGGTGCGTGGACCCGACGATCGTCGAACCGATGGTGATCTTCACGGTACCGCATGTACCGTGGAATCTCAAACCGATTCCGGTGCCGAGAGCTCACATCTCGAAGTTAGATGGAGCTTCTGAAGCAAAAGGTGGAGATGGGCATCCGGAGGACGAGGAAGTTGGCGTAGATTTCTTCGAGGCGGCATACGTGACAACTAGAAAGGGGAGCACTTCGGCGCTTAACGAATTTGACGAGAGCAAGTATAATGGGGAGTGGCTCCAGATCGGCAGGCTCTTGAAAACAATGACATCGGACGCGGCGTGGACAAAGGAAGAGGCCAACCGGATCCGGAAGAAGGCGTACCGATTCTTCCTTCGCGACGGGTACATATGGAAGCACCCGAGGAAGAGGGACGGCATCCCGCTCTGAGTGGTGGCGAAGAAGGAGGAACAAGAGGAGTTGTTGGGGGCCTACCACGAGAGTCCTTGGGCCGGACACCGCAGAACATGGGCCACGTTCGAGAAGCTAAAGGGGAAGTACTGGTGGCCGGGACTGTATCGGGACGTGCATCAGTTCGTGACGACTTGCAAAAGCTGTCAGATGCACTCCATAGTCCGACACCGGGACGAGCATCACCCGACCTACCCTCCGACCGTCCACTTCAAATGGATGGTGGATTTGGTGACGATGTCGATGGGGGTAGGATAGATGCGGTATCTGGTGCTGGCTCGGGAGGATCTGACGAACCAGGTTGAAGGCTGAGCACTGCAAAACAAAATGACCGCGGTTGTGTGCCGGTTTCTGATCGAGGACGTGATATGTCGGTACGGGAGCGTAGGAAAGATCATGGCTGACCGCGGAGAGTTGGACGCGCAAGAGGCTGAAGAGCAGTTTGACCGACTAGGGGTCAAACTCTCGCTCACCACAGCGTACAATCCGAAGGCTAACAAGAAGGTGGAGCGCGGACACAGGCCGATCGTCAAAGCGCTAGTATGGGCGTTGTCGTGAAGATTTTCGGCAATAGTGTGAAAATCCAATAAAACGTACAAAATCGAGTATGAATCACATAATACAATAATTGTGAAGATAACATTTTAAATAAATTTAATATCTAAGTACAAAATGATGGAGGTTTCGAATGCACTTTATTACACAAGAAACGGACAACTAAATGTCAAGATATGAGGGTATAAAGTTTGTGAAAGGAAAAGAGAAAATTGTGAGATATCCCACATAGGCACGACAAATACGGCTCTCATCATATATAAGGTAGAGCAAAAGATATTATCTTTGTGTCTATGTGTGGAGCATAGAGATTTAAAGGTAACTTGAACTAAGAGTGGAGGTGGGCTAGCTACTCGTAAAGGGTTTTGGCCAACCAAAACCGGACCGGCGATGGAGCCGATGAGACGACGGCATCCGGCGAGGCATCGGTAACCGACGGCGAGGCGGCGGCATCTGGCCCTGGTAACCGACGGCATCCGACGAACCGGCGTCCGGTGACTAGATAAATAAATATATACATATATACATATACAAGGAGGGCAAGTAAGGATTCGAACCTTGCACCTCCGAGTTAGGAGTCAATTGGCTTACCATTAAGCCATGCCATTTAGTTGAATTTATATTTCTATCATTGTACTTTTACGTGTAAATTCTCATACATGAGAGCTAAAATGAGTGACATGGTTATCATGCACCACATGTAATACATAAGCACCAAATGGCAAGCATGCATTTTATGCATGTCTTGTACCCTCACATGCATCATATGCATGAGAGCATCTATAAAAGAAGGAAGGGGGAGGAGAAAAAAGGCGTTTTTTTTTGTTATGAAATTAAGAAGAAGAAATTCGTTATCAAATTGATCGTGTAAATTATTTCTTAAATCCAAAGATAAAAGTTCAATCAATCTCTCTCAATCGTTTAATCTCAACTTCTCTCTTTCCCAATCTATCTTAAGTACTTTCTCGCCAAAGCTTGTACCGACTTTGAATCCTTCCGGTCCAGAACCCCGGCGGTTCCGCCTCACGATCCACGCGTAGTGACGGATCTTCACGACAGCGTGTGAAGGCCAAGTCGGGAACTGGCCGCGACTGCTACCTTATGCCTTGTGGACCGACCGAACTACGCACAGTTCGGTAACCGAGTTCATGCCGGCAGAGCTTATGTACGGACAGAGGCTGATCATGCCAACAGAGTGAACCATCTCCTCATGCGCCACGGTGGACTGGAGAGATGAGATGAGATGAGCTGGGACGAGTTGCTAGCAGCACGGATTCGACAACTCGAGCGAAGGCCGAAGGACGTGGAATGAGCCGTGGAGAAGCTTCAGTTGGCAAGGTTGAAGAACAAAGGGCGGTTTGACTGGACTCACCGACTGCGACCGAAGAAAATCGAGGAAGGAGACTGGGTCCTAGTGTATGACAACAGCCTCGACAACCAACATAGGGCAACGCAGAAGTTTGCAAGGAGGTGGTTCGGGCCTTACGTGGTGACAGGCGCCAACGACAACGGGACCTACCATCTTGCGGAGCTCGACGATATGAGGATGGCAATATCGGTAGCAGGGAAGAGGGTCAAAGCATTTAAGAAACGACACGAGTGCGAGCCGGATCTGGAAAGCATGGACGGCGACGACGGGCGGTTCGAGGTGGATGACGATCCGGAAGACGAGGAGTAAAGCATGGACCGGTTTTCTCCAGCAAGAGCCCAATTTTGGCGCATACCGGTGGATGCGCGGTTAGGTGGGGGCGGATGTCGTGAAGAAAACCGTCCCTAGGCGGAAACCGAGTTTAGCGTGTGTAAACCGGCCCTTACACGCGAGCACACTTTTCGTTGTATGGTAAGTAGGTAGGTACAAGTCGGCTGAGGTGAAATCCTAGGTAGCACGCATTCAATAGGGAGAGAATCGAGGTGTATCTCTGTCCGAAAGGACAGAGAATTAATGTGATGTAACGGATGATAACGGCCTCCCTCCTTGGGCTATAAAAGAGAGGGAGAGGAATGAAAAAGAGATAGCGCGTTAGAGAGAGGACGAAGTGTTGCCGAATTGGGACCGAGCCCTTCTCCTCTACCACTCTCCATAGCCATTTTGCGCAGGTTTTCGGGAGGTTGACTCTGCTCCGTGGAACGCCCGTGTGCTTCCAGTAGAGTCTCCATCTCGCTCTTCTGTGTGTGAGTGAACAGGCGTCGGTGTTCGCCTTGCCGACCTGTTAGTTGTAACCGTCTTGATATTTTATTTTTTTTATACATACGTGTTCATATACTCGGACTTCTAGTCGTCTCGTTTTGCTATGTTGTTGGACTGTGATTCCTGTGTGCTCCCGTGTCTGTGCGTGTGCAAGTGCGTCCGTTGCCTTTCCGTTCTCCTCCTTCTCAGCTATTTCTCGATCCAAGACCCCGGTGGTCTCGCCTCGTTCTCCACGCACGCGCTTAACAACGCGACACCGTTCTTCCATGGTCTGGCGGAAGCGTGGGACTAATAGCAGCAACTTCTCCATGGTTAACGTTATCTCGCAGCCCGCTAACACTTGCCAAATGGGGTCTGGGGCCGGTCCTTCATCCTCCACTCGCTCCATCGTATTCACGGACTTCTTCCGCATGCGCTCTGTATTTGTCGCGTTTGCTTTTTCAACCCATGCCTGGGCTTGTCGTCGTATCTCATCTTTCGCGGCCCAATCAACCGTTTTTGTTTGCTGGTGTGTCGTGACTTGCTGCACTTTCGCCGTAATCATATTGACGGCGGGCCCCTTGCCCTTGCGAGCTGGGCATAATGTCCGGGTTGCTAACAAACAAAACAATGGATGCTCGATTCGCCCTTCTCAGCTCCTGGTGGTGTGTGCCGATCTCCTGGTGCGACTTGCTCCTCACAGTCCGGCCTCGTTTGTCGGAACGTACACGGTGGTTGCTGTTGGTCCCGGCGTGGTTCTTGGTGTCGCTCATCGCCCGAGCTTTCGTCATATCACCGATGGTCTCGATATTGCCGCTACTTCCCACGATAACCATTGAAGCCACAACATTTGTTTGTCGGTCGGTGATTCTCATAGCGTCAGCCTCCTTTAGCATAACTCGAGGGACCACGGTAATCCTCATCCTCTAGTTCATCTTCCTCGGAATTGTTGTGAGTCCGGTGGTGCCGGTCGTCACGTCAGTTGCGATCCACATACCGTGGTAGTCTTCTTGCCTCCTTTGTTCAGTACGTCGTGGGGGACGTTGTGTGTCCATGCTGCGTACTGTGGGAGCGGCTTTGTTCAGCATATTGTATTCGCATTGTTCGACTATGTGAGCCTTCGAGTGGCAGATTGGGCAGTGGATTCGCATGTTGCACTCCACTGCGGAATGCCCCGAGTTCAAGAAAATCGTGCACTGGATTGCTTGACGAAGTTGTCGTTCCTCGTCTTGGGGTAACACTTGTCGTAATGAGGACATAGAAAACCTTTCCTCCTCCTCGTCCAGCTCAAGCTGTAACGCTCATTCAATGACCATATCTGTCGTTTCCCCTTTCACGCTATTGTTGTTGAGCGTTGTTCGTATGGGTCAACGTAATGCTGCCAGAAATGTCTCTCGAGCCTCATCCTCTACAGGGCTCCGTTCCAATTTTCGTCGTAAATTTTGGAAACGTAAGCTGAAGTCCACAATCGTCTAGGTAGGCAGTTGCTTAATTGTGTAGAACTGTCCGAGGATTTCGCCTTGCGGAACCCTCCAATGGAAGAACTGCAAAAAGGCGGACTGCAACTGATCAAAGGTCATGATTGTCGGCAAATCCATCTGGGAATGCCAAAATGCCGCTCGCCCATCCAATGTTAACCCGAACTCCGTCATTTTGGATTAGTGTGCTACCTACTCAGAAAGGCTCTGCGCCATGTGGTTTGCAATCCAGACATTGAGGAACATGCGAATATGAGTTGCGGCGTCAGTTTCGCCGTTAAAGTAGGGATAGGCAAAGGCCATGCTGGGGGCTACGGCAGGTCGGGGAAGACCACAGTGCTGTTGTGGTGAGTGTGCTCCCCGCGTATCGTCGAGGTATTTGGAGAGCGGAAAATCACCTTTGTGATCACGATAGGTAGTACTGAGGTCGCTGAGGCGAGGCTTTTGTCGTGCATGTTCCTCTACCTGGCGTGTGATGGACCTTGTGATTGGCCGGTCTTGTCGTGTTGGTTCTCTAGGGCGTCTGCGGCTAAACATCCATTCGTCGTTGTTCGTCTATGAGAAGACACAGATCACCAAGCGTGCCAAAAGTGTTACCGATTAGGAACACGGTCTACGGTCAGTCCTTCGACCTAGACCTCCAAGTAACTGTGAAACAACGAACGGTGGCGTCTGTGCATAATACGTTGTCGTGAAGAATTTTGGCCAGAGGCGGAAACCGGGAATTATTGGCTACATCGGCGGGGTGCACCATGTGCACTCACCCTCGTATAATTGTGTGAATAATAGGAGTTAAGTTGGGACGAAGAATCCCATGTAAATCGGGATTTATCCCACATTGTAACGCATCCCTCTCCTTGTTTTATAAAAGGAAGGGATGGTCCCTTTGTTGGGATTGCGGTCCCTTCGGATGGGATGGTCGGATGTCGGAGATGAATGCCGACAAGCCCGGTTTCGGTTTCGGAACCGGATGATGAAGACCCCGACTTCGGAGCCGGATGACGAATGTACCCGGAGAGCGATCCGAATACAGGGACATATCCGTGAATATGTCTGCTATGGGCCCCTGAGGCTATAGTTGTAAATAGCCCCAAAGTCATATATGTATAAATATGACTTAGGGCAAACAGTTTTACTGTTGCTACCCATTTTTCTGTTTTTCCACTCAAGAGGAGTGAAGAGGGAGCAGCCGTGAGAGAGAGAGAGAGATAGAGCGCGAGAGAGGAAGAGGTAGACGCCTCTGTGTATTTCCGCCGCCTGTGGCGAGGACAGCGAGCTCTAGGTCGTTGCCTTGCAGCTCGCCATTGTATATTTCTCTGTGCATAGTTTGGTTTGGAGTCTCGCACTCCCGTGGTTTTTCCCGTATAGGGTTTTCCACGTTAATCCCTGTGTATCGTGTCTTTCTCTGTATTTCCTATTTTCTGCTGCATTGATCCGTGATTACTCGGTTGTGGCCGAGGGAAGAAGGTGAATCGAAGCGTTGATTCCCAACAAACTGGTATCAGAGCGACGATTGCAGAAAATGGAAGGCGGCGGCAGCGGGCAGCCGATGATGATGGTGCTGAATGCGCAGAATTACGCCGACTGGAAGATCAAGATGGAGGATCTTCTGATTGTTCGGGACCTGTACGAACCGATTGACAGGTCGGAAATACCGAAAGGGGTACTTGAGTCGGAGTGGAAGCTCCTGAACCGGAAAGCCGTAGCGACGATCCGACAATATGTCGATGTAAGCGTCCTACAACATGTGGCGAACGACACCAACGCATATGAGATGTGGAAAAAGCTGTCGGGCCTCTATGAGAGGAAGAATGCGTTGAACCGGACCTCCCTGATGAGGAAGATAGTGAATCTCAAGTACCGGGACGGCGAGAGTATGGTTGAACACGTAAGCACGTTCATGGGATTCGTGAATCAGCTTGCGGCGATCAAGTTCCCGTTGGAGGATGCAATGCAAGCCATCATCCTGATGTGTACATTGCCGGAAAGCTGGGAGAACTTGGTGGTGACTCTCAGCACCTCGTGCACCGAAGATAACTTGTCCTTTCAAACGGTAAAGACAAGTATTCTGAATGAAGAAGTGCGTCGGAGAGATAAGGAACCGGCCTCCGACCCGAAGATGTTGTTTACCGAATCGGATCGGGGAAGACAATGGAACCGGAGTCCGCAAAGACGGGAGAAGTCGGGGACCCGGTCGCAGTCAAGAGGAAGGCCCACATGCTTCCACTGTGGGAAGCCGGGGCACTTCCGAAAGAATTGTCGGCATTACCGAAAAGACAATGGAACCGACAACACCGATTCGAAGAAGTCACCGGAGAGAAACGGTGCATACCGGGGAGCCACGGACCGGAATGGTTCGGATCGGCGAGGACAGGACCGGAAAGGAACGACGGCACTCGCGGCAAGTGAAGAGGAGATCATGCTCATCACCTAAGAAGGTGAACTAAACATTGCCGGCGATGAGACGACCTGGGTGGTCGATTCCGGAGCATCGTTCCACCTGACCCCGGAGAGAAGATACTTCTCATCCTACACAGCCGGTGAGCATGGCTGTGTTCGGATGGGAAATGAAGGTACGTGCCGGATTGCCGGCATCGGAGACGTGTGGTTGACAACCCCGACCGGATGCAAAATGCTGCTGAAGGATGTCCGACACGTTCCGGAGGTTCGATTGAACCTGATTTCGGCCGGGAGGCTAGACGATGAAGGCTACACAGGTAGCATCCGGAACGGCGTAATGAAGTTCAGCAAGGGGAACCTGATAGTGGCTCGGGCCCGGAAGGTCAACACACTGTACCTGATGAATGCCCGGTTATGTCCGGAAGAGCTGAATGTGGCAACCGACACTGCCGGTGAGCTGTGGCACAAAAGACTGTGCCACATGAGTGAGAAGGGGATGAAGAGGCTTGCAGAAGACAACCTTATTCCAGTGAAGCATGTGCACCTGGAGAAGTGCACCGATTGCCTGGCCGGTAAGCAGAACCGAACCTCCTTCCACTCAAGGCCACCGACGAGACGTAGCGCACCATTGGAGTTGGTGCACACTGACGTGTGTCAGGTAGAGACGAAGTCACATGGCGGAGCCCAGTACTTCGTAACATTCATCGATGATCACAGCCGGAAGCTGTGGACGGCACCGTTGAAGACAAAGGACCAAGTGTTGTGCGTCTTCAAAGAACTCCACGCGAGAGTGGAAAGGGAATCCGGCAAGAAGCTGAAAGCGATACGAGCGGATAACGGAGGGGAATACCGGGGGCAGTTCCAGGAGTACTGTCGCTCGAAGGGAATCCGGCTCGAGTTTACTGTGCCGAAGACGCCGGAACTGAACGGGCTGGCCGAGAGGATGAACCGGACCATAATGGAGAGGGTCCGGAGTATGCTGGCGCATGCGAAATTACCCAAGGGGTTTTGGGCTGAGGCAATGTCGACGGCGACATACGTGATAAACAGATCACCCTCAGTACCTTTGGACGGAGACACGCCGCAGAAAGTGTGGACCGGTAAGGAAGTGTCCTACCGGCATCTGAAGGTGTTCGGGTGTCTCGCATACGTGCATGTGGCAAAGGACCGGAGAGGAAAGCTAGATCCAAAGACCCGGCCATGCATATTCCTCGGTTACGGCGACGACGAGTTCGGCTACCGAGTATGGGACCCGGTCGACAAGAAGATATTCAGGAGTCGAGACATCATCTTCATGGAGGACAAGACACTCGCCGACTGGGAGTCGGAGAAGAAGGTAAAGAGCTCCAAGTCGACCGGTGAGGATCAACTCTACAAGGAGCAGTCCCGACCGGCAAGGGACCGGTTAGCACTCGAGGATCCGGCCGAAGACGGTGAAGAAACAGAACCGGCCGAAGAAGATGAAAACGATACCGGAACCGGCCCCGATCCCGAAATGGATTCGGATGAAGAAGAATCGGAAGAACCGGTTACCGAAGCTCCGGAACGGAGATATCCTCTAAGAGAGAGGAGGGCCCCCCGGAGATTTCCGGATCCAGAGCACGTGCTGCTAACCGACGAGGGGGAGCCGGAGAGCTTTGAAGAAGCAAAGCACGACACCCAGAGCCGCAGGTGGTTGAGTGCCATGCAGGACGAGATGGATTCCCTGCATGAGAACCACACATATGAACTTGTGGAGTTGCCGAAAGGAAAGCGGGCACTTCGAAACAAGTGGGTGTTCAAGCTGAAACCGGGAGATGCCGGAAACCCCCCGAGATACAAAGCCAGGATCGTGGTGAAGGGGTTTCAGCAGAAGAAGGGCGTCGACTTCGACGAGATATTTGCCCCGGTAGTGAAGATGACCTCCATCCGGACGGTGCTGAGCATAGCGGCAAGCATGGACCTCGAGGTAGAACAAATGGACGTGAAGACGGCATTCCTTCACGGTGACCTCGAAGAAGAGATCTACATGCAGCAACCGGAAGGATTCGAGAAGGAAGGGAAGGAGCACCTGGTATGCCGGTTGAAGAAGAGCCTTTACGGACTGAAGCAGGCTCCCCGGCAATGGTACCGGAAGTTCGACTCCTTCATGACCGACGAAGGGTACCTCAAAACGCAGTCCGACCACTGCGTGTTTGTGAAGAAGTTCGAAGGAGGAGACTTTCTAATACTCCTCCTGTACGTGGACGACATGTTGATCGTCGGACGGGACCAGGTCAAGATACGGATGCTGAAGAAGGCTCTTCACCGAACCTTCTCAATGAAGGACCTGGGTTCGGCGAGGCAAATACTAGGGATGCACATCATCCGGGACCGGAAAAAGAAGCAGTTGTGGCTGTCACAGGAGAAGTACGTGACGAAGGTGCTTCACCGGTTCAACATGTCGGAAGCAAGACCGGTCGGATCGACCCTCCCGGCAAACTGCAAGCTGTCCAGCAAGCAAAGTCCCAAGACAAAGGCTGAAAAGGAGGATATGATGAAAGTGCCGTATGCCTCAGCCGTCGGGAGCTTGATGTACGCCATGGTGTGTACGAGACCGGACATCGGATATGCAGTCGGAGTGGTGAGCCGGTACATGAGCAATCCCGGCAAAGAGCATTGGAACGCGGTCAAGTGGATACTCCGATACCTGAAGGGCACAGCGAATGTGTGCCTCCGATTCGGCTCCGGTAAACCCGAACTCGACGGTTTCACCGATTCGGATATGTCGGCTGATACAGATACCAGCCGGTCCACATCAGGGTATGTGATGACGTATGCAGGGGGAGCTGTTTCGTGGCAGTCGAGGCTGCAGAAGACGGTTGCGTTGTCAACCACGGAGGCGGAGTACATGGCGGCTGTTGAAGCCGGCAAGGAAATAATATGGATGAAGGACTTCATTAGAGAGCTCGGTATCCGGCAGGAGGAGTACCGACTCTACTGCGACAGTCAGAGTGCAATCCACCTTGCGAAGAACGCGGCCTATCACTCCCGGACGAAGCACATCCAGCGAAGATATCACTGGATCCGGGAAAGGATAGAAGACAAGGAGTTCGTGCTGACAAAGATCCACACGGACGAAAACGGGTCGGATATGCTGACCAAGGTCCTCACACCCGACAAGCTGGAAGCATGCCAGAAGAGGATCGGATTGGAGAGACATCCCATGCCGAAGTGAAGGGGGAGTTTGTTGGGATTGCGGTCCCTTCGGATGGGATGGTCGGATGTCGGAGATGAATGCCGACAAGCCCGGTTTCGGTTTCGGAACCGGATGATGAAGACCCCGACTTCGGAGCCGGATGACGAATGTACCCGGAGAGCGATCCGAATACAGGGACATATCCGTGAATATGTCTGCTATGGGCCCCTGAGGCTATAGTTGTAAATAGCCCCAAAGTCATATATGTATAAATATGACTTAGGGCAAACAGTTTTACTGTTGCTACCCATTTTTCTGTTTTTCCACTCAAGAGGAGTGAAGAGGGAGCAGCCGTGAGAGAGAGAGAGAGATAGAGCGCGAGAGAGGAAGAGGTAGACGCCTCTGTGTATTTCCGCCGCCTGTGGCGAGGACAGCGAGCTCTAGGTCGTTGCCTTGCAGCTCGCCATTGTATATTTCTCTGTGCATAGTTTGGTTTGGAGTCTCGTGTCGAATACATGTGTATAATGGACGTATTCACACTATCCCGTTTTGGCCATTTATGTAATTAGCATAAAGGGTAGTGTAGAAATTCCGTGCTCGGCCACAACCGAGGAACAGGATCGATTCGCAGAAAACGGGAAATACAAGAATGCACGAAGAACAACAGAGAGAAGAGCACACAGGATGTTTACGTGGAAAACCCTAAATGGGAAAAACCACGGGAGTCCTCTAACTCCAACTATCACTATACACAAAGATGTATAATGGTGAGGCTACAAGGCAACAACCTTGAGCTCGCTGTCCTCGCCACAGGCGGCGGTATTACACAGAGGCGTCGACCTCTTCCTTCCTCTTTCTCTCTCTCACTCTCGCTCGGCTGCTCTCACTTCGCTCCCTCTTAGTGGACAACAGAAAAATGAGCAACAACAAAAAACTGTTTGCCCTAAGTCATATTTATACATATATGACTTTCGGGATATTTACAAATATAGCCCTGCATCCGGATCTCTCTCTCCGGGTACATTCGTCATCCGGCTCCGTAGCCGGGGTCTTCATCATCCGGATCCGTATCCGGGTACTCTTCATCCGGCTTCATGCCGGGTACTCTTCATCCGGTTCCGTAACCGCAACCGGGCTTGCCGTCATTCATCTCCGGACATCCCATCCGGAGGGACCGTAATCCCAACAAACTCCCCCTTCACTTCGGCATGGGATGTCTCTCCAATCCGATCCTCTTCCGGCATGCTTCCAGCTTGTCGGGTGTGAGCACCTTGGTCAGCATATCCGACCCGTTCTCGTCAGTGTGGATCTTCGTCAGCACGAACTCCTCGTCTTCTATCCTCTCCCGGATCCAGTGGTATCTCCGCTGGATGTGTTTCGTCCGGGAATGGTAGGCCGCGTTCTTCGCAAGGTGGATGGCACTCTGACTGTCGCAGTAGAGTCGGTACTCCTCCTGTTGGATACCGAGCTCTCTAATGAAGTCCTTCATCCATATTATTTCCTTGCCGGCTTCAACAGCTGCCATGTACTCCGCCTCCGTGGTTGACAACGCAACCGTCTTCTGCAGCCTCGACTGCCACGAAACGGCTCCCCCTGCATAGGTCATCACATACCCTGATGTGGACCGGCTGGTATCTGCATCAGCCGACATATCCGAATCGGTGAAGCCGTCGAGTTGGGGCTTACCGGAGCCGAATCGAAGGCACACGTTTGCCGTGCCCTTCAGGTATCGGAGTGTCCACTTGACCGCGTTCCAATGCTCTTTGCCAGGATTGCTCATGTACCGGCTTACCACTCCGACTGCATATCCTATGTCCGGTCTCGTACACACCATGGCGTACATCAAGCTCCCGACGGCTGAGGCATACGGCACTTTCATCATATCCTCCTTCTCAGCCTTTGTCTTGGGGCTCTGCTTGCTGGACAACTTGCAGTTTGCTGGGAGGGTTGACCCGACCGGTCTTGCTTCCGACATGTTGAACCGGTGAAGCACCTTCGTCACGTACTTCTCCTGTGACAGCCACAACTGCTTCTTCTTCCGGTCCCGGATGATGTGCATCCCTAGTATTTTCCTTGCCGGACCCAGGTCCTTCATTGAGAAGGTTTGGTGAAGAGCCTTCTTCAGCATCCGTATCTTGACCTGGTCCCGTCCGACGATCAACATGTCGTCCACGTACAGGAGGAGTATTAGAAAGTCTCCTCCTTCGAACTTCTTCACAAACACGCAGTGGTCGGACTGCGTTTTGAGGTACCCTTCGTCGGTCATGAAGGAGTCGAACTTCCGGTACCATTGCCGGGGAGCCTGCTTCAATCCGTAAAGGCTCTTCTTCAACCGGCATACCAGGTGCTCCTTCCCTTTCTTCTCGAATCCTTCCGGTTGCTGCATGTAGATCTCTTCATCGAGGTCACCGTGAAGGAATGCCGTCTTCACGTCCATCTGTTCTACCTCGAGGTCCATGCTTGCCGCTATGCTCAGCACCGTCCGGATAGAGGTCATCTTCACTACCGGGGCAAATATCTCGTCGAAGTCGACGCCCTTCTTCTGCTGGAACCCCTTCACCACGATCCTGGCTTTGTATCTCTGGGGGTTTCCGGCATCTCCCGGTTTCAGCTTGAACACCCACTTGTTTCGAAGTGCCCGCTTCCCTTTCGGCAACTCCACAAGTTCATATGTGTGGTTCTCATGCAGGGAATCCATCTCCTCCTGCATGGCACTTAACCACCTGCGGCTCTGGGTGTCATGTTTTGCTTCTTCAAAGCTCTCCGGCTCCCCCTCGTCGGTTAGCAGCACGTGCTCTGGTTCCGGAAATCTCCGGGGGGCCCTTCTCTCTCTTAGAGGATATCTCCGTTCGGGAGCTTCGGTAACCGGTTCTTCCGATTCTTCTTCTTCATCCGAATCCATTTCGGGATCGGGGCCGGTTCCGGTATCATTTTCATCTTCTTCGGCCGGTTCTGTTTCTTCACCGTCTTCGGCCGGGTCTTCGAGTGTTAACCGGTCCCTTGCCGGTCGGGACTGCTCCTCGTAGAGTTTATCCTCACCGGTCGACTTGGAGCTCTTCATCTTCTTCTCCGACTCCCAGTCGGCGAGCGTCTTGTCCTCCATGAAGATGATGTCTCGACTCCTGAATATCTTCTTGTCCACCGGGTCCCATACTCGGTAGCCGAACTCGTCGTCGCCGTAACCGAGGAATATGCATGGCCGGGTCTTTGGATCTAGCTTTCCTCTCCGGTCCTTTGCCACATGCACGTATGCGAGACACCCGAACACCTTCAGATGCCGGTAGGACACTTCCTTACCGGTCCACACTTTCTGCGGCGTGTCTCCGTCCAAAGGTACTGAGGGTGATCTGTTTATCACGTATGTCGCCGTCGACATTGCCTCAGCCCAAAACCCCTTGGGTAATTTCGCATGCGCCAGCATACTCCGGACCCTCTCCATTATGGTCCGGTTCATCCTCTCGGCCAGCCCGTTTAGTTCCGGCGTCTTCGGCACAGTAAACTCGAGCCGGATTCCCTTCGAGCGACAGTACTCCTGGAACTGCCCCCGGTATTCCCCTCCGTTATCCGCTCGTATCGCTTTCAGCTTCTTGCCGGATTCTCTTTCCACTCTCGCGTGGAGTTCTCTGAAGACGGACAACACTTGGTCCTTTGTCTTCAACGGTGCCGTCCACAGCTTCCGGCTGTGATCATCAATGAATGTCACGAAGTACTGGGCTCCGCCATGTGACTTCGTTTCTACCTGACACACATCAGTGTGCACCAGCTCCAAGGGTGCGCTACGTCTCGTCGGTGGCCTTGAGTGGAAGGAGGTCCGGTTTTGCTTACCGGCCAGGCAGTCGGTGCACTTCTCCAGGTGCACATGCTTCACTGGAATAAGGTTGTCTTCTGCAAGCCTCTTCATCCCCTTCTCACTCATGTGGCACAGTCTTTTGTGCCACAGCTCACCGGCAGTGTCGGCTGCTACATTCAGCTCTTCCGGACATAACCGGGCATTCATCAGGTACAGAGTGTTGACCTTCCGGGCCCGAGCCACTATCAGGCTCCCCTTGCTGAACTTCATTACGCCGTTCCGGATGCTACCCGTGTAGCCTTCATCATCTAGCCTCCCGGCCGAGATCAGGTTCAATCGGACCTCCGGAACGTGTCGCACATCCTTCAACAGCATCTTGCATCCGGTTGATGTCATCAGCCACACGTCTCCTATACCGGCAATTCGGCATGTACCTTCATTTCCCATCCGGACAAAACCGTGCTCACCGGCTGTGTAGGATGAGAAGTATTTCTTCTCCGGGGTCAGGTGGAACGACGCTCCGGAATCGACCACCCAGGTCATCTCTACGCCGGCAAGGTTCAGCTCCCTCTCTTCGGTAATGAGCATTATCTCTTCTTCACTTGCCGCGAGTGCCGTCGTTCCTTTCCGGTCCTGCCCTCGCCGATCCGGACCTCTCCGGTCCGTGGCTCCCCGGTATGCACCGTTTCTCTCCGGTGACTTCTTCGAATCGGTGTCGTCGGCTCCGTTGTCCTTTCGGTAATGCTGACAATTCTTCCGGAAGTGCCCCGGCTTCCCACAGTGGAAGCAAATGGGTCTTCCTCTTGACTGCGACCGGGTCCCCGACTTCTCCCGTCTTTGCGGACTCCGGTTCCAGTGTCTTCCCCGTTCCGATTCGGTAAGCAGCGCCTTCGAGTCGGAGGCCGGTTCTTTATCTCTCCGACGCGCTTCTTCATTTAGAATACTTGTCTTTACCGTTTGTAGGGACAAGTTGTCTTCCGTGCAGGAGGTGCTGAGAGTCACCACCAAGTTCTCCCAGCTGTCCGGCAATGTACACATCAGGATGATGGCTTGCATTGCATCCTCCAACGGGAACTTGATCGCCGCAAGCTGGTTCACGAATCCCATGAACGTGCTTACGTGTTCCACCATACTCTCGCCGTCCCGGTACTTGAGGTTCACTATCTTTCTCATCAGGGAGGTCCGGTTCAACGCATTCTTCCTCTCATAGAGGCCCGACAGCTTCTTCCACATCTCATAGGCGTTCGTATCGTTCGCCACATGTTGCAGGACACTTACATCGACATATTGCCGGATCGTCGCTACTGCTTTCCGGTTCAGGAGCTTCCACTCCGACTCAAGTACTCCCTTCGGTATTTCCGACCTGTCAATCGGTTCGTACAGGTCCCGAACAATCAGAAGATCCTCCATCTTGATCTTCCAGTCGGCGTAATTCTGCGCATTCAGCACCATCATTCCCGGCTGCCCGCTACCGCCGCCTTCCATCTTCTGTGTTACCGTCGCTCTGATACCAATTTGTAGAAATTCCGTGCTCGGCCACAACCGAGGAACAGGATCGATTCGCAGAAAACGGGAAATACAAGAATGCACGAAGAACAACAGAGAGAAGAGCACACAGGATGTTTACGTGGAAAACCCTAAATGGGAAAAACCACGGGAGTCCTCTAACTCCAACTATCACTATACACAAAGATGTATAATGGTGAGGCTACAAGGCAACAACCTTGAGCTCGCTGTCCTCGCCACAGGCGGCGGTATTACACAGAGGCGTCGACCTCTTCCTTCCTCTTTCTCTCTCTCACTCTCGCTCGGCTGCTCTCACTTCGCTCCCTCTTAGTGGACAACAGAAAAATGAGCAACAACAAAAAACTGTTTGCCCTAAGTCATATTTATACATATATGACTTTCGGGATATTTACAAATATAGCCCTGCATCCGGATCTCTCTCTCCGGGTACATTCGTCATCCGGCTCCGTAGCCGGGGTCTTCATCATCCGGATCCGTATCCGGGTACTCTTCATCCGGCTTCATGCCGGGTACTCTTCATCCGGTTCCGTAACCGCAACCGGGCTTGCCGTCATTCATCTCCGGACATCCCATCCGGAGGGACCGTAATCCCAACAGGTAGTTGCCCTAAGTCGGTCACTATATATAGTGACCTTGTAACCTTTTTGTAAGGTTGGATGTTGTATTATTACTTTATGAAATAAGAAACTCTTTTGTGTCCCTCTCTCTCTCTCTCACTCTCTCTCTGTGCAACGACATAGAAACAGTCATACGCAGGTATTCAGCAGCACTCGAATGCTCCTTGATCTTCCGCACTGACGACTTTGTCTCCAACATCTGGTATCAGAGCCTGCACAGTAGTCGGTCCTTCAATCCGTTGTCGGCCGTCGTCTCAGCCTGCACAGTATTCGGTTTCCTGCGTCATTCGAAGAGAGAAGAAGAAGAAAAACGAGGTTTGCATCTCATCGCGTTAGATCATCTTCGCTTGGAGTAAGCCAGCAGGTTGTACTCTGTTCCTTGTGATCGTAACCGCTCGAGGTGAAATCCCCTTGTGCAACATTGACAACAACCCAAATTCGTGCTTCATCTGGCTGATCGACATTCGGGAGGATCAGTTGGATCCGTCTCTCTCGTTGCTGCAGTCAACCGAAGCAGAATCGGTCCAGATAATCGGTTTCAATAATCGGTATTCGGCATATATATCCGAAGCGAACCGGGCTCACTCCGACTCGGCAACATTCGGGAAGACCAGTCGGTTCTGCCCCTCAAGCTACCGGAGTCAATTCGAGCAAGTTCCGAAGCCGAACCGACTCGGGTTCAAATCCGACTAGAGCAATATCGGGTGAGCCAACCGGCTGCACTCCAACAAGGCTCGTAGTCAACTCCGAACCGAGCTTCGTCAACCGAAACCAAATTTGATGGCATCAACATCCGGCTCGTCAGAAATGAGTCTACGAAAGTTCGATGGATCGAACTTCAACTTCTGGAAGGAGCAAATGCAGGACTATCTCATAGTCAAGGGGCAAATCGATCCCATCGAAAATGAAGAACCTCCAGAAGGATACAAACCAATTGAGTGGCAGAAGCTGGACAGAATTGTCCGCGCCACGATTCGGATGCACCTATCGGAATCGGTATACTTTACGGTGCAATCGTGTACGACAGCATTCGAACTGTGGAAAACACTGTCGGACACTTACGAAAAGAAGGTCGCCGCAACGAAGATGTTTCTGATCCGGCGCCTCTACAACTTGCGGATGAAAGAATCTGATTCGGTTCAAGCACACCTCAATGAGTACGAAAGCATAAGCTCCCAAATCTCGTCACAGGGGACGGCAATCGAGGATGAACTCAGAGCAATGATACTCATGAGCAGCCTTCCCTCATCATGGGAAACTTTCGTCACAACCGTGTGCAACGCGTCAACCACGGCTGTTAAATACTCCGAAGTCACGAGCGCAATCCTGACCGAAGCAGCTCGGAGAAAGTCTTTCGCCAAAGACTCAACAGACGACGCTTACGTAGTACAAGGTTCGACAGACCGATCGAACATACGAGGAAGAGATTCCTCACGGCCGCCGAACAATCAGCGAAGACGGAGCCAGTCACGGGATAACCGAATCTGCAACTACTGCAAGAAACCCGGACACATCAAAGCCGACTGCCGCGCACTCAAGAACAAGAACAACAAGAAGAGTGGCCGGCATGAGGAGATCAATTACGTCAGCTTCTCGGCTGATGTGCTACCAGACGACCCGAATATCCTATCAATCGAAAATCCAGTCGGATCAGAAGTTCTGCTCACGACTGAAGAATCGAGCACATGGCTCTTGGATTCGGGCGCGTCATTTCACGTGACTCCTCATCGATCCCAATTTCGGCAATATACGATCCGTCACTCCGACTCAGTTCGAGTCGGTAACTCGCAACACTGTGACATCATCGGAATCGGCACAGTAGAGCTCAACCTTGCAGGTGGCTCTACACTTGTACTCCACAATGTCCGACACGTACCCGAGCTCTCAAGGCCATTGATCTCAGTCGGACAACTAGATGAAGACGGCATTCGTGCCGGTTTTTCTTCGGGAGGGTGGACACTCCACAGGGGGAACCTCCTGCTTGCTAGAGGACCCAAGATACACTCCCTGTATCCGTTACATGTTACGCTCAGAGAGGGTAACCTGTTTTTGGTGGATATTCCTGTGTCATCACTATGGCACAGAAGATTAGGACACCTCAGCAAGGCCGGCATCACGCACCTATCTAGAGCCGGATACATCCCTAAACTCTCCTTCTCTGACCATCAATTCTGCGAGCATTGCCAGTATGGCAAACAAGCAGCCGCATCACACCCGACATCAGCACCAAGAGAAACGAGACCTCTCGATTTGGTCCACTCGGACGTCTGTGGCCCAATGCCGCATCAGTCTCTTGGCGGTGCCTCTTACTTCGTCAGTTTTATTGACGATTCGACTCGAAAGGTGTGGGCTTATCCAATTCGCACCAAAGATCGTGTCTTCTCGATCTTCACCGATTGGCTCGCTATGGTGGAAAATCAAACCGACCGAAAGCTGAAATGCTTTCGAACCGACAACGGGGGAGAGTTTAAATCCGAAGAATTCGTCAAATTCTGCCGACAACGCGGCATCCGACGTGAACTTACGGCACCACACAGTCCGGAGCAAAACGGTATTGCAGAACGAATGAATCGGACAATCCAAGAACGGACAGTTTCCATGCTCCAACACTCCGGACTGTCGGATGGCTTCTGGGCAGAGGCTCTACTCACGGCAGTACACATAATCAATATGTCGCCAAGTAGACCTCTAGGACTTCAAATTCCTCAGGAACTATGGATCGGCAGTAAGCCGAATTACGACAAGCTGAGGATCTTCGGATGCGAGGCGTACGCCCTCATTCCGAAAGATGATCGCCGAAAACTTGCACCTCGGTCCAGGAAATGCATTTTCCTCGGATATGGATCCGACGGCGAAATGGGATACCGACTCTGGGACCCCGAACGCAGACAAATCGTTCGAAGTTCGGACGTTGTGTTCAACGAGTCGGCTATGAATCCATCAGTCGAAAAACCGATCGAAGTCCGAAGGGTAACATTTTCCGATGTGCCGACCCTTCAAGAAGGCCCTGCTCTCAACACACGGTCAGCTTCACGGGTAGCTGAACCTTACACTACCGACTCGGACAACCCCGACTCGGCACAGCAGAACAATCCGCTTTCGGACCATCCGGCCTTGATACCCGATGCGACCAGTCCAATCTTACCTCGCCGATCCGAGAGACTGTCGCAACCTCCGGAGAGGTATTCTCCTGGAATTTTCTTCACCGACGCCGGCGAACCGACGTCTTACGAAGAAGCATCGACATCTGTCGATTCCGCCACCTGGCATCTGGCGATGGAGTCGGAAATGCACTCCATTCGGGCAAACAAGACTTGGGATCTGGTCGAATTACCTAGGAACCGACGTGCTCTTCCTTGCAAGTGGGTTTATCGACTAAAAGAGACGTCTGATTCGACCACCCCAAAGTACAAGGCCAGATTAGTTGCGAAGGGCTTCCGACAAGAATATGGCGTCGACTTCGACGAGATTTTTTCACCAGTGGTGAAAATGACAACCCTTCGTTTTCTACTCGGCGTAGTGGCAGCCGACAACTTGGAGCTGATTCAGCTAGATGTCAAAACAGCATTCCTCCATGGTGATCTTGACGAGGAAATTTATATGGAGCAGCCAAAAGGCTTCGTGGCAACCGGCCAAGAACATCTAGTCTGCCGACTCAGGAAGAGTCTATACGGCCTCAAACAGGCACCACGACAATGGTACAAGAAGTTCGACGACTTCATCCAATCGATCGGCTTCTCAAAAAGCGATGAGGACCATTGTCTCTTTACCAACACAGCTCAAGATGGATCACCCATCTTCCTCATCATTTACGTGGACGACATGCTAATTTCTGGACGCCACGCGGGCGAACTTGCCGATCTCATTCGGCAACTGCGGTTGAAGTTTGCCATGAAGGACCTCGGTCCGGCACGACACATCCTTGGCATGAAAATTAGTCGGCATCGCGATAAACGACATCTTTTTTTGTCTCAGACCGACTATATCGGACGTGTCTTAGAACGCTTCAACATGCAATCAGCCAAATCTGCTTCAACCCCGCTCCCTATGAATCTTCGGCTCTCTCAGCGAGACTGCCCGACATCCGGTCCGGAGGGGGAAGATATGAAGTCGGTACCGTATGCACCGGCAGTCGGCTCCCTTATGTACCTGATGGTCGCGACACGGCCTGATATTTCTCACGCCGTAGGAGTCGTTAGCAGATTTATGCACAATCCTGGCCGATCGCATTGGAACGCAGTCAAGCATGTGTTCAGATATCTGGCTGGCACAAAAGACCACGGCATTCTTTTCGGTCCGAACCGAACCTCAGGCGTAGTCGGTTACACCGACTCGGACTTCGCCGGCTGTATAGACAGTCGGAAATCAACAACCGGATACTGCTTCAAATTCGGCAATGGAGCAATCTCGTGGAAGTCGAAACTTCAGGAGTGCACAGCGACCTCAACGACCGAAGCAGAATATGTAGCTGCGTCCGACGCAGCAAAAGAAGCTTTGTGGCTCGGTCGGCTGGCGCACACGTTTCAACAAGTCGACCATGACTCGGCTCCAGTTGTCTATAGCGACAGTCAAGGTGCTGTTGCCTTGTCAAAAAATCCGGTTCACCACAACGCCTCCAAACATATCGACGTTCGATATCACTTCGTTCGGGACTGCGTCATTTCAGGGAAAATCGGTCTAGAGAAAATATCCACAACCGACAATGTCGCAGATGGAATGACCAAGTGTCTTTCGGCAGACCGCTTTCGGTCTCTTCGGCATCAGATGGGCGTAACGACAAACCAGTCCGGTTAGAGCCGGACACAGCGCAGGATGGTTTCCGACAACCGACATCAGTTCCTTAATGATCGGCTTCAACTGTTCCGACCCGACCAGTTCGGTCTTCTGCCTTCGGACCCTGCCGACTCGAACAAAGCTGATATGTCCGAGAACCTAAGTCTATACCTGTAATCTTAGATAACCCATGTATACGCCCATTACGGGGGAGTGTCGAATACATGTGTATAATGGACGTATTCACACTATCCCGTTTTGGCCATTTATGTAATTAGCATAAAGGGTAGTTGCCCTAAGTCGGTCACTATATATAGTGACCTTGTAACCTTTTTGTAAGGTTGGATGTTGTATTATTACTTTATGAAATAAGAAACTCTTTTGTGTCCCTCTCTCTCTCTCTCACTCTCTCTCTGTGCAATGACATAGAAACAGTCATACGCAGGTATTCAGCAGCACTCGAATGCTCCTTGATCTTCCGCACTGACGACTTTGTCTCCAACATCTCGCACTCCCGTGGTTTTTCCCGTATAGGGTTTTCCACGTTAATCCCTGTGTATCGTGTCTTTCTCTGTATTTCCTATTTTCTGCTGCATTGATCCGTGATTACTCGGTTGTGGCCGAGGGAAGAAGGTGAATCGAAGCGTTGATTCCCAACACCCTTGTAGAAGGGTTGCCCATTTTTTAGTCTTAAAGGTATACCGTTTTGTGTTTCTTTCTAGGGTTAGCTACATTCTTTCTCTTCTTAGTTTCTTTTCTTCTCCTTCTCGAGAACTCGAGCGGCAGCTATGGCGGGAAAGCTATTAGGTTAACTCTTCTTCTTCTGTGCGTAGCCGGCTCGCGGCCGAGCTGGTATCTCTCCCTGTTGTAGGTTGCTTCTGCTCGGCCTCTGTGCAAGACCCCGCTCGGCGCGATGAGCCCAAGAGCTCCCCGACGGCGCCTTGGCGGCAGACTGTCGTTGCGACCTAGCCTACCTCAATCGGAGTCGGAGTAGTAACTCACTCTTGTAATCATATATATATATACAGGGTTGTGCATATTTGTGTCTCTGTCGGTGTCGGGAGCTTTCCCTTCCCTGTGTTTCCTGTACATAAGAGGTGTGTGTTGTGTCGGTGTTACACGCGTTTTCTCTCCCTCTCTTCCTCTCTTGCGTTTGGTAGCCACCGGTACGTGTCCGGAATCGCTTCGGTTCGTGCCACAACCAGTGCAGCTAGGACCGGAGAGAAGTCGACTTCCCACGCTCTGTCACTCCCTAGACCAAGACCCCCGTGGTCCCACCTTTCACCACGCACGTGCGAAACTTCGCGACAACGTAGGGGAATGTTCCCCATAACCTAGCAGTGTATAAGGGAGGCGACTACAACCAAACTCCTTAACAGTGGCTACACACTCACGTTGCTTACTTCTACACTCTTAGGTATTACAGGCACACAATAGATTAGCCGTAGCTATACACAGGTATCAGAGAAGATAGAATCTATTACGATACGCTCTTTTCATTCCAAAATTACACGCTACCTATATCAGAGGTTTTATGCCCTTTATATACGCATGGTCTTTTAGCCGTTCACGCTTCCTGCGTGAACCGTTACATGCGTTACAATCTTATATTATTTCCTATTCCTACGCTCTTGTCCATCGGTTACTATTTCGGCGGACAACACCTATACTTCGACAACATGAGCAATATCTACCTGGCTCGGAACCCTGTGTTCCACGCGCGGACTAAGCACATCAAAGTGCACTACCACTTCATCCGTAAGCGCGTTCAGGATGGAGTGTCGATTTATAACATATCAGCATGAATCTTCAAGTAGTTGACATCTTCACAAAAGCCCTGGGTATCGACAAGCTGCAACAATTCGCGACGAACCTTGGTCTCTCGATCATTGACCAACCGCGCTTGAGGGGAAGTACAGAAGTATTTGATGATGAACAGTAACTGATCAGTCGATCGAAACCGACCAGAGGAGTCGAAGTACGAATAGACAGTCAAGCCGAACAAGGAGCACGAAAAGCCGAACAACTGAAGTTCGAAGATCTTGAGATCTCGAAAGATGAAAAGCCAAAAAGCCGAATAACCGAAGTTCGAAGATCCCGAAAGCCGAAAAGCCGTTGTCGTGATGTTGCGTGTCCAATGGGAGAAATTGTGAAATAGTGTAGTTCCACGCACATTACACAAATGATTATAAATATGAAAATTATCCTAGGGCCTAATGGCATTCGAGTGCATATAGAGGGGTGCAAGCAAGATTTGAACCTTGCACCTCCAAGATAAGGACCTCCAAGATAAGAGACATTTATCTTACCATTAGGGCTACTTAAAATGTCATGTATTTCTTTTCATATTCAAAAGGCATAGGAAAACAACCGTACAAAACAGTGTGCACAAATGCATGCACAAGAAAAACCGTGTGCCCAAAAACCATGGATCCAAGCCCATGGTTGTGCATGATAGAAGCATGGATAGACCTATAAAAACCCTCGTAAGGCTTGTGTAAGGGGGGGGTCAATTTGGAGATCATCATCATCATCAATAATAATATAATACTCTTCTTATTCTTCTTCTTGACATCTATCTTCTTCTCAAGTATAAAAATCTTCGATCTTTTCAAGTGTAATAGTGTTTCCTCAACTCTTACGTTCACATCGTTGTCTTTTGGACAAATTTGCGAACCTCCTCCCCGGTTCGAGACCCTAGTGGTCCCGCTCAATCTTCGCAACATCTTTTTGGTGAACCCGATGTGAAGAGCGGTAGGGGAGGATGAAGATGGATGAGGAATATCTCATGAAGCCCATGGCAAAGATGATGATGGAATTTTGGAGAGAAGGGAAAAGACGAGATGCGGCCCAACAAGCTGTCGAAAGCGTGGTCGAGCGAGTCGGATGTTTCAACGGGGGCGAAGTGCAAAATTTTCTAAATGCGTACAATGCCGAGATGGATTCGAGAGGTGTGAATGAAGCAATGAGGCTGGAGTACTTTTGCCGAGTGGTGGACGAACCAATCTACAATGAGATGAAAGAGCTTCAAAAACTTCACGATTCGTGGGTGTCCTTCGAAGAAGCTTTACGAGAGGCATATGGTTATGAAGAACCAAAGGGATGAGGTCTATACGAGTTTGACCAATGGGTGTCATCGACGAAGACCCACCAGAGTGTTATGCATGCATTTGTTGAGTTTGAATGTCGCTTCGCTGAACTCTCAGAGCAGGATCAAGGATTGGTAGGGACGAGTAAAGTCCTTATGTTCGTAAAGTCGGTTGATCGAAAGGAAAGGAAGGCAATTGGCATCCAACTTGAAGATGATGATGGGGCAAATGGCCTCACCGAGAATTGGGCTGAAGTTGAAAGAGTATGCCGGTGACATGACAAGAGGAAGATGGGAATCTTGTCGACATCGTCACGACCCATGAGGGAAGATCAAAGAGGAACGGCATGCAACAACGTGCCACCACTAAAGGAAGAGAGCTCGAAGTGGGGAGATAGGTCGGTACTCGACATAGAGGCCTTCGTAAAAGAGGCATATGAGAGTTTAAAGGTGCAAGTCAAGGCCAAAGAGAAGCCTAGAATGGAGCCAAAACCGAGGCAATTGGTGATTAGGGAAGAAGAGACCTCCCAACAAAGGTGGAGTAAGGATACGGCCAATATGAAGGCCCGGGTTCGGTACAACAGTACAACGGGAGAAGGTGTGGAACCTTCTCGACTTACGGAGGAACGACGGTCAAGAGAAAGCTTAGAGACTCGAGAGCGGGAAATGCCGCTTTAAGAGTGGACGAGCATTTCAGAACATACGTTGTGTCCGAAATATCCAGTGATGAAGGTGCAAGCATGAGCAAAGCTTGCGTGATCAAGGGAGATGAAGAGTGCGAGGTCAACGTGATTGAGGCAGTAGCCATGAGGAATGACATCGAGTCGCAGATGGCTCTAGAAGAGTCCACGACAGATGACCGTGTCGAGACTTTCCCAACACTTGATCTAGAGAGTTGGGCAGTTGCGTCCGAGAGCCAACATGAGACCCAAGAGACAGAAAGTGGTGGGGAAGCAAATATTGAAGACAATACGAATAACAACGTTGAGCGAAAGATGGCTATGGATGAAAAGACGGTGACCGATGGTGCCGAGGTTCTCCCCACAATTGTTCCTGAGACTTCGGCAGTTGTGCCCAGTGCCAACGTGAGACCGGAGAGATGGAAGGTGACGGCAAGAAATCGAAGGACCAAAGCGGCGATGAGGACGATGACCACAAACTAAGGGATCCCTCACACCGGTTTCGGAGACTTCGGCAATTGTGCACGAGAGCCAACATAAGACCTGAGAGATGGAAGGTGACAGCGAGGAGATGAGGGTTGAAGCCATCACATATGGAGGAATGGTGGCCAACAAGGAGGCCAAGAACAAAGCTACAATAGAGTTTGATGAAGAGCTAGAGAGCGGCAAGAAAGGAAGAATCGGAAGACAATCCGGATGGAAGATGCAGCGGTTGGTATTCCGACCTGAACGTAAGCTGACCCGGACGAGAGCTGATAAACCGGGCCCGACCCAACCGAAACCCGGACGGATGCCGACCTAGAAGGAAGCCAATCGTCTGAGTATGATTCTGCCGAATGCGAATTCGGAAGAAGACCGACCAAGCCAGAAGCTGATTGGTCGAGACCTATCCAGACAAAAGTTGAGCCGACCAAGCCGAAGGTCAAAGCAGAGGAGCCACGACACCCAGTCGAGGCTGCTGAGCATGAGGAAATGCAAGCATGAGATGAGAAAGGACGATCGGAGGAAGTTTGATGACCAAGGAGATGGTCGAGACAAAGGCGGCACATGTACGATGCATGAAGGGTTACACTTAGGAGGAGCAAAAGGGGCTATGAGAAGTGGTGATGGCAATACGAAGGGCGAGCGAATGATATGGTTAATTGGGTGGCGACGATGGTTTGGGTGGAAGGAATGCATGTGCTCAAAATGGAGGACAAAGGCCACCACAAGTGAGGCGTAAGAAAGAAAGAAATCAAAGGCCAACCACCTTTGAGTCCACCACATCACTCTTTTCTTCATGTCGGAGGATGTGCGGTTTGGTGGGGGTGGATGTCGTGATGTTGCGTGTCCAATGGGAGAAATTGTGAAATAGTGTAGTTCCACCCACATTACACAAACGATTATAAATATGAAAATTATCCTAGGGCCTAGTAGCATTCAAGTGCATATAAAGGGGTGCAAGCAAGATTTGAACCTTGCACCTCCAAGATAAGCGACATTTATCTTACCATTAGGTCTACTACCAAGTACTTTAAATATTTTTGTATTTCTTTTCATATTCAAAAGGCATAGGAAAACAATCGTACAAAACCGTGTGCACAAAACCATGTTCCAAGCCCATGGTTTTGTGCATGCACAAGAAAAACTGTGTGCCCAAAAACCATGGATCCAAGCCCATGGTTTTGTGCATGATAGAAGCATGGATAGACCTATAAAAACCCTTGTAAGGCTTGTGTAAGGGGGGGTCAATTTGGAGATCATCATCATCATCATCAATAATAATATAATACTCTTCTTGACATCTATCTTCTTCTCAAGTATAAAAATCTTCGATCTTTTCAAGTGTAATAGTGTTTCCTCGACTCTTAATTTCACATCATTGTCTTTTGGACAAATTTGCGAACCTCCTCCTCGGTCCGAGACCCCGGTGGTCCGGCTCAAGCGAAGCACGCACGCATGCGCATCTTCGCGACACTGTATTTCGAAGACTGAACCGAAATAACCATTCAGCATCCGGAAGTTGTGTTCGAAGGGGCATGTTGAGAATCGAACTCAACTTCCCATAGAGACAGTGTTCACACTAGTCATTAGACAATATACTAGGCTAATTCTGTAATTAGTAGAAAGGGCACTTGTCCTAGATCAGCTGGTATTTAAACCAACCTTTTGTAACTTAGTTATTGTTGGTCATTCTCGTCTCCTTGTAATACAGTTTTTTGTTTTTCTGTAATCTTGAGCTCTCTCTCTCTCTCTACACACACACACACACATACAGTGCTTCCGCTACACAGAATCATCATGGTTCTTTATAGATCCACCACAAGGCAAAGTCTCGATGTAGTCGATGATGTATTAAATGAGGGTAGCTAGGCCTCATATTTATAGCCAGACCTAGCCCTTAGGCAAGTTCGCACTTGGCCTTAATGGGTTATCTCAATCCCAAGGATTAAAAGTAATCATTCCCTTCTTTACACTCTCGTTTAACCCTCACACTTTATCCACGTGGATAGAATACTACAGTACAATCTTACCATGTGATATTATATGGTCATGCATGTAACATATGATCTTACATGCTAAGCCATCGAATGCCTATTCAATACTCATGGAAGCAATCACGATAGGATGAACATATATAAACCCTTGTAGTTCTCTAAACCTAATTAGTTAGGTTCATCGACATCAACTAAGTTTGTATTGATGATAGCTTTATTCAATATAAATATGTAAATTAACCGTCCATTACACAAAAGCTTTAATGGGATGTACAATGGTGGCAAGTACCTTTGTCAGCCACTTGTTTATCGAAAAGAGCATTTACCAACAGAAAAGAAAAGATCTTTGCTCATTCCTAAAAGGAGGAAAACTTAAAGGACTTGTATGTTATTGATATATGGAATTTGAACTGTAACTCTCATACTCTCTTTGATTTCTCTTATGCATATTCCATAAAGCAGTTGAGGCAAAATGGAGATAACAGAATACAAATGAGTTTATCAAAAGGCATCACTTTAATAACATCGAAGAATGGTTGGAGATGTGTGAGACCAATATTGAAGAAGAACAAGACACCCTATCCACAAACAAATAAGAGTGATAATTGGGAAACATTAATGGCTTCAATTGAGCCTCCTCGAGCACAAAAATACAAATGAGATGAGGTAGCTCATGGGGTTTTTAGATGGGTTTGCATGAAAAATACCATATCTTGCTTTCATTGCTTGATATAAGTTAAAGAAGAATATAATATTTGAAGTGTCATAAACTACATTAACCTGAGAGGCAAACGTTGGGATTGTTTTTGTGTACATTTTGAGTGGATCATTCATTGATTTTGATGCCCATTAGAGCATTGTTAGTGACCACGGACTACATTTCATCAACTATGTAATAAAGGTACTAACAAAGTATCACTTTGTTGTCCTCATAAGAGCACCAACTACTTGTGGAAAGTACAAGACATTGTAGAGTATTCTTGAGAAGATAGTGGGAAAGAATGGGATTATAAGCCCAGGTTTGTGTGGATTGCATAACATTCAAAACTAGTATCAACGTGATGCCTTTTTGAGTAGCCGACAACTTAGACATGATGAGTTCGATTGAATACCATGTAGAGAGCGTTAAGGGCTAGCTAGTTCTTTGGATAGGCCAAGGAAAAGAGAAGTAGCATTGTTATTGCCGTGACTACAACTAAACTGAGTATGTGTGATATTGACATAGGGAAAGAAAAGTTGGGCCTTGGGAGTGGAGTATTGGATTTTTTTGGTTATGTGGTGTTTAATGAATGCTCGGGGACAGCAAGGCGTCATTCTTTTGTAGGGTCATGTGATTGAGTGGATCAAAAGAATAAGTGGCTGTGGATGGAGGAGGGAGGGGTTTGCGTGGGTGGGGTGGGTGTACATATGATGTATATGTATGTACATACATACATACTACTATGTTACTACCACATGTACATATGTATGTATGTATGTATGTATGTATGTATGTATGTATGTATGTATATGGGCGTGTAAGCAATTCCCGCCCCACATACACAAGCACGCGCGCGCGCGCGCGCGCGCACACACACACACACACACACAGCGTCTCTCTCTCTCTCTCTCCCTCTGCGTCGTGTCTTTCATTATTCTCTCATATGTATGTATGTATGTATGTATGTATGTATGTATGTATGTATCCACAACAACCACAACCTGTCTGTCTGTCTGTCTGTCTGTCTGTCTGTCTGCAACCCACCCAGTGACTGACTGACTGACTGGCTGACTGCAAATCACCGAGAATCGAGATGATGCGTGCCCATGATTCATTCGGACCTTATCTTCTTTCTTTCTCTCTCTCTCCCTCTCCCTCTCTCCACTGACTGTTTTCCTCTCCTTTTCCTTCCACCCGAACTCCTCGCTCTTTCTATACATATCTTCTGCATAAACCCTAGTATACATATATAACTCCTCCTCATCCTGCTGCGCCGTTCCCTCCCTCCTCTCTCTCTCTCTCTCTACATATTTACTACATGGCTTCTTTCTCAATTCCCCCTTCCTCCCTCCGTACCTCCTCCTCACTGTCGCACGCCTCATCTCCTCCCCCTCTTCCTCCTCCACCTGAATTCTCACCATTCTCTCCCCACAGTTTTGCGAGCTTATCGTCGACACGAAATGGGAGGAAACTACATCATTTTGTTCTTCCTCAGGGCAGAATCAGGAGCTCAAGACCGACCCTGCTGAAATCTCATGTTCTAGGAACGAAGATCGGTTTCCAAGCTGAAAGTGCAGCGCCTACACCTGCCGCCGCTCCAGAGAATACATATGAGAATTTCTCAGGCCACTCAGACACCTTCCAGAACGTGGCATCTGAGGCAGGTTAGTATTTTGGGCTAGCGTTTTCCATCTAGGTGTAAAACTGTTGTGCTTTTCCTTGATTTTCCACTCTGTCAGAAACATTGGTTGTTCGGAATTGATGGAAAACTGAAACCTGGGGCCTACATTAGAATGTGAGACATTAGTGCCTTTTTTCTCGCTTACTCCATCCTGATGAGAAACGTGCTTTTTTAGAATATTTCGGAACATTCAGTCCTAAAATTTGGCATCGTTTACTTGTTTTCTCTATCACCATCGAAAAGATTGTGTTTTGTGCGTGCAATCACAGTTTTTGAACTGCCCAACTCTGCTTAATCAAATCGACCAGGAATGCGGTTTTGTTAGTGCTCTGCGTCATTTTAAAAATCTGATCAGGAAGCAGTCTGCGTTGCTTGAAACTCATGCTAGAGACAGTTTTGGAACCTCGTATCCTACTAAATATTCTCCTCAATGTGCCATCTCAGAGAGATTTGCAATCAGAAACGTGGTGGTTACTCGGAATTGATGGAAAAATGAAACCTGGAGCCTACATTAGAATGAATGTGAGACATTACTGCTTTTTTTCTTGTTTACTCCATCCTGATGAGAAACGTGCTTTAGAATATTTCGGAACATTCAGTCCTAAATTTTGGCATCTTTTCCTTGTTTTCTCTATCCCCATCGAAAAGATTGTGTTTCTGTGTGCAATCACAGTTTTGGAACTGCCCAACTCTGCTTAACCAAATCAATCAGGAACGCGGTTTTGTTAGTGCTCTGCTTCATTTTAAAAATCTGATTAGGAAACAGTCTGTGTTACTTGAAACTCTTGCTAGAGACAGTTTTGGAATTGGAACTTTTTTTCCTGCTATATTATGAGGCACCAAAGTTTATTGTGAAGAGGTCTGATCTTTTGTATGGTTCCTGCATCTGCAGGATCATATTTTCTCCCATCACATGAAGGAAATTGTATTCTGCAAAACCAAACTCACTATCATCTGCACAGTTTAGAAATTTGATTGTTGCTCCATGTTGAGAAGTACATATATGCTCATTCTATGGGAACCTGGAGATTAGGTTTATGTTATACTGTAGCCTTACATAAAAATGTTGCATTTTGTCATTGCTTTAACTTAACCGAAGCTTAATGTTTGAATTTGGTTTTTAAGGGCTTAAATGTTTTAAACTTTTTGTATGATTATGCAGATTTAAGATGCACTAACATTCTTGGTAATGCGTAAATAGGAATATGTCTGCCATTTATATCTGTTCTGTTGGCTAGTTTTTAATTGGATGATCTATACAATAATCGCTTAGATCTGCTTTTGGGAGTACGGAAAGAAGTTGAATCAAAGAGAATACCACCCAGAGCAGGCTTCGGAATGGAAGAGCTCTATCGCAACTATAAAGCTGCTGTAAGGCTCTGGTCAATGGATCAAGCTTGCATTTTGTAAGGTGTGTGCTTGCTGGTGCAATTTAGAGACAGAGTTTTTGATTCCGCTTCTCTGTAGGTAAGTGAAGGACACACTAGTCAAGAAACCATCGTGCAGATCATGTCCACGGTACTTGACCGAGTCTTATTGCAGTTTGAGGTGCGGTAATACTCTTTTGCGATTCCTGGTAGGCACTCTTATATTTGAAAGCTCAAGTGGATATCTATCTGTCCAGGAACCATTCATATTCCCATCGTATCATAAAGCAATTAGGGAACCATATGATTACTACATATTTGGTCAAAATTACATTCGGCCCCTAATAAACTTCAGGTACAATCCATAATGTAAGTAATCTTGATGGATCAAAAGTCGCAGTGTTCCAACTTATCATTTTGACATTGATGCATTTTTTTAGGAATTCTTATTTGGGGAACTTGTCACGCTTTGACGAGATAGAAGAACGTTTGAAACAGGTATTTTGCCTATACAATCTATTCATTGAAACAGACTAAACTGTTATGCCTTATTTCTGTCTTAATACCTCTTCTGTCAAACTTTATGTTTAATCTGTTTGAAATGTAGACAGGAAGTGTAAAACAAGCATGCACTTATTTGGACTAATGCTAGTGTGTTTTTGATCATTGTTTTGACCCCAGATCTGTTCATAGGTTTGAGTGCTTATATGATAGTTGATGCATATCGTCATACCTGGTATGCTATTCTTCAATCAGATATACGATATGTAAAAGGTATTCGGGGAAGACTAGTCATAGAGATAGATAAATCTGTTAAATACAGAAAATGGGTACAAACAGAATTTCTGTGATACCTTGCTTTAGCCCTTGACATGCCATTTCTCCTGATTCAAGTACTTGCAGGGTAGAAGTTGATGAGCCTACAGTATATGTCTTCCTCATAGATCATAAGTTACTGTGTACTGAAGGTGCTTTTTGTTATGTGGCTTCAAGCATTCATAGTTGTTCAAGTTTTAGTTGCCAAATTGTGATAATATAATAGAAAGGAGGGATTGGTAACAGTCTCATAGATAAAATAGGTCGGACACTTGGCCCATGTAGCTTTGCTGATATTTATGTCACATCTAGCTCTCTGCAGAATTGCCTCTGGATCTAGCCTCAAATTGATAGTGGGTGGACACATGGAAAGTGGGCTGTCTGAACTGGCCAGAAAGGTCCAGAGAACCCCTACTGCCATCTGTGAAGAGTATTCTAGGTCTAGTTTTACTGGACCACAGTCTCATAGATAAAATAATTTGGACACTTGGCCCATGTGGCTTTGCTGATATTTATGTCACATCTAGCTCTCTGCAGAATTGCCTCTGGATATGGAGGCAAAGCATCGATAGTTTGAGGGTGTGTAGTATGAGAATGCAAGAGAATGGATGAAGACATGAAGAATTTAGAATATCTATATACATACATATGGAATCTAGATGTAGACATGGATATAGATATGTACTCATTGGTAAAACTTACACACATAGGGTTAGATATTTACACATGATGTTTTGTTAGTATATTAATGTGAAATTTATCACTGCAGGGGCATAACGTTGTTCTTCTTGCAAATCATCAGACTGAAGCAGATCCAGCAGTAATGGCTCTTCTATTAGAAAGTAGCCATCCATATATCTCACAAAATCTGGTGTGTGGGATTTAGTAATCATTGTTATTAATTCCTGACTGAAACTGTGCTAATGTCAGCACAACTTTTGACAGACTTATATAGCTGGAGATAGAGTGGTTGCAGATCCTTTTTGTAAACCTTTCAGCATGGGAAGGTATTTATGCCTGAGCAGACCTTGTGTATGGCTCTTTAGTTAATCTATGATGTATATGTAAATCATCTTTTTGTACTTGGTTGGTTCAGGAATCTTGTTTGTGTATACTCGAAAAAGCATATTAATGATGAACCTGAACTAGTAGAGATGAAGAGGAAGGCCAATGCTCGAGCTTTGAAGGAGCTGGCACTATTATTAAGGTATGTACTAATAGCTTTTGCTTCATTGTATCTGTAGTTTTCATTAGAGGGATTATTTCCTGAATATTCAAGATTGAATTTCAATTTTGACATGATTGATCGATAGAGATCAGAAATGTTTAAAATTGGGCAGATCATATTAATTGCAATACCATTTTCATTTTCTTTTGTCCCTTCCTCAACATAGCTCCATTACTGTTCTCTATTTTCCAATATAATTTCATAATCTTGTATGTAACAAGATTTCATTGGATTATCATAATCCCTAATCTGATAATTAAACCATAAGAAATTACCATCTCACCTAAAATCTACTAGAGCTCATGGACTTAGGTAGATATGGAATATAATTAGAGAGAAATCATAGACCCAACAAATTGACATAAGCTAGTCATCATAGACCCAGTTATGACTAGTCAAAATTTGGATAGAGCCATAGTCTTGATTCTGAACCTGATGAAAAACTCAATGGACAATGCTGCCATGTTATTCTTTCCTGGTAAGATGCCTGCTGTGTCCAGTTTTGCCCAATAAATTAATGCACTTTCCATATGCTTGGTACCAGATGCTTCTACAAATTTCTGTGGATAGATAAAGATTACAAAACATGTTGCTCCATTTATCTTTAGTGCAAATGGTGCATGCATTGCTTTTGTTACTCACCAAGGTTTATTATTTTTAAGCTTGGATTCATCACAATCCTGATAGATGAAGATCTCCTTGAACATGCAAATGCTTGTTGGAAAAAATAGGCTGAGTTATTTGTCCAATGCAGACAAATGGCAATATAGATAAACTCTGTGCATTATGGACCTGCCTTATTCTTGAGCAAAGAGCATGTGAGATGTGATTCCATATACCTGGACTGAATAATGGCCAACTCAGGAGATAAGTAACATGAGGAACTTGATATATGCATAACATTAAGGACGAGTTCTAAATCTAACTTGATTAGTTTACGGGTAGGATAGTTGGGAAACCAATTATCCTAGGACTTTGGACAAATCCATAAGGACCAACGGGACTAGCTAGTCCTCCATTACTGCATTTGAAGATGTTGTTGAGGCACTATTGGTGAGGGAAAGCTCTCTTCTTTCGGATCTATTTGTATCAACATTCAAGATATAGCATAATATAATATTCAGTGGTATGGGACACTGATGTTATTTTATGCTCATCACTTCTACTGCTCTTGGGTGTGGTTGAGCACCTTTAAATCGTTCTTAACGTCACTCAAGCATAGATAAAACTAAAGTGATGGTGTTTAAACTTTACTCAAACATGGGTAATAAAATACGAGCAATAACTCTTCTTGGGAAAGGAGAACGTGGCATACACACGATCCTGCACGTACCTAGGAGTAACATTCACAAGGCCTTGGTTCTCTTTATGTGAGGCTGCTTGTTAACTTTCTCATGGATATGCAACCCTTGGTACTCTTGAAAGACAATGTGTACATCTGCAGTTTCAAGAGCCACAAACTAAAGTGTGGTTATTTGGTACGCTTGCCACACCAACTTTTCTTTGATATTCATGGAGATATTCAGAACACTATGTTTGTTATTGTATTATTTTTTATGCAGTAAGAGGGAGATACCATTGGCTCTTTAAGTAAAGCTTTGGCCCACTACGCAAGGTAATGGTATATGAGGACCAACGGAGTGTGGGGGTTTTCTTGCTAGAACTCAAGAAGCGTAGGGAGAAGTTGTTGACGGACAACAAAACAACCATATAAGCTCATCAACAAACTCTTCTTTGATATTCATGGAGATATTCAGAACACTATGTTTGTTATTGTATTATTTTTTATGCAATAAGAGGGAGATACCATTGGCCCACTACGCAAGGTAATGGTATATGAGGACCAACGGAGTGTGGGGGTTTTCTTGCTAGAACTCAAGAGGCATAGGGAGAAGTTGTTGAAGGGCAAGAATACAACCATATAAGCTCATCAACAAAGAACAATCACAACTTTCTTTAGCCCCATCATCCTTGCTCATGCTACAAGTTAATCAAGGTCTACACCAAATGGGCTCCTGACCAAGACATTGTGAAGGGATTACAATATATTGGCCAATAAAAATTTGTTGTGCACGTAGGCCTTGACCTCATGGACCAACAATCCTGCCATCACTAGTGCTTCCCTCGCTTTAGAGACCTCTCCATTCTGGATCAACCTATGCTAGAGATTTTTTGAAGGCAAAATCACAATATATCTTACTTGAGAACCTCACATATATAGATGATGAGATTCTTTAGCCATGTCTTATTCTAGCCTTTTTTATTGTTTTACTTATATTTATTTTGGTTTGTTGTTCTCATAGATGAGACAACATTTTAAGTTGTAAGTTGTAATCTCTTGTTTGGCTTTGTGGCCCATTTTGTCCTCGTCAACAATGTTGATATATCTCTTTCTGAGAGAAATCTTTTGTATTTTTGAATGTTGGTTTTCTGAAAGCATCAGCATCTACTCTTGTAGGAAGGGAGGGCAGCTTATTTGGATAGCCCCTAGTGGAGGTCGAGATCGTCCTGATTCTGCTACTCTGAAATGGAAACCTGTGAGCTTTTCTGTCACATTTAAAGAAGCATCCTCATGGATTCATCGTGTAAACATGAAATCTTTGTGACGTTCACCTATTATACATCTATGTTTCCTTTAAATAATGCCTTCAAATATGTCTCTATGAACTAAATCAAACATAAATATGGCATAACATGACTAAATGTAATGGAAATTTCTGCATACAATAGATGAATTGTGTGGATATGTTATTTGCTAAGGAAAACCCAGAAACAATAATTGTTTAACTCATTGCAATAGGCAGTTTTAATGTGAAAGCCTATTGCCATTTTGGTGATTAGGAGAGTTCTCTGTGACAGGTTCATGCAGCTAACATGTTTCATTGACAGGCTTTGTTTGATTGTGGTTCTGTTGAAAATATGAGGAGATTAGTGGAGCATTCAAAAGCCCCGGGGCATATGTATCCCTTGGCCCTTCTTTGCTATGGTGTCATGCCACCACCGACCCAGGTTAATAGCAGTTTCATCCTATTTTCTTTTTGCTTTCTTGTTTTCATAATTGCTTTTCTATAATTCCCTTTTAATTTTGATCATTGTCTTAATATATATATATATATACATACATATATAATATTATATTTTGATGTTGCCTTTAGGTTGAGAAAGAGATTGGGGAAAAGCGAAATCTTGGATTTACAAGTGTGGGGATGTCTATTGGTGCTGAACTTCATTATGAGGACATGACAGCTGGCTGCAAATCTCCTGAAGAGGTTGGAAATAATTTCGTCGTCTTATATCTTAGAGAAAACTCAAGAAGACATAGTAAAGATGAAACTTGAGTCATATCTATGTATAAATCTATATATCTACCTACCTACCTATCTATCTATAGTCATAGTAAAGATGAAACTTGAGTCATATCTATGTATAAATCTATATATCTACCTACCTACCTATCTATCTATCTATCTATCTATATATTCAGTTAGTCTTTATATTAGGTTTATGAAAAGAGTTCTTATGTCTGAAGTATATACAACATCCCTAGAAGTATTGGTAATAAGTAATTCAAGCTTGTTTCGTAGGTTTATGAGACATTGTTTCCTTCTGTATGTTCGTCTCTTTCTAAGGTTTTTCTCAGGACAGAGATTAGGCAGCTTTCTTGAATGATTTTAGAATTTCTTTTATGTTTCTGTACTGGGAGTGTTTCATCCTGAAAGACCACCTGAAGATCATGTAATTGATTTGATCCTGAGGCATAGTCCATCTGAGAAACCACATCTCAGGGTTATCGTGGATTGAATAAAAACATAATCAAAAACAGATTCCTGATACCAAGGGTCAATGATATTCTTGATCGTTTAGAAGGGGAATTTTTTCCCACATTGATTTGATGTCTTTTGTGCAATCAATGTCCTGAGGAGGTAATAAGATTGTGCTTGATTGTGCAATTCAATGTGCTGAGGATGTAATAAAATTGGATTTGAAAGTACTTCTGGTCTCAATGAATTTCTAGTTATGCCTTTTATTACAAATGCTTTGTGTACAAATGCCGTGGGACTTAAAAATGAATTTCTAGTAACACCTGATTTTTGTGCACTTTCTTCGATGACATGATAACCTATTGTAAGAACATAAGAACAGGACCATTTGGCTGTGATTTTAATGAGCTCCATAGAACTGCATATTGATGTAAAGAAAAGTGAGATACATTTCCATGCAGACCTTGTTTTGAAACAAGGTGGGCAAAATGAATTCTGCCAAAATAGAGTCCAATTAATGGACAGATATGAAAACAGTTGATGATTTTTGCAGTTTTTTAGATCTATGGGCTTATTACAGAGGGTTCTTACACCATTTTTCAGAATTTGCATCACCTTTACACGCCTTACAAAAAGAAGAGTCCTTGTAGGTGGACTGATACACATTACATTTTTCAAACACTTGAAAAGAGAAGATTGTTATAGATCCTGTTCTCATCTTACCGGACAATGTAAAATAATTTGTGGCTCAATATGATGCATACGAGAATAACCTTGATGTGGCTCTAATGCAGAATGGTCCAATAGTGGCATATGAGAGTATTCTTGTGGTTTGAAACTGACAGGTCAAAGAAAATGAAAACCAAGGAATGCTTGTCAAGCCAAAGCCAAAATGAACTGAATCCGAAAGAGAAAGAAAAAATGAATCTTTATTTACTACATTAGCTAAAGACTACTGTTTTATTTTATATGGTTTTAAAGTATTGGAACTTCCCTATATATAATATCCCTAGCTTTATCCATGTTTTTTGCTGTATGCATGAAAGGAAAAGTAAAAAGGAATCTTTATTTATATACAAGAGGAATAAGAGTACAAGAGCAGTTGCGTACCCATTAGCCAAAGACTGCTGCAGATCTAAAATGGTTTTATGGTACTAAAACTTCCCTATATAAAATACCCCTAGTTTTGTACATCTTTGGCGCTTGGCTGTCATGAGTAAGAGGCTACAGCTACTTTCATAATTGAAGATTGGGTCTCCCTTTTTGGTTGATGAAGCATGGGTTGGTTTTAATAAACTATATATAGCAAGAAAGAGACCCGAGAAATGAAAGTTTCTCACTGAGATGTGAAATAAAGACCAAGAGTTCGACTCAAAATATGAGGCACCACTGCTGATCAGTACTGGTGCTCATGATTATATATATTGAAGTTTTTATTAATCGATTTTTCATCTATTTCTCACTTTGGGGGAATAATAGAAGCAATTGTAAACTTTGTCAGACCATAATTGTCAATAGTTCAGATCCCAGAGCTTTGATGACATCCATGACATGATGACACTAACAGTTGTGGATCTCATAGCCCACTGTGGCCTCCTAGGAATGCACTACTAAATTCTTCCTCCCTTCCTAAAAGAAAACAACAGCTGTGAAACTTGTTTCATTGCCACTATGTTCACATGAAAGTTTTTATTTGCAGGCTGCTGAAAGGTTTTCTCAATCAGCTTGGGAAAGAGTGAATGAACAATATTGCATCCTTAGTAGAGCAGTTGATGACAGGGAAGGTGCTGCAGCCTCCACGAATTTAGTCACGCTTTCTCAGCCTTGGACAGTAAGCTTTTTCACATGCATTTATTCAAATGATAGATGGAAATATGAAAATTGTAGTCCATTCTTTCCTTCCATGTGTACATTAAAGTTCAGCCATTACATGAGAAAGCTATATTTTTAAGGGAAAAGTACCAGGATACCCCTGGAAGTTCGTCTATTTACCAGAATGCCCCTGGAAGTTCCAAATTTACCAAACTACCCCTATGTCCAAAAAATTACACTTTATAAAGTAATTATACACTCAAATTTACAAGCGCTATTTACCAAAGATGGAAGAAATGGACCCGAAGTAGCCCTATTTACCAAAGATTTGAGTGTATAATTACTTTATAAAGTGTCATTTTTTGGACATAGGGGTAGTTTGGTAAATTTTAAACTTCCAGGGGCATTCTGGTAAATAGACGAACTTCCAGGGGTATCCTGGTACTTTTCCCTATTTTTAATGGATCATTGGAACTGTAAGGTTAATTGATTTATACGCTACATTAAAAAATATAGTATGCTCAAAATCAAAATAGGTTTTAACTTCAGATTTGTTATGTGTTAAATGGATCTATCATAATTATTTAACGATATCATTAATCTTAAGACCAGATCTATTTTTATTTTGATTTCTGTGATTTATTTAACTACTGATAGTGTGCTCCAATGCTTTCAATAAGCTATATACACATTTCTGTTGCATGTTCTTTGGCTCCATCATAAGCATTAATTGTACTTGAATGTGAAATCTAATTAATGGACATTTAGATTTAGATGTAGCAGGCACTGCTATCAAACTGCTTGTACGAAATTGGATTAGCGCAATGGAGCAAGTAAAATATAAAGATGGCTGGAGGCAGAAAGGAAACCATGTTAAAAGGTGATTATCCTATCCTGAAAACAAGGAGATTTTGCTGACTGTTTTGGCTTATTCAGCACAAGGGCTGCTATCACACCTGTTTGACTTAATTCAGCCACTGCCAGCTACTACTCCCGTCAGAATGAGTGGGAGTGAAATACAACATGAGTTTACTATTAGCATACCATTACTTTACTGAAATGAGAGTCAGTGACTTTCTGCACTGCTCCTTTCTCAGAAAAGCAAGACCTAGTGTATGATTAAATTTTGATTGTGCTCATAATAATGCAAGTGCAATAGTTGGGAGACCGTATTGTATTCTCTTACATGATTTTTTTTAATAATGTGTGTATTTATCTTCCAAGGTTGAGTTTATTCAACTTATGCATTTAACTGCAGAAAACTTAGTACTATTTATAGCAGTTCTCACCTTGAACCCAGATCTGAATGCAGATTCTTTTTAGGTTTGTGAAACTGATCCACCCTCTTAAAACAATGTGATGTGTAATAAACAGGTCACTTGGTAGTTAATCTACATTCACATGTCAAGAACCTTCATATATTGAGTTCAAGGTTACATTAGTTACATTAGAAATTTTCAAAATTTTCAAACTAGTAGTTTCAGAGGGCATTAGTCAATGAAGGTACTTTCTTTTTAGGTGAGAATAGCAGGTGATTAGCCTACCCATCCATGTTAAATTTATGATATGTAAGATCAGAATTCTTAATACTATTGCCAGATTTCAGAGAAACCTTCCTAGTTCATTGGGGCATATAATGAATTGCAAGCTTTAGCATGTGGTGGTATGTGTTTCATTTATTTGAATAGTGACTAGCCCTTCTAACCTGTTGGATGACATGGATTGCTTTGTGTGAGCTCAAGTCTAATGTGTCATTGTTTAGTTGATGAGTACGGCATGTTAGTAGTTTATTGGATTAGGTGGATTGGAGGAATTGGGCATGGTCGAGTTTGGTGAGTTAGTCTTCCTTGGAACAAACTATTCAGACTTTTATTTTTTTATTCTTTTTGTTCACATGTATTATCCTATTTTGAGAGGTAAAGAGAACATGATTTGAGATGTAGAACCTTAAGCTAATGAGCTATTGCAGTGGTTTGTTGCAAGATTCAAATTAGATCACATTTATCGTATGCACTAAAGTCTTTTGGCATCACATATGTCATGGTGGTTGTCAGCATTATTGCCATCACATCACTGGAATTGTTGCATTGATCACAATTGGCATTATCACATTATGGTTCATACCATGTATTATCCTATTTTGAGAGGGAAAGAGAACATGATTTGAGGTCTAGGTTCCTAAGCTTATGAGCTATTGCAATGGTTTGTTGCAAGATTCGAATTAGATATTGTAACCACATCTATTTTACGCATTGTAGTATTTTGTCAACACATATGTCATGGTGGTTGTCAACATTATTGCTATCACATCTCTTGCAATTGTTGCATTTAAGACGATTGGCATTATCACATTATGGTTCATACCATGTATTATATTATTTTGAGAGGGAAAGAGAACATGGTTTCAGGTCTTCAGCCTTGTTGATGAGCTATTGTAGTAGTTTGTTGCAACATTCAAATTAGATATTGCAACCACAATTATTGTATGCATTGTAGTATTTCGTCATCCACATTATTGCTATCACATCTTTCGTAATTGTTGCATTTATCTCAATTGGCATTATCACATTATGGTTCATACCATCTACAACAAGTGCATTCACAATAACGACGTGTCATTACATTTGGTGAAGTTGTATTTGGTTTCCATATGAAAGGTGATATTGGGTATTCATTTTGTTACTAGGTGAATCAAATGAGTTTGAGTGCTTATTTCATAGCTTATTGATGACATTCTAGAAGCTTAGTCTACGGAACATAAAGTTTGTGAGTTGGGAAGAGTTGCAATGATCATGGTTATGTTGGTAGGCCAACATGTTTTAATTCAGTACTCTTGACCTAATTGGGGTATAAGTCTAGAGTTGCAATTCTAGAGTAGCTTGTTTGCAAAGCTCAACATTGTATTGAAGATAAATAGTGAATAATAGCTTGAGGCCAATGATAAGAATTATTATTATTATTAAAGAAAGATATGCTAAGGAAATGTGTGTCAATCAACCTATATCTTCGTTTGACAATTTGATGCCATTCCAATGGTGATAAGTGCAAAGCTATGCCTTTAAGGTTCTTAAATTTTGTTTAGATTTATAATGGTGATAAGTGGGTAACTGTGTTTTGCATTCGATATGGAAACTTTGAATATATACTTTTACCCTTTGGTTTGACGAATGTGTCGGTGGTTTATCAACATATCGCCAATGTGTCACTGGTTTGGATTTCATGATAGGAGGGACAGCATGAACACCCAACCGCATGCATAATGTTTTGTGTGTGTGTGTGTGTGTGTGTGACACATACATACATACATACATACATACATACATACATACATAGTGATAGATAGCGATGATAAAATAACAGATTGCTGCGGTTTTTTTTGACCATGGAAGGTGTGCAGCGCGTCCTTTAGCAGCGCGTGTAATGCAAAGGCATTTGCACGATTGCATCCGCAGGAAAGACCTAGAAGGGGGCAGGAGATTGGTAGCGGAGCTTCTTCTTCTGAAACAGAGGAACGAGGAATTCCCTCTCCTGAGTGCTCACCTCATCCGCCTCCTTGCCCTGTGCGGAGCCTTGGATGAAGCAGACCGGCTCTTCCATGCACTGCAATCTCACCCTTCCACATGGAGGGCTATCATCTCCGCGCATTCCAAGTTTGGGCATTCGTCCACGGCCCTCTCCTTCTTTGCCCACATGCTTCACTGCAATGTGGAACCATGTGTTCACACCTTTGTTGCAGCTCTCAAAGCGTGCTCCATCAGTACCTCTGCAGAAAAAGGTATACTCATGCATGCCCACATTGTTGAAAATGGGTTTGAACATAACCGTTATCTTTCAAGCACCATCATTGACATGTATTCCAAATGTGGTCGGCTAGAGGATGCGAAGAATGTATTTGAGGATTTGCCTGAAAAGAATGTGTTCTCATGGACATCTATCATCTCTGGGCTTTCTCACTTGAGACAAGGCTATGTGGCCCTGCAATTCTACACTCAGATGCAACAGAAGTGCATACAACCCAACTATGTTACATTTGTTTGTGTATTGAAAGCTTGCTCCTCTATTGCTTCATCTGATATGGCTAGAGTGTGTCATTGTCAGATTGTGGAAGTAAACCATGAGGTAATGATGGGGTTTGATGCAATTGGCAGTTCCCTTATTGATATGTACATAAAATGTGGCAGATTGAAAGATGCACAATGGGTTTTCAATGCCATAGCTGATAAAACCCTTGTGACTTGGACTGCACTGATCACTGGGTATGCCCAAGTTGGTTATGATGAAGAAGAGAAAGTCTTTCGTCTCTTTCAACAAATGCAACATGAAGGTATCGAAGCCTGCCAAGTAGCATTTGTTAGCATCTTGACGGCTTGTTCCAATCTACATGCCTTACATCAAGGCAAGCTCATTCATACCCAGATCATAGTTAGTCCTTGTGAACGTGATGTATATGTAGCAAATGCACTCGTGAACATGTATGTCAAATGTGGGAGCTTGCAAGAGGCACACCAGATTTTTGATCGACTGATGATAAGGGATGTTGTAACGTGGAGTACGATAATGGCTGGATATGGGGAGGAAGGATATGTGGAGGAGGTTTTCTCACTTCTTGCACAGGCCCATAAGGAAGGGATGGAACCGGATAATGTCATGTTTGGATCAGTATTGAAGGCCTGCTCCAAAGCCCCAGACCTAGAACAGGGGAGACTTGTGCATTCTCACATGGTGCAAAGTGGATGTGTTCTAGAGGTGTTTATTGCGAGTGTTCTAGTTGACATGTATGCTAAGTGTGGGAGTATTGAGGACGCTCAACGAGTATTTGACAAACTAATGAAGCGAAATGTGGTCACATGGAGTTCATTGATGTCAGGTTACGTTCAGCTTGGTCGTGAACAAGAAGCCTTGCAACTATTTAAGCAAATGCAGGAAGAGGGTTTAGTAGCAGATGATGTCACTTATGTTTGTTTGCTCAAGGCTTGCTCTGATGGCGCTTCTTTAGAGCGTGGGATAATTTTGCATGAGCATACTATCCAAGATTCCAGTGAAAAGAATGTGATAGTTGGAAACACTCTTATTGATCTTTACATGAAATGTGGGAGGATAGAAGATGCACTTGAAATATTCGACAAACTATTGACCCGGCATCATGTCATCTGGAGTGCAATTATTGCAGGATTGGCCGAGCAGGGATATTGCCAGGCAGCACTCATGTTCTTTCAGCAAATGAGGCAAGAAGGAATTGAAGCAGATCCTACGACATTTGTTTGTATTTTGAAGGCATGCTCAAAGTTGGGAGCCTTAGAACAAGGTAAGCTTGTCCACGCTCAGATTAACCGAAAGATTTGTGAGACAGATTGCTTCGTGGCAAGCAGCCTTATCAATATGTATGCTAACTGTGGGAGTCTTATAAATGCTCAGACTGTGTTTGATGGGCTGGCCATCCCAAATGTGGTGGCATGGAGTGCAATTATTTCTGGATATGCTGAAAATAGTGAATATCTTGTAGCTCTGGATTATTTTAACCAGATGCAACATGATGGCATCAAGCCGGTTGATGTGACTTACACTTCTCTATTATGTGCATGCAACCGTCTAGGCCTTGTAAAAGAAGGTTGCTACCATTTTGAATGTATGGTGAAAGATCATGGAATAACACCTACTCTCGAGCACTACAATTGCATGATTGACTTGATGGGTCGTGTGGGTTATCTACATGAGGCAAGAAACCTATCCTTCACAATGCCGATGCTCCCAAGCCTAGTTGCATGGATGTCTTTACTTAGCCACTGTAGAATGCATGGTTCGATGAATCTAGGAGCAGAATGTTACGAGAATGTAGTCGTCATTGATGAATTTCATGCATCAAGTTATGAGTTAATGTCCAAGTTATATGCTGATGCTGGTGAGTATGAGAAAGCAGATATCATACAAGATAAAAGGAAGCATGCCTGTGCTTGGAAGAAGGCTGGGATGGCCTTTATTGAGGTTGACAATCAGGTACACAATTTCTTGGCAGGAGATAATAGACAAGAAAATAGTTATGATGCACATGTGAGGAGGGGACACAAAGTTAGCATAACAATGAGAGAAGAGGGGTATATACCACATATAGATATGGTATTGCAAGCATCTGTTGAATGCGACGGGTATGAAGTTTCCAGTTTTTGAAAACGTACTGGTATCTTGAGCCAGGGAACATCATACATCTGACCTAAAGTGCTTGTTTTGATCTCTTCAAATGTTTTACTCCAGTTTATAAGGGAGAAAAAGCAAGGAATCTCTTTTCAATGATACTGAATTCTCTTTATTGAAAGCAACAATCAATTAAAAAAGGCCAAATCCCCAAACTGCCACTGAATTGTACCGTAATCCCCAATTCAGCTCAACTTTACGGAATTCCTAAAACACTACACATTTTGGAAAAAAAACAATCTATCCAACCTAAGAAAAGAAATTACAACTAAGCACAACTATTCATTGGAAGGGGAGGATAAATTTACATGCCCATTGGGAAGATTGCACACCCAAGTGATACAAAGACATTGGGTCAACTCTTATATGAGAATTAACATGGATTGACAATGTCCTGCCCTCCTGTCTGCTAAAGGTTAACTCGTCATTGAAACAAGGGAAAATGATTGATGATGTGGAAGACTTAATGCAGCTAATCTATCTATTTTAACACCGATCAACCTTTTGCTGCCTTCCCTTTGGCTAGAGATTAAGTCATCATTGAAACCCAGATAATCAAAGCTTCTTGATTGAAGTTGTAGTGGCCATTAGAAGGCAAGTGGAATCTCTTCCAACTTTGGGAGATTTCAGTGAGCCAGTGTTGAAGATTTTGACTCTCAGTTGTTTTTCTGTTTCAAGCGTCCAACCAAAGTTGGACTAGGAGAGCACATGTGGGCACTGTACATAGAAAACTGCAAGCAGTTTTCAAAAAATCAATTAATCAGATAGACAAGACACATTCTTTCAGAGAAAATTAAAGAACCCTTAACATTTTAGGAAATTCTGAAGTAGAGTGGTTTCTATTTACTTGGTACTCGTGTGCCTTTGTTGAAGGATCAATCACATCTTTTATATTTCGCTGAAATAGTTCACAAATTTCAAGACTAATCTTTGCAAACAAGCATGTTGTTAACTTTTAATTAAGTTTGAACAACATTAATTATAAAAAATGCACAATTAATTAGACGCTACTTTAAGAGGAATTGGGTGATTAAGTGAACGTTAATTAATTAGCTAGTTAAAGGATTGAATAAACAGGTCTAATTAAATAGGTTATGAAAGTATGTGATTAATTAGACCTTACATTAAGAGGACTTGGGGGATTATGTAAAACTTCAATTGATTATCAAGTTAATTTGCCTGCTTACTAGCAAGGATTAAAAAATCAAGTGGGAGTAGGGGTTACACTGTTGTAAACTTGTATCAATTAGATGATGATCATGGAGTTTCACCTTGTTCTGCCATGGTAGATTCCAGCCTTTTCTACAAAGTAACATATTACCTCTGCCTAAAGTTTTCTTTTTGAAAAATCTTTCTAGAGGGTGGATCTTTGGGCAACCATATGACTTCCCAACTTCAATGGCGCCCTTCCCTTAAGGGTTTTCTGGTGTATATATTTTTGGTGGAGCCAATCAATCAAGTGATTTCTTTGTTCATGATAGCAATAACAAAACATAAGAAATAATAGGAATCATTATGTATTTCTTGTGCTACTTTGAGTTGAGTAGGAAATGACTAGGCTTCCACCTTCCGATATACAAATTTATCCAAGATACAAACACAAATAGGGTAATCTAAGTGGCTACAAACATTATATTGTTCTAGTATTTGGTCATGCCATCCAAGATCAACCATATGTTTCTCAACGCATCTAATTAACACAAGCTTACACTTCTTTATGTGTAGCCTTGATGTGAACACAAATGCATTCCACCCTTCCATGGTTTTAGCTATATTGTTGGGTGATCTCTTAGGAATACGAACAAAGAATTTGTCTATGCTTGAGCTATCAAGTGTTTTTCTAATGGGCGAGCAAGCTCAACAAGGTGAGTAACAATGGGAAATTGTAATGGCCTCAACATTCATGTTTTGTCATACTACCTATGTCAAAGGCATTGTCTTGGCCACTCTATTTAGCACCCCAATGTGATAGTGAAGGGTGACATCCTTGCAAGTTGCATCAAACCCTATGTGTCATACTAGTAGGGAAATAAATGACCAGCTTACATGATCATATGCCTTCTCCATGTCTAGTTGTATCATTACAATTTCTTATTTCAATTCCTTGGCCTAACCAATAGATATTTTCCCACGGCATATATTATGAAGGATGTCTTCACCCACAAAAAAAATTTCAAACTACAAAACATATCACTTTTGAAGTTGGTTTGCTATTAGTTTCACAAAAAAATCTTATACAACCCACCAATTCATGATATTGGTCTCCATTGCCCGATGGACATTGGAAAGACAACTTTAAGTCGGGTGAGTAACAATGGGAAATTGTAATGGCCTCAACATTCATGTTTTGTCATACTACCTATGTCAAAGGCATCGTCTTGGCCACTCTATTTAGCACCCCAATGTGATAGTGAAGGGTGACATCCTTGCATCAAACCCTATGTGTCATACTAGTAGGGAAATAAATGACCAGCTTACATGATCATATGCCTTCTCCATGTCTAGTTGTATCATTACAATTTCTTATTTCAATTCCTTGGCCTAACCAATAGATATTTTCCCACGGCATATATTATGAAGGATGTCTTCACCCACAAAAAAAATTTCAAACTACAAAACTGATCACTTTTGAAGTTGGTTTGCTATTAGTTTCACAAAAAAATCTTATACAACCCACCAATTCATGATATTGGTCTCCATTGCTCGATGGACATTGGAAAGACAACTTTAAGTCAAACCTTAACAAGAGTGGCTTTCTGTGAATCACACAACTTAATAGAACTCAACATTTGTTGGAACAATATCATAAGAATATCTTTAAGTTGTTCAATAAGAGCCTTAGAAACATTCTTTGTAATTACATCCCAATGTGAGTGTTTATCATTAGAAAGATTTGAAAGGACAAACTCAAACTATCTTCATTTATATCTTCTTGGAAGGTCCTCACAAGTTGTTCCACCGCTCCTAGATTAATGCAAATAATAGTGATTGTGCTTATCTTATCTTATGAGTTTATCATTAAGCAGTTGTGAAATGTTAAATAAAAGAATTAATGAATTCTCATGGATCATAGATCAAATTACCATTGGTCTCTAGGCGTACCACATTAATCTAGTATGCGAGGCAAGTAATGCATGGAAAAATATATGAGAGCGCAAACATTATGATAATCTAGATAATGCTTAAATGAGATTGTTAATAATTACACACTAAAAGACATTATGGAGCTTGAGACAAGCCAATAAGCAAATCCAACAATATACAAATTTTGGGGAAGGAAACACAATATATTTCATTCTCCTAATAATGATTGTCATAGCCACCAATGTTTGTAATACTAATGTGGTGTCCTCAGTTTGTCCCAACCTACAAGCTGTCCCAAAAGTGACTTGGATTCACTAGATACACTAGTCCCAGTCCCAACGAACGGACTACTCCAACTAGCCAAACAACTATTCTCAATGGCCGTATAAGGTCAATATAAAGAGAAGGCATTTGAAGGAACATTCATTCGCTCATTTGCACAAGTTGGTGCTTGACATTGTCTCTCCCTCAAATCATATTAGTGTTCTCCTAACACGTCTTGGCTCGTCCCAAAGTGTCCTGGCGCACATTTTGGTTTTGTCCCAATTATTGGGACTGCCTTGTAATCTTTTGGACATTTTGTCTCTTGCTTTGTCTCCGCCGCATGATTTTTTGTTGTTTTTGTCTTACAAGATTTTAAGGACATAACAATTGATATCAAAGCAGACAACGCAAATTGGAGAGGGAAAATGCCGACGAAGGCGAGATTGGCAACACAAAGGGAAGTGTATGAGTATGAGGAAAGAGAAAGAGACTAAGTGGAAAGTGAATAAAAAATGGAAGCGATCGAGTTGCCACAGACGGGGATCGGGATCGAGCCCACTGGAGATAAGAATAGCACACACACACACACTCACACACACACAATTGATGGAAGTCCTCAAGAAACAGAAACAGAAACAGATCAAGGAGCAACACTCACCAAGGAGGCGGGGGGTTACGAGAGAAGGATAGGGTTGATTAGGAGGAATGGGAGTATGGGAGCTACAAGCCAGTCCCCTCCGAAGGAGTATGTAAGGAGGGAGTTCGTGGTACTCAGCAAGTGCATTCGCGGCATGGAGAGCTTCTTGGAGCAATGTCTTGTATGACCACGAGCATGGTTGGAAGTAGGGAACCCATTTTCTTTTGAATGATGCCTACAATTAATTAATACCTCTTGGTGGAGGAGAGGAGTTCCTTCAAGGATTGGGTGGATTTCAAGCTAAGGATACAAGAGTACTTTATCCCACCCCACAAGCCATACACACTCAAGGATGAATGGAGATCTCTGAAACAAGATTTTGGGAAACTCAAAGAACATATGTATTTCGAAGTATAGAAGAATTGTGTTGAAATCACTAACATGGACGAGATTGACAGATTGCACAGGTTCCTTTTTGAGCTTCCAATCTTGGAGGATGCGATCCACATCGTAGAGCAAGTAGGTGATCAGGAGAGCTTGCATCAATAGCAAGCAGGTGATTGGGAGGTCACACTATGGCTTAATCTTGTAGATCTCGTTATTCTTGCCCATAGTAAATTTATTTTCCTTATTTTGCTTCAGCCCTTGATGGCCTGTTGGCTTGATGGTTTACATCTTAGTGTTCCCATTTTATAGGCCATATTTTTGCTCTCCCATCGATCTTTAAGAAATTATGAGTCTCAAACATGCACAAAGTATGTATACAAACACGTTGTACTTTATCCATTGTAGGAGAGCATGACTAGTGTATGATTGTGCAAGAATATATGGAAATCATGGTGATTGATCACATTGTCCACTACCATGTATATGTGGGAAGTCTTGTTGTAAAATGTGCACCTTTTGTTTGCTACTAATATTGGCCAAGCAACTTCTCACATGCGCTCTCTATTAGACCTACCCTAAATATATGAAGGAATTAACTTGTCTAATCTTTTATTAACCTTTTTGAGGTATTGGGGATTATTTCCCCACAATGGAACATATGCAATGTCTTTACATTTGATGTTAGCCATCAATGGAGATGGTGCATATCAACGGAAGTTGAATTGCTTACTTGATAGTTCCTCTTCTCGGCTATTGCCCATTTCAACAACTCGATTTTCATTTAGCAAATGCTTTCACTTGTTCCACTGCCCAATCAAGAAGCCCAATTGCTATTTTCTATGATATTATACTAGTGTTTTTCTCACATACAAGCGAAGAAAAATTGTGTTTTGTAGGAAAAAAAAATGTAATGGTCAATGAATGTTGAAAATGTGAGAATTTCTGTTAATTTCTTTAAAACAAAAGTCTTGACATTGTGCTGCAAATTTTTGACAAATACCATTTAGTTTGTTATAACTAGGGGTTCATATCACCTTAAACCAATTTGATCTTATCCCCACCTTCTAGCTTCATTTGTTGTTGCCTTTGAAGCACTCACAAAGGCCAGCTCTATCCCAAGGCACATGTTAGCTTATGTATTTTCTGTTTCCTAGGATAAAGAACCCTATTAGACCTTGTAGCATGTAAATAATCAAGAACCTCATGGGATGATAATATGTAGCACTTGATTCAAGGGTTCACCCTTGTGCTCTTCCTTATGGCTCCCACTTGACCTGATGTTAATCTCACTACTTCCACCTTCCAATACAAGTTTTATCACCATCAAACCAAGGTTCTCAATTCATAATGCCTTAATGCTAACATATAGTTTTTCCTATTTATAAGAAATTCTTAACTTTATATGCATTGCCATAATTCAATGCTACAGTTTTCATCCCTTCGGTTGTAGCAAATTATATGTAGCAATATATTGAGGGGCAAATTGCTAATATGCATCATCAAACAAAATGAAGAAGATTTACAAGGAACCTCATTGTGACACTTTTACTCGCAACGTTTACATGTTCATAGTTTTAAGAATTTTGGAAACTTTAGTTTGTAAATATTCTCTTTGTCACAAGGGTAAACTTTTTTTCATGTCATATGTCAGTTTGGCTTTGGAAGACATTCATATAATCTCTCTCTCTCTCTCTCTCTCTCTCTCTCCATAAATAGTAATATGTTAATTACCAAAGTTGAATTGCAATAATATATGGACTATGATATCCTATGAGGTCACCACAAAATCAATCAATGAGGGTTCTCATGACACCCCTCATCTCTATCTAGGTGCATCCATCATTATGGGGCTATATAGTGCCAAGTGATAAAGGCCAATGCAACTAGCATGCTTTATAATCATTGAATGTATTGTTCAACCCCATATTTAACATAAAAAACAAAGGCATTCCGCATCGCAATTATGCCATAATCCCCAATACCTTAGATAATGAAAGACTATCTCAAAATGTGGAGGCATTCTCAATTGCACACAACCAAACACCCATTGAAATAGAGATTTTGACACTTCAATTATAAAGACCACATTAAAAATATAAATTTCCAGATAGCTATGGCCACTAGAAAACTAATATCGATGTTGATTATGTTCCTCTGAAACTATGCAAAACAAATGCATTCCAGAAGCAATACTTCAACTTGGCAATGCAACTCCTAGAGGTAATCCATCCATCATGAGGCTCCACATAAATAGCTTAGCTTTCAAAGGAAAACGAGATTGCCACCCCATTTGCATCACACTTTGTCACCACCTATTGGATCTTGATATTCCCCATTCTTTATTAAGTCGTTCTACCATCCATGCATACTTATCAATTAGTTTAAGATATACATAATTTGGTTTTACTTTAACAAGGCTTTCAAGACTTGCAAATCTCTTATCTAGCTCAGGTGTCACCATAGTTAAATTTGGAATTGGTAATGCAAAGTTGGCATTTCTTGCAGCTAAACCCCTAAAGCATGATAATTTCTGGGAACATAAAACCATGTCCTAGCTGTTTGAAAAGCCATTATTTTTTGGACAACTTTTAGTCTAACATAAAATGGCCAAGGTTGTGATAGCTAATACATAAATTTGTCTACAATTTGAGTGGATATCCAATCTAGGATTTCGACATTAGGCAAATCCTAACCAATAGGATAAGCTAAATGCTAACAAATCATACCACGTTGTACTACCACTCTCGTCCAACCAAGATCATCTAAACTCCTTTCTGTACATGAGGCGAGAACTGATTTATACATGTTAATCTTCAATCCTGAAGCTGTAGCAAATGATTCGGACATTTGCACAACCTTCATAAAGTTCTCTCGCACAGCTCCAAAAAACAAAAAGTCATCATCTGCTAATGCTGGCAAAATACACCATTTCCTGATGGTAAGGAAAGTCCTACCAACTCTCTTATCTCTAGCCATATTATATAATATTACTAAAGCTGGATGAGTCACAATAGCAAAGACTAAAGGAAAGGGTCGTGTAATTCCCCATTTAGCATGGTATGAGAAATAGCGCCCTCCCCCAATGTGTATGTGAATTTATGTTTACCAAATTTCATAAAATTTGCGCTTGACCCCCTCACAAAGGACCAATCCACAACGTCATAAGCCTTTTCTAGATGTACTTGTACCATGACCGACTCCTGATTGGTCACATTTGCAAACTCCATAGCCATCTAAACATATAGAATATTATGTTGAATATCCCTTCCCGAGATAAAGCCATATTGTACATTGTGAATTATTGTGGGCAAATATTTCTGTAATCTATTAGAAATGACCTGTATATTCCCCCCATCGAAGAAGTAGGTCACCATTGATTAAATTTCTCTTCCTATCTATCTCTCTCTATGTTGAAGAATGGAGTGGTTCTACTTCTTGAAAATTTCTGAAAGCCTTTTCCACAAATGGTATACATGCTTCTACTTCTTGAAAAAAAATCACTTCCCATTGAGGTCATAGCCATGGAAAGGGTGATAGGGCACATGCTTAAGGTTTCAAAAAGTTCTAACATCAAACTTCCTAGGAACACATGGGAAGAAATTAAAGGAATCAAATGACACATAAAGAAAAATTGTTAAAATCTAGATTGATGAAAGATTTAATGAAATGGTTTGAAACATGGGATAACATTAGATTTGCTTCATGATGTGTCAATAGATTCATCTATCTGTGAGACTTTTTTGCAATGCCCATATATCACAGTTTGGAAAAGATGTAGAGGCCCACATTTCACACATTATATTTCATACGTTGCACCAAACTACAAAACCATCTTCTCCAAATTGGGAAATCACATTCATCAATACATGTTAGAGCCCATCCCTTTGTCCACCATCTACACCATTCCTTCAATACAACTTTGCTCACATGCTCTTCGATATGAAACATAATGTTGGTGCACAGGTGTGAGACTCATCAACAATACATACTTTGCCTTGAACAAGCACGGGAGTAAGAGAATCATTGTTTGATACAATGCATTGTTTCCAACTAGATTTGAGTTTGGTCAATCTGGTCTACTCCCGACACATTCCTAACAATCACAATGTGAATACTCGATTGTAACATTTATTAGTAAAATTCTTGAACTCGAGAGCCACTAGTCAATTCCACCCTTACTATGTTAAATTGATTCAATTTTGCTCTCATAGGATATTTTACCATTGAGAACAATAAGAAAATCTCTCTCTCTCTCTCTCTCTCTCTCTACATCAGAGGATGGATTCATCATCAGGCCACCTTATATGGACATACATCTATCCTATGCACTGCGCAGTGTGATGGGGCAGCTGCGAACTTCATCACATCAGCTAGAGATTGAGGTTGGCAGATATACACGAATACCAATAGAAGAAAGAATTTGCCAATTGTGTCATCAAGGAGTGGAATCTGAAGAACACTATGTTTGTCACTGTAGTGTCTTTTATGAAATCAGAGGGAGATACCATTGCCTCTTTAAACAAGGCTTTGGCCTGCTACGCAAGGTAATGGAATATGATGACCAACGATGCCTAGGACTTTTCTTGCTAGAGCTCAAGAGACTTCGGGAAAAGTTGTTGAAGAATACAGCCACACAAGCTCATCCACAAAGAACAATCACAACTTTCTTTAGCCCCATCACTCCTACTAATGCTACAAGTCTATCACGGGATACACAAATGGGCTCCCGACTAGGACAGAACAAAGGGGTTACACTAGATTGGGCAATAGCAACTTGTCGTGCATGTAGACCCCGGCCCCATGGACCACGACCGCACCACCCTTGTTATCAACAGATAAAGGCCATTATGTCCCACCATCGCAGGTGCTTCCCTCACTTCGGAGACATTTCCATTTTGGATCGACCTATGCTAGAGATCTTCTGAAGACAAAAGCTACAATATACCTAACTTGAGGATCTCACATGTGCCAAAAACCAGATTCCCTCATTTCTTTTCTTTTCATGTTATTTACTTTTATATTTACTGTGTAATATTTATTTTATTTTGATTTGTTCTCCAAGACGAGACAACACTTACAATGTAATCTCTTATTTGGTCTTATAGGCCATTTTGGCCTCTTAAAAGACGTTAATATTTCTTTCTTTCTTTCTTTCTCTCTCTCTCTCTCTCTTTATTGTCTTAAATTTCTAATTTCTCGAGAATGGTCATTCATGTGTCTGATATGTAAATGTTGTGTAGTGGTTAAGTTTGGGTTTTGCAATCTTAAAGGTGTGAGTTCACCCTGCATCAATGGGTTTATTTTTAGGTTCACTACAGGAATCCTTCATAGTTTTCTTAGTTTGATATCATGCATATTGACAAATTGCTCCTAAAAATAATGAATTAACAAATCGCTTGCCACAATCAAAGGGTTTAAAACAATGTCATTGCCTTTGGGCAAAATTGAGCTTCAAAAACTTGTCAATGTTGACGTTTTAAAAATAAATGTCGACTATACATGCATGTTCACATATGCATATGATAGATACTCATACAATCTTGACGTGTCTATTTGCACCCAAATCATAAAGAGGGCTGCTGAGGGAATTGTGGCCACGGACAGCGCAGGGCACTTAGCTAAGGGCACGTGCGATCTGGATAAAAAAAAGCTTGTCAGATACTATGCAACCCCCTACATGTTAGTTATGCACTTCATCATGATCACTGAGCTTTAGGAAACCTAGAGCTTTCATTTTCGTTTGGGTATGGCTAACATGAATTGACCATATTTGTAACCATGATTTGTCTCATGGGCTGTTTTTGGCCTTTAATAGATCTCTCTCTCTCTCTCTTTTATCGTAATTAACTCACCCAGTGGTAAGTTGTTATGCTACTAGCACTAGATCTTATGTTTGAGACCCAATTATCTCACCTCTCTATTACACCATACATAGCTCTTAATGTACAGGATGCCACCGTGGAATGTAATGGTTGAACCATGACTTGTCTTATTGGCTGTTTTTGGCCTTTAATAGATCTCTCTCTCTCTTTTTATCGTAATTAGCTCACCTTGTGGTAAGTTGTTATGATACTAGCACTACGTCTTAGGTTCAAGACCCAACCTTACCAATGTTATCCGCTGATTAGAAATGGAAAAGAAAGCATATTCCTAAGTCTACTTTGAAAGAGTTTGAAAATGTCCAAAAGCATTTTCTTACAAAGTTTCTCTAAGTCAAGAAACAAACACCAAACAACCACCTACTTCTTGAGACTGGATCACTTCCCATTGAGATCGATGGACCAGATACACCCATTTACATCCATAAACTTCATGTTAATGATATAATCTCCGTCTCTATCTCATGCCGGTCTAAAATATCATCTCAATTTTCTGAAAACGTTTTACAACAAAAAGGGCTCATGATAACCTAAGAAAGACTAAGGCCATGATCTATACATCCATGCCGACTCATGATCAACCAATTGTCTTCACTCTAGGAGTTACATTTACAAGCACGAGTGGTGCTTCTCTACAACTCAAGCCATCAAAGATGCTCATTTAAGGATATACAACTCTAGCCATGCTAGAAAGATGGTACCACCACGCACACTTCCAAGAGCTTTGTACCAAATTATGGTTATTTGACACCATGGTCACCCTTGCCCTCAGTATAGTGCATCCATTTGGGCTCAATGCCGCCCCATGTATATGTGTCAATACAAACTTTCTATTACATATGAGATTAGCTCACAATGGTAGTCCTCTTGTTCGTTCACACCTTAATTAGATAGGATTTGGATTAGTTGACAAAAATAAAAGTCAGAGTAGTTGTGTAAGAGAAAGAGAGTGGATATTTATACTCTATGTTTGTTCTTATCATTGCATTAAATGTGCAAGTCAATTGAAAGTAGTGGGGATAAACCTTAGTCATTTAATATGACCTAGTTCCATAGATACAAGCTCGTGCTAGATAATACTTAATGGTACATATTTTAAGACTAAGTACATCTTGACTTGCCACCAAAGAATATCATTGCATTAAATGTGCAAGTCAATTGAAAGTAGTGGGGATAAACCTTAGTCATTTAATATGACCTAGTTCCATAGATACAAGCTCGTGCATATTCTTCTAGCCGACTTGACTAGTCAATCCCATTACCCTACTTCTCTCTTTCCCAAATACATTTTTCCCTACTCATCTCTAGCATTGACACCTTATTAACCCATCTCATTAGGTTACAGAATTGCTACTCCTCATTTGGGATGCTATCACAAAATGTGTACTCTAAGAATGCATGTGGGGATAAACTGGTAGGGATAAAGACTCCAAGGACTCCTTTTTGTATATTTTGACCCTTCTATGCACGCATTTTCTAGACATATTTTTACTATATTTTTGCTCCAATTTAGGGGTTATATTGGCCATGTGTGAACATGCCCAAATGACCCACAAGTCACTTATCAATAAGAATTGGTCCCAAAATCTCTCATAATGAGATAGGGACTTTTAGCGGCTAGAGCTTGCTATCCATTTTCTTCATAGTTTTCTCAACTTTCTCTTTCCTCACACCGCAACCCACTCCATTGGTGTTTTGGAGCAACCGGCCACGCCATCACATCTCTTTCAACTGGTATTAGATCTACACGTCCTAGGAGGCAAGTGAATAGATATGACCCCTCTCTATACATTAGATTATGTTATCAGATGAGGGTGAGCCTCTCACTTATAAAGAGGCAAAACTATATGAGCACAAGAAGTAGGAGTTACCCATGCAATAATAGATAAAAGCCTTGCATGCAAATGATACTTGGGATTTGGTTGAGTTGCCCAAAGGTTGTAAGTGTTACACTTAACGTGTATCCTATAAAAGCTTTGGTGTGAACATTGTTATAATAGTGTGAACCCAGTTAAGTAACTGTTGGGTGTGAACACACTTAGAATAGTTTGAACCTAGTTAGGTAGTTGTTAGGTGTGAATATAGCTATAATAGTGTGAACCTAATATAGTAACTGTTGGGTCTATAAGTCCTGTAGAAACTGGTTATATAAATCAGATTCTACATCTTTGTAATAAGTGTGCTCGTTTTTCCCTAATCTACTGATATTCTCTTAAGTCTTCTAAGTGATCTTGCTGTATGAGAGTTAGTCTAGATCCCTGATTTTTCTACAGTAAGGCCATTCCAAACATGTGGATATACAAAATCAAAATTGTTGATGGCAAACCCATGTATAAGGCAAGGCTAGTTGCTAAGGGGTATGCCCAAAAAGAAGGCATTGATTTCCAAGAGGTTTTCTCTACAGTGATTAAGATGACCATACCACATGTCTTGTTTGATCTCATAGCCACCTTGGATTTGGAATTCTTCCAAATCGATGTTAAAACAACCTTTTTGCATGGTGATTTAGATGAAGAGCTATACATGAAACAACCAAAAGGATATGCCATTCCTGGAAACGTGCATCTGGTATGCAAGCTGAAAGGAGCTTATATGGGTTAAAACAAGCCGCCAGACAATGGTATAAGAAGTTTGATGATGCATTTATGCTCAAACATGGGTTCAAATGAAGCCATGCAAACCACACTTTGTACACTAAAAAGGATGAAGATGGCAACCCAATTATTCTCGTATTGTATGTAGATGATATGCTGCTATCTGGGAAGAAAATGAGCACTCTGAATGCTCTAAAACAAAAGCTGAACTCTGCATTCTCAATGAAAGACCTTGGGGAAGCTGAGCATATTCTTGGTATGTGAATAAAACGAGATAGGCAGCAATCTACTTTGTAATTATCCCAAGAAAAGTACATTCAAAAAGTGCTGGACAGATTTAATGTGGCTGATCCTAAGCCTCTTGCAATGCCACTGCAGCCACATGTTAAGCTTTCCAAGGATGACTATCCCAAAGATAATGATGCAGCCAATTACATGAAGAATGTTCCATATGCATCAGCATGTGGTTCACTTATGTATGCTATGGTTTCCACTCATCCAGACATTGCTCATGCAATCAGAGTTGTTGGCAGCTCCATGGCTAATCCTGGTAGAGCTCATTGATAGGAAATCAAATCTATTTTGAAAGGGACCAAAGGTAAATGCCTATGTTATGGGAAGTGTACATTAGAGCTAAAAGGATTTTGTGATTCAGAAATGGTAGGTGATGTGGATACATGCAAGTTCACAAGTGGCTATGTATACACCCTTGCAAGTGGAGCTATTTCATGGTGCTCTAGACTTTAGAGGACAGTTGCACTATCTACTACAGAGGCTTCCAAAGAAGCCATTTGGTTAGCACACTTATGTAATGAGTTTGGGATGCCCAAAAAGAATGCAACGTTTTACGCTCGTACAATGCATATTGATGTGAGATACCACTTCATCATAGAGGTTCGAGATGATGGCCAAGAAGTCATTTGGTTAGCCCACTTGTGCAGTGAGTTTGGGATGCCTGAAAAGGTACCTATTCTTGGATGCAATAGCCAAAGTGCGATATGTTTTGCAAAGAATGCAACGTTTCATGCTCGTACAAAGCATATTGATGTGAGATACCAGTTCATCATAGAGGTTCTCGATGATGGCTTAATCACTTTGATCAAGGTCAATACTTCACAGGATCTTGTAGATGCTCTCACAAAGTGTCAACCCAAGGCACAACATCAACCATGTATACAGATGGTGGGAGTTACTTCGCTTAAAGGAGCCTCCTTGGCCTTTTAAGTGGGAGGGTTGTTGGGGATATTTTGATCCTTCCATGTGAGAGTTTTCCAAACATATTTTTAGTATATTTTTTGCCCCCAATTTGGGGGTTTATAAGCGTTTACATTACTTATCAATAAGAATTGGTCCCAAATCTCTCATAATGAGATAGGGACTTTTAGCGACTAGGGCTTCCTATCCATTTTTCTTCACAGTTTTCTCAACTTTCTCTCTCCTCACACAGCATCCCACTCCTTTGGTGTTTTGGAGCAACCAACTATGCCATCACATCTCTTTTATAAACTAGTAACTTGGGGTTGATAATTGATTACATCTAATAATGACGTACTCACAAATGATATATAGCAAAGCATCCACCCTGCACTAGATCATCTGTGCTGAGTTGGCAACACCCCCCATGATGGTAGAAGCATTAATCCATAATGTGAACTTCATAGAATTACATGTAAGGCTTTTGAAACATCAATGCAAATGGCAACAACAAAACACAGAAGGGTCATGGTACTCATAGGTGATGAAGTGGTGCAACAACAATGGCCTCAACATCAAGAGCTTGCCACTGTTTTGATATTGCACCCCTCTCCCAAATGATGAAAGGAACAAAGTATTGCAGCAACATCTATGGCAGCTCTATTCCCAAAAGACTTGGCATACATGAAGGGAGCCACTCCCCCAAAGCTGGCCAGCTACAATGACTATTTCATGAACTTTTAAGAGGATGGATTCATTAAGAAACCGAGGTATATGTGCGTCTACATGACCCATAGTGCTCACAAAGAAACAACCTGACTCAGACTTTCCTCCCGTCAACTAGAGATTGAAGTAAGACCAGCTCTTTGCATACCTATAGCTGAAAGAATTTGCAATTTATGTAAAGAAGAGATCGAAAGCAAGGACAATTTGTATAAGTCAAGCACATAAGAAAGTACACTACCCTCCCCAATGACATTGACAAGTGATGGAGAAGGCTAACACATGATTGTTTGGCCAAATATTGCTTCAGCTTCAAAAGCATAGGGCATCAACCCTTACATTAGCATGCAGGATGCAACGACAATTGCACATCACCGATTTTCTTCCATAGCTCTTTACCTCCTCTAATAACATGTCAAGGTGTCACAATAGAGCAAGCAGAAAAATGCTGACAATGAAGGATACATTGGGTACTAGGATATAAGGCATATCGGCCATATCATCACTAAACTATGAAGATAACTGCTTGTCAAGTACGATCCGCACAAGGACACCCAACTGCACTTGTTTAACTTCATCATAGCATCATTTCACCACACCAACCAACCTTAGATATGAAGTCCAGTTACCATTACTCTCATACTATATGCAGTTCATATTCCTAAACCATCTCAAAAATCATTCACCATTTGCATTCAGATAATGATCATGGAGCTTTAGGAATTCACCCATATTTGTAATCATGATTTGTCTCATAGGCCAATATTGGCCTCTAGTAGACCTTAATATATCTCTCACGTGCAATTTTTTAAGACACACTAAATACACTTCATTGAAGCTATGCATGGTATATCATTCACAATACAAAGCAAACATGGTGAATCATAGGGATAAAATATAAGCAAAAAACCAGTTCCGATGTTAATATGAATTCATATACAAACAAGATAGCCAGAAAACACTACCAGATAAGTATGGGCAGTTCATAAGCACACCGTTTGATAGCTTCATGCATGAGTCAACATAACACACGCTAGTAACTCCAGTAAAGCCTAGTGTCAGTCTACAAAGAGAGACTTGAAAATAGAAGCTCCAACTCTTCAGCCTCTGACAATGTTCTTGTCTGCACAGAACATATGCATTTTAGTAATCACAAAACAATGTTCAATTGTAGCCCATACTATCCTGAAGCATCAAAATCATGAACCCATTTAAAGAATCAGGCAATATCTGTTCTTGGACATCTTGCACCGGTACCATCTCACATAGTTTTCACATTTTCTCCCTTATACATTCTACTTGGTCCCTAAATATTGACTCTTCAAATTATTACTGGAACAATTACATCAGAGTGCTTTTGATGGAAGTTAAGTTTTGAAAAGACAATTAGAATTTCCTATTTAATCATGTTATTTGATACATCAGCACTATTGTGAATGGGAATCTAGTGCAGATTATGTTTATGAAACATGATTAGAGCCAGTTATTTGGATTGGCCCAATGAGATGATCGAAGATAACATTGAATGTTATGTATTCAATGTAAGCAGATGCCAAGCATGAAAATGAGATGTCACAAAGGGTTAGGAAGACATATTCACTACTTATACATATACACATGGCAGAGATTAATGAGGAAAGACACCGATAAATATACATATGAGGTGGCTGCATTCTACATGAGGTTGTGGTGTCATATTTTCAGGTTAGTTAAGGCCAATTCCTTCAGAGATCTTACATCTGCACTTTTCTGAATATGCTAATGAAAGAAAGGTCTTCAGCATTGGTGGTATGGTTGCACAGATTGGACATATGCAGGTAGAAATCACAAGTTTCTCAATCGAGCCTTATTCATCAACACATTGGAGACTCTTTACAGAAAGCAGAGGACCTATATTCATCAACTATGGACTTGCAAAAAATGATGTCTTAGATTTGAAATTAAGGACAGATCCCCAAATTTGAAAAGATCGATAATACATATAGGCATGAAGTTGACATGAATTGTACACAACAAATCAATGCATGCCTTGGATTGATCATATGACATAAGATTGAAGAAAGAAAACACATTAGAGGAATTGCTCATGAGACAACACATTCCATGTGGCATTCAAAATCCATGATCGTTTTCAATACTACAGAAAAGACGATGGGCATTAGCATAAAGAGGAGATGCGTAAAAGAACTACCTCAAGATGCACAGTACTATAGTTTTAGAGGACATGCATACCTTTGGGGGTAGAGAGAGGAGGTGGATGACTTTTCCAAGGACACGGAGTCGATGGGCAGCATAATTGCTGGCCACGGGGAGCTGTTTCATTCGATACACTTCAGCCTCTACAGAGGCCCTCCTCCTGCTAAACTGTTCTTCTTCTGATTGTTGGGCAGCATTATCATTAGGATGAGGATGGCCACCAGCCACTGCTCCTCCTCCTCCTCCTCCTCCTCCTCCTCCTCTCGTCGTTGATGGTGATGGAGATGGAGCTGGAGATGGAGATGGAGCTGGAGATGGTGATGACGACGGGGCTACTGATAGGGTTGAGTCCTGCATAGCCGCCTTTTTCCTCCCGCTGGAAACGGTTGCGACAGGTAACATTTGCGTAATATACTTAGTATGTATGTCCATCCAGTATGGGCCTGGCCAGTGGCGAGAAAGAGCAGCGTCTCCGTCTCTGTCTCCTTCATCACAAATATGTATGTAAACCCACCGAAGAAAACCCCAAACATTTCACACACAATTTTGGGGCCGCTGGACTACCAACCACTACCTATGTACGCTTACCTCTCCAAGGTACCATGACAATTTTTCCAAAAACACCCATTTGAAGCCCGACACATCATCTACGATCTACCAAATCAAGATGAATAGGAAAAACCACACAAGTGTGATGGTTGTTAAAATATACTAGAATCTAATCCTAGTATGCTCGTAGAATTGCACATGTATCAATTGCTATTTTGTTTCAAAAATAATGTTTGCAATCTTATGCACTGAACTCATATTCATTGCAACTATATCATGACACTTACCAGGAACCAATGTAAATCATTTTGATGCATGATAATATTATTGGAGGCATGTTACTACTAGTCACATGCACATGTCATTAACACCCAAAATCCGAATACATACACGTAAGGGTTGTAGAGAATAAAGAAAAACATTGTGGAAGGTGTCATGGAAAAAGACACAATCCTCGTAGTTGTAGGGTTCCAGTTAGTGATTATTTTGCCTTCCATAATCTCTTTGTTGAATTTGAAAGGGTATTTGTTACGGGCATGACCATATAATATCCCGTGGCAAGATTGTACCGTAGTATTCTATACACGTGGATAATGTGTGAGGGTTAAACGAGAGTGTAAAGAAGGGAAGGATTAGTTTTAATACTTGGGATTGAGACAACCCATTAAGGCAAAGTGTGAACTTGCTTGGGGGCCTTAGGTCTGGCAATAAATATGAGGCCTAGCTACACATTATCAACAACGTCAAGAATCTATCCTTGTTCTTGCACTTTGTAGAAAGCGATGATGATGGTCTTGGCTTGAGCCTGCGTGAGTGTTTGGCTGCATATAATAATGGTGGTAATGACAATTGCTAATCCTGCATCATCGTATGTTAGAATATATGCCCATCTAATGTGGGGGAAAGAACACATCACGTAGTAGTATGCTTTCCACCTAAATAAACTCAGCACTGGAGGAGCCATAGGTGGTGGTTTGGAAATAGCTTGTGATTTCCTATTGTTGACAATTATCTCACCCTAAACCCCTAAACCCTAAACCCTATTGTTGACAATAATAAATTAGAGTAACATACAATGTCTTAATATTAAAAAAAACATATGTTGAGACCCAATCAAAGCCAATTGTTGTGCATTACATCCTATTCACAAACCCCCTGCATACTTCTACGTGATGTGTTCATTTCCCCACATTAGATGGGCATATATTCTAACATATGATGCTGCAAGATTAACAATTGTGATTACCTCCATTATTATATGCAGCCAAACGATCACGCGAGCTCAAGCCAAAACCATCATAGTTTCTTTCTACAGACTGCAAGACAATCAAAACAAATGTCAACCTAGGGTAAATCAGAAGAACATTTAAACATCGTGTTACCATGCATGCAATCCATACAAAATAAACTCACCACTAGAGGAGCTACAGTTGGTGGTTTGGAAGCAGCTTGTGATTTCTTGGAAACGGGAGCAACTTCCGACTGTTTAGAGGAATTTGTTGCGCAACACAATTGAACTCACACTTTAGTTTAATAATAGCCATGGAATCTAATGTAACTTTTCAATTGGCAAAAAAGATTTTCCCATTAGCATGAGCGGCAGTTGCAACCGCTTTGTTAGTTGGAGCGCGCCTTTCGCCTTCTTTGGACATGTCCTTCATCTCGTATTCCTCCTCCTTGGCTTCCTTCAATTCTTGTGCCTGTTTTAGATAACCAATGTTAGAGTTCAAATAGGTGAACCAAAGCTAAGTGAATCAAAGCTAATGAAGTAGGCTATGATATGGCGTGATAATATCTGAATTTTGAAATTTAGAGCCAGAGACATGATGGAAAAATAAAGTTGTGGCAGAAATCATATAGGGATTAACTAGAACACCTAACTAAATCAGAAAGGTCATATCTTCCTCGTATGATATCGGATTTTAGAGTTCAAATAGTGAATCAAAGCTATTGAAGTTGGCTATGATATGGCGTGATAAAATCTGTATTTCGAAATTAAGAGCTAGAGACATGAAGGAAAAAGTAAAGTTGTGGTAGAAATCATGCAAGGAGACACAAGAGCGCCTGAGTGAATAAGAAAGCTCATACCTTCCTCGTATTATATCGGATTTTAGAGTTCAAATAAGTGAATCAAAGCTAACGAAGTGGGCTATGATATGGCGTGATAAAATTTGAATTTTGAAATTTAGAGCGAGAGACATGAAGGAAAAACTAAAGTTGTGGTAGAAATCATTTAGGGAGAGACAAAAGCGCCTAACTGAATCAGAAAGCTCATATCTTCCTAGTATGATATTGGATTTTAGAGTTCAAATAGGTGATAAAATCTGAATTTCGAATTTAAGAGCAAGAGACATGAAGGAAAAACTAGGGTTGTGGCAGAAATCAGAGAGCGATTAATTAGAGCACCTTACTGAATAAAAAAGTTCATACCTTCCTTATCTGATATCGGATTTTAGACCTGGCTCGTGTGATATCGGATTTTTGTGTTCAAACATGCGAATCAAAGCTAACAACGCTAGCTATGATATGCAATTAAAAAATCAAGATTTTGAAACTTAGGACGAGCGAGATGAAGAAATTAGCAAATTTGAGGAGGGAGTTGAGAAGAGCTCGTTAGTAAATTAAAATGTTCATACCTGGCTCGTGTGATATCGGATTTTTGTGTTCAAACATGCGAATCAAAGCTAACAACGCTAGCTATGATATGGAATAATACAATCAAGGTTTTCAAACTCAAGTCGAGAGACATGAAGAAATTAGCAAATTTGAGGAGGGAGTTGAGAAGAGCCCGTGAGTAAATTAAAATGTTTATACCTAGCTCGTGTGATCCCTGATTTCTGTGTTCAAACATGCGAATCGAAGCTAACAACGCTACCTATGATTTTAAGTTGAAAAATTATAATTTTGAAACTCAGGTCGAGAGACATGACGAAATTAGCAAATTTGAGGAGGCAGTGGAGAAGAGCGCGTGAGTAAATTAAAATGTTCATACCTGGCTCGTGTGAAATCGGATTTTTGTGTTCAAACATGCGAATCGAAGCTAACAACGCTAGCTATGATATGTAAATAAAAAATCAAGATTTCGAAACTCAGGTCGAGAGACATGAACAAAATTAGCAAACTTGAGGAGGGAGTTGAGAAGAGCCGTTGAGCAAATTAAAATGTTCATACCTGGCTCGTGTGATATCGGATTTCTGTGTTCAAACATGCCAAACGAAGCTAACAATGCTAGCTATGATATGGAATTAAAAAACCAAGATTTTGAAACTCAGGTCGAGAGACTTGACGAAATTAGCAAATTTGAGGAGAGAGTTGAGAACTGCCCTTGAGCAAATTAAAATGTTCATACCTAGCTCGTGTGATATCGGATTTCTGTGTTCAAACATGCGAAACGAAGGTAACAACGCTAGCCTTTATATGGAATTAAGAAACCAAGATTTTGAAACTCAGGTCGAGAGACATGACGAAATTAGCAAATTTGAGGAGGGAGTGGAGAAGAGTGCATGAGCAAATTAAAATGTTCATACCTGGCTCGTGTGATATCGGATTTCTGTGTTCAAACAAGCGAATCAAAGCTAACAACGCTAGCTATGATATGGAATTAAAAAACCAAGATTTTGAAACTCAGGTCGAGAGACATGAACAAAATTAGCAAACTTGAGGAGGGAGTTGAGAAGAGCCCTTGAGCAAATTAAAATGTTCATACCTGGCTTGTGTGATATCGGATT